>NC_063436.1:22724647-23060268 GCF_020379485.1 Brassica napus | reverse complement strand
ACAGACCGTTGTATCATTAGAGTTAAACTAAAACGCAGTAACTGCATGTCAAGAGTAGCAGTACAACATAAAGTGGGACTTTCTTTAACTCTGAGAGGAAGTAAGAACAAGAAGAACCAGTTTAGGTGAATCGATAACCAAAGATAACAAAAAGCAGTTAGGGATTTGTTTTAAAGATTCCGTAATATCTCCTAAACACTCAACACTTAAAGATCACAAAGACTCGTCACCTATTTATACTATTATTTACATATGTATCAAGCATCTCACAGTATAGTGCCTATCACTCAGTTTACGTGTCAAATCTAGTGAGCATGCCGATCATTGCGCCTGTTAACCGGACGAAACCAAAATTGGTACAGCCAGGCTGATAACTAGAGTTTCAAGTTTGTGGGGCCATACCAGAGCAAGGTAAGTTGATCCAAGTTTATAATATAATACGTTCCCAAGGCCAGAAGAACAAAACCACTGTATAAAACAAGCTTTTAACAGCCATCTTTCAGGCTCCAGCTTAGCCAAATTATCTCCTAGTCTTGGTGAGAGTTACATTTCGTTGGAACTTTGGGTTGCTGGTTTAAATAAAAGGGCCAAGATACTGACCACTTATATGCCCCCAAAATTGCAGGTGACACAAACAATCCAATTGCCATCCATGGATACGGCACAGGTGATGAAAAAATCCAGGGCCGTGTGAAGGCAAGAGCTACCAAGAAGGCTACTGAAAATATCCATGCAAGGATGATAACCATCCATGATTAAAGACACAACAATTAACATATAAGGATCATCGACTGCATGATCACTTGAACACACAGCCTTGTCGCAAAACTTTTCCGGTATACAACTATATACTTCCGGTAAAAATTGTCTTAGGAGTAAACTGTAAAAGGAAACATATCAGGGCATGGTAAGTAGAAACTATGTAAGCACATATTTTAATAGATATTATGAAAACATAATAGTTCTGAATAGACAGCCGAGTCTCCCTGTGATGTGTTAAGAAGATGAAGCAACCCGAAGGAGGAAAGAAAGCAAGAATGAAACATAAGTTGAAAGAAAAGAAACAAAAAAAGATGACGCCCACCGTGGGGCTCGAACCCACGACCACAAGGTTAAGAGCCTTGCGCTCTACCAACTGAGCTAGACGGGCTTGGTGATAACTAATATCAAATTATGTATTGAACCATACAAAGTTCAGTGCAAGTCAAAACATTGACGAGTCTAATATTTTCTGAAGCTATCTTTTAAGTTTTGAACAAATCCCCATTGCTACAACTTTCTTTGTGCTGTATAATTTAGCAGATGAAAGCTCGAAATTTTTTCAGCGTCTACAATTCTTTTAATCGAAAGTCAAAAGACACGCTACAATTCTCCATGGACAAGTTTATGCAATCTGTCTCAATAAGATTTCAGGATAAATTTGGCTAATACAAAACATCTGTGACTAGTTAATTCATAAAGTTTCAAAATCTAAAGCAAGTCAAGCTGTTTCCACCTTACAGATCCACAAAACACCCACAAACAGATTCATAAAAAACGAGACTTTCATAAATCCACCACAACTTTTGCAACAGTTACATATCTCAAAACCTCCAAAAAAGAAAATTAAAACAACAAAGCAGAACCAAAGCTAAGATCCTCCTCGAAAAGACAAAAACCTTTCAACCATTTTCAAAGCTCGTCTTCATCCCTCAAATACTCTCCAATATCAGCCTGATGAAGCACAACGATACCATTCGGATCCAACTTCCGACAATCCTGCGTACTCTTCGCCGCAATCCCAAATCCCAACGGAACATCAGACATGGAGAACACGACAACCCCATCTCCGGGGACAATGCTATCAGTAATCCTCCCTAGCCCTCCTTTCAACACGTGGTTCCCGTAGAGAAACGACATCTCCGAGGTGGGTTTCAGCCACACCTTGTGCTTCGCGTTCGCCGCCAAGAGGTTGAGCGACATGATCGTCAGGTGGAAGCTCCCCGCGTGGGTGTACTTCCCGATGCAGGTCCCGAGGGAGACCAGGTTTTTGCGGGAGATGTTCGTGGCTCGCTTCACGAGGGACTCGCTCGCGTAGTAGACTCTGTTCTTCTGGAGGCGGAAGCAGTAGCGGCCGGGCTCTGATTCGGGTCCTTCGTGGGAGGGGTTCTCGACGATGTTCTTGAGGTTGTTGCCCACGAATTTGAAGATCTTCTCGAAGACGACGGTCGTCTCGTTCTCGTCTAAAGGCCTCATTTTTTTTTGGAGAGAAAGGTGGTTTAGGACAAGGAAGCAGCGCTCTGTTTTGTCTGAGATTTGAGTTCCTCTTTGTAGGGTTTTAGGGCCGATGAGTTTTTATAATTTCGAATTTGGTCCTTTTGAAACAGGTATTACTAATTTAACCCCTGAATTATAAAAGAAATTCACCGTTCACCCGAATAAAGTTTTTTGGAAACCTTAAGATAATCTATTCAAACCACGTTCACTCCAAAGCAGATTCACAAGACCGTAAACTTCGACCGATTTTTTCATTCTGTAGACCAATTTTTACAAATTCACTGGAATCGACTGCGTCACTCACAAGTGAACTGAAAAAAATTTGTTGTAGGAGATAAATTACATCAATCCAATGTAATATGGCTCGCTAGATCGGCTCAACAACTTGTTACTATGATTCAAATGCCACAAGCTTCGCACACCAGTTCGGCTTCATAGATCACCCGATGACTCGACCCACTAAGCTTGACTGACATAGGGCAAGAAGAAGACGAGGCTCATGTATAAAAGGAAGACAAAGGTAACAAGGAAAGAGAGACTTAAACACACACACAAAGACACAATTAGAAATTAGGATTTTACTTATGACTTACCTTTCTCGCCAACTTGTATTTTTTTGGCAAACTTCGACGAATGCCGACTTATTTTTCTCTTTGTTCACACTTTGTGATCTCATTCTTTACTGATCAATAAACAACGATTTTTAAATAATCCACAATTAGGGCTGGACAAAAAAACATGATCCCAAAGAATATAATTGAATCTGATTCAAAAAATGTACCAAACCCAAACCTAAACTGGTTCAAAATTTTAGTATATAGAAAACTAGAGTCGAATCCGAAGCGAACCGAAATATTCAGGTTTCAAAATAGATCTGAATCATATATATATATATATATATAATATATATATATATATATATTAGTTATTTTAGATTAAATATCTAAAAAATAACCAGAATATATAAGATATTATGAAGTTATCCAAAATACTTGAAAATATATACAAATAATCAAAATTAAATATCTAAATAGCTAAACAATCAAAACACCAAGTCTTGGTTTGGTCAGTGGAAACTATCATATCTTATCACCAAAACAAGGTGATATTTGCCTTAGACGATGGCGACATAACTCAAATGGTTCTTAGACCTGAAGCCTGGCCTAACTTCAAAGGAGAGATAGGGCTTATTTTGGGTAAATTGTGTGGTCTTGAATAGTGGAGATTGGTGAAGGAAGATAGAGTAAACAACAGAGGAGCTCTCCTCATTTCTAAAGGGGTAACCAAAGGAGGACAGACACAGTCATATGTGGCAGCAGGACCTCCGGCGTGGCTTCTAGGTTTTGAAAATGAGGAAGTGTCATCCTCTGCTTAGGTGCTTGGGTAGGTTTTTGGAGGTATTTTTTGGATGGGGTATAGTAAATGTCTTGTGGAGCGTTTCTTGTAGGGGAGATTGTTGTATTCCCATAGGTAGTTTATGCCTTTGTTAGCATTACGTAACTTTTATGTAAAGAGAAACCTTGAAGTAACATCCAATATATTCTAACAGATGACAAAAAAAAAAAAAAATCAAAACACCAAAAGTACTTCAAATACTATGATAGGAGCAACTATTAATTAGTGATATTCTATCTTCTTTTTAATTTTCAGCTCAAGGATTCAGAGCTTGAAGACAATGACTGGAGTTTGTACTTGAAACTTGCAGTTGCTACAACCAATAAGAGCTTTGACGTTTCCAGACTCAGTCTGGCCAATTTGAAGATTCTGAAAGTGGCTACTGAAAGTAACCAGGGACTTGGAGACTACAATGCAGTTTTCTACATAGAGTACGAGGACTCTTGTGAGGCTCGAGTTGGTAAGGATGTCCATCGCGCTGCTATTGTCAGAAGAATCTTGGATAAGCAGTCGGAAGTCGTGCGTCTCCTTGGTCATAATCAGAGCATAAACAAAAGTGCTGCCATGGAAGCTGGCTCGTCCTCTGCACAAGACTAGATCCGTTTGAGTATATGTGGATCAAGAATAATAAACTCCATCGGTGGAATGCTTTTTATGCAATTTGTGTGTTGTTCTACATTTATTTATTTATTTTATGCAGAAGTAGAGCTATTGAATCACATTCACTAAACAACAAGTAGACCAATATATATTTATGCACAAGTAGTCTACTTTGTAAATATCAAAGAGATGATTTAATGTAGGTGGCGTCATCGCTTGCGTCAACGTCAACTAACTTGCATAAAAGTAGCACATGTTTGACTTGCCAAAGACAATCGAGCGTGACTTGATTGTCTCCCAAGTAATTAATTGTTTTAACGAAAAGTCTTCGCTGCTTCTCTCTCATTTAGTAGTACTATATAAACAACTCACTATAGATACACATTAATTCAGACAAGTTATAATAAGTACTCAAAGTAAACTCCAGATCTAAAAACTGAAACAAAAATGGAAGAAATCGGAATAGTTATTGTCGGCGGCGGAATCGCTGGTCTCGCCACTTCGCTTGCTCTTCATAGGTTTGTTGTTCTGAAAATTAACTGTCCCATATGTACTTTTATTTGTTGTGTGTGTATATAATAAAGTTTGTAAATACAGGAAAGGAATAAAGAGTGTTGTGTTGGAGAGAGCCGAGAAAGTGAGGTCGGAAGGAGCTGGAATTGGAACTCTTACTAATGGTTGGAGAGCTCTTGATCAGCTTGGCGTCTCTGATCGTCTTCGACTCACGTCTAATCTTATTCACAAGTAAGATTTCTCTACTTTAATTCTTTTTTTTTCTTTTGCTTTGCTAATTAATTATTAGTGATCATAGCTTTGCTTTAGAACTTGTATAATAAATTCTTGGATGTGGTGAACAGAGCACGGACCATGTTGATTGAGGATGGGAAGAAAAAACGAGCATTCGTTTTAAACATCAAGTATGTTGTTAATTCAATTATATACATAGTAAAAGTAAATATAGAGTTGTTGAAAAATTGTTATTGATTTTAAACTTTTACTAATTGCAATCAAACAGAGACGAAGCTCGTTGTATTAGAAGGAACGATCTGGTTGAGGCCTTAGCGGATGCTCTCCCTGATGGAACCATCCGGTTCAATTCCCAAATTGTTTCGATTGAAGAGGACGAAACTACGTCGTTTCCGATCGTTTGCTTATCCAATGGAAATACGATCAAAGCCAAGGTAACGTATCATCTTTATTTTCGAAATATTACATTTTTGAACTATAAATTCCTTTATAGTACCTTTTATCATTAAAAACTTTTGAAAATGCGAATGCCAAACTGAACTAGAACCTTCCGTTTTGAATTTGAAGTTTAATTTTAAGTTTACAACAACAAAAAAGTTTGCTTCAGATAGTTAAGAACTTAAGATTGTGGGTTTAATGATAAACTTAGCGACATGTTTGCTTCTCTCATAGGTCTTGATTGGATGCGATGGTGCGAATTCTGTCGTCAGTGATTATCTGCGGTTAGGCCCGAAAAAGGCGTTTGCCTGTCGTGCGGTGAGAGGGTTCACTAATTACCCAAACGGCCACGGATTTCCACATGAGCTTCTAAGGATGAAGACAGGCAACGTCTTAGTCGGAAGACTTCCTTTGAACGCCAACCAAGTCTTTTGGTTTGTAGTGCATATGCAAGACAGTCAACACAACGGTAAGGATCAAAAATCGATCGCAAATGTGACTCTAAAATGGGTCGATGAGTTATCTGAAGACTGGAAAGAAATGGTGAAAATATGCGATGTGGAGTCATTAACGTTGACACACTTAAGGTACCGTTCCCCGTGGGAAATCATGTTCGGGAAATTTAGACGTGGGACCGTGACTGTTGCTGGCGATGCAATGCACGTGATGGGTCCATTCCTCGGACAAGGCGGCTCGGCTGCGCTAGAGGATGCGGTTGTTCTCGCTAGATGTCTAGCTAGGAAAATGGGTCCGGACCATGGAGACTTGTTAAAGGATTGTTCGGTGAAAAGCATTGAAGAAGCTATCGATGAGTATGTGAATGAACGTAGGATGAGACTAGTCGGGCTTTCGACGCAGACGTATTTGACGGGACGGTCGCTACAGACCCAGTCAATGGTCATCAGGCTCATGTTTATTGTGTTGTTGGTGCTGTTGTTTGGGCGTGATCAGATTCGTCATACTAAATACGATTGCGGCCGACTCTAGAAACTTGATGGACACTTTATAACTAGTTTTATAGTGTGAGGTTTTGTGCTTTAGTTATCGTTTTAAGTCATACGAATACGACTCGGCTGACTCTAGAAACTTTGTCATCTTACTTGGATTTCTCTTCTTTTTAAAAACTATAATTTCAAATTTTATGTAAATTTGGTGTTTTATGTTTATCTGTTAAATTCTATATAAGGCCGTACATCTAAATCATTAGTGATTCACAATTCACATCTTTGCTAAATATCAAACGAAAAAAAATTCTTGATGTATGTTAACACATCCTACCATTTAATTCAGCAAAAGAAGGAGCAATAGTACCCAACCAGAAAAAGAGCTAAATGAGATAGAGTTTGCAAATAAAGGTGAGCATGATTAATGCGGATATTTTAAGGTGAAATTCTTAGTGTAATATAAGAAATATTTCTTGTCTTTTAATTAAGAAAAACTAAGAAATATCTTTTATATTCTTTATTTAAAAAATATTTTTTAGTTTTTTTTGGTTAAAAGGTAAGAAACGTTTCTTATATTACACTAAGATCCGTATTAATCATATGCTCTTATATACATTTTTGGGTATGAATGCAAGTGCATAGGTATATGCATGATGCATCCAAATCTATTTTAATTTAATTTCATAAATGCTTTGGATTTTATACTTCAGCAATACAGAAACAAATTATTTTCCCGTTCCACTAATTATTCCTCTTCTTCCTTAAAAGTCTACGCGTTTCATTTATTTTAACGTCCGCTCAAACACGTTTCATATCACCTAACGAAAATCTCAGTACAAACGTTTCTATAAATTGAACTCTCATGAAAGCTTCGAAAGAACATCAAAGCTTTCCTCCACATCTATTTTTTGGGTAAAATTTCCTCTACACCTATGTTTATAATTTAGCATATTTTTATTTTCTCTTCTTTCTGATAACGTTTATAAACTTATCTTTACGTTACATTGCGTTCCCGTGGCAGCCATGACGGATCTAACCTTAGAGCTTAATATCAACTCAGCAAGTGACCTTGAGTATGTCAATCACATCACAAAGATGAACGTTTACGCGGTCGTAACCCTTTTGGGCGACAAAAAGATACAGAAAGTGAAAACCGCGGTAGATCGCCACGGTGGATCTAACCCTAACTGGAATCACGCCTTCAAGTTTTCCGTCAATGAGAGATTAGCCAGAGAAGGCCGTTTAACACTCGTCGTGGGATTGTTCTCCGGTCGAGTCCTAGGCGATAAAGATATTGGTAAGGTAGAGATCCCGTTGGTTTACCTCTTGCCGTCAACTAACGATAACAGTAATGGCCATGGAATGAAGTTTGTGACGTATCAGGTGAGAACTCCTTCTGAGAGAATGAAAGGTTCTTTGACTTTCTCGTACCGGTTCAATGGGACAGACGTTATTTACGGTCCGGTTCACCAACAGGGACCAACGTCGTGGGCTCCTCCACCGAGTCAGCATGGTTATGGGCCGTATCCTTACATGTCACAGCCGCCGCCACCGACTGGATATGGATACGAAGGGCCGCCGCAGTATAGGAAGAATGAAGAGAGGTTGGCGAAAGCTGATCTTCTTGTTTCAGCTGTGTCATTACTTCGTTAGTGACAAAAAAAAATTTATTAGCCAATAAATATACAATTTCCATTTTATATATTTGTTTGTTGAATGAGCAAACTAAACAACTAGGAAATAATAAAATTATTAGTCTAGATGGTTAAGCTGATTAATAAGCATATCAATCTGACTCAGATTGTAAATCTTGTTTAGTTGTTTTGTATCTGTTTCTTAACGTAATTAAGCTATTTAGTTCTGTAAAACTCATAACCAAGAGACCTATAAAATAATTTAACCTTGAAATTAAGTCTCTTCTGGCAGATCAAAAAGAGCAAAATATGAATAACAGAATGGTGTGTTGAAAGAATGAAAAGTACCATTGAATAACAAAAAGGAGGTTTCAGTCGACCTACCACATCATTAACCCCTGATTGCTCTTTTTTTTTTGCTAAATGGTAAATATCATTAAAAAGATAATGAAGATCCGGTTACAAGTTAATGAAACCAAGATATGCTTTTCAGCCAATCAGGTTTAAGGGGTTGCAAAAAGTTTAAAAAAACCCCAAAGAACCTACAGAATTAACATCATGCAACCCATACAATGGTTTACGCGAAGCTAATACAATATTATAGCACAAAAGACAACATTTTGGGTTCCCATACCAAAGCGCTTCTTGTTCATCTGTAACAAAACAGAGAACAAGAGAATAACCTGAAGGCGAGATTGATCGAGCCTCACCGAAGTGGCTCCTAGCAGGCATCGACGGAAGCGCCTGGCTCACGCCCCGGAGCTCCGCAGGAGGAGGACGCCAACAAATCAAGCCCAAGCTAACGCAGAAGTTCACTAGAATATAAACCTGCTTACTACACCGCTGAAGATGAAGAACGCGGTCAAGCGCAGTCGGTCGTTATGGCCTCATTCCGCTGCGCGACACAGAAGATGCAGCGAAGACAGCAAGGTTACAAAACAGCAATCGACCGGGAGCTTTGGAATGGGACATGAAGCACGGAAGGAGCACAAAACTCCTTGAAGCAGGTGACCTGAAGGCGAAGGAAAGCATCACCCTATCCGCAAGAGACGTCGACGTCGAGGGTAGTCCTCAAGACCCTTTTGAAGACGATGAGAGCGGGGAAGAGGAGACAACCCTTCGCTGAGGAACACCATGGAAGCCGCCTTTTGAGCTAAGGAACAGAGGTCCTCGGTGGTGCGCCTCACAACCACCTTTCACTCAGAGAGAGGAGGAGCTCTACGAAAACCCTAGAAACTAACCGCAAGAATAGATCGACTGGGGCGAGACGGCGGAGCAGAGGCGTGGACGGTCGCGACACGTCGAAGCTTCTGGCGGATCTCGGATCTCGGATCTGACCCAGATCCGAGCGCAATCGGCGACTAACAGTAGATCCAGGGCCCCCAAGGCCATCGCAGACCCTTCTCGCCTCGCTGATGGTCCAGAGAAAGCAAAGACCCTTTGATTTCAGTTAAATCCGGCGAAGAAGATTTCATCGGACCCAGACACATCAAGCAAGGAGGAGAGAAAAGGAGAAGATAGCAGAGGGTGAAGGCGATGAAAAGGAACCGGTAGACAGAGGAGGGAGACCGACGGCGAAAGGTGCCGTCGGCCACCTGAACGAGCAGTTAAAGCGGCGGTGACCTGAAGTTTACGATGGGAGAAGGGAGAGACTAAAGAGAGAGTTTCACTTCTCTCTCCTCTCTCTTGCGTTTTTGGTTTTCCCCTGATTGCTCTTTGTTCTATTAAGCGATAAACAACTCCTGATCAAAACATCACCACCACAAAAAAATCAATCATAATTAATAGAAATCTACTAATATATAGGACGGAAGAGAAAGAGTAGAGAAATGACTTATCCATGATCTTCAAGGTTATGCTATTATCTTTTGTGATATCGAATGGAGCTGATGAAGAAGAGTATATTTACACACAATGGCAGACCTTTGAACCAATCATCATGAATCATGATGTACTTTAGGCAGAGCGTAATAAAAGGCAGTGCTACTAACAAGTGGGACGTACACTGCACAATCAGTTATTTAGAACCGATCTTCCTCTTTTCGTCAAGACGACCCAAAGCTCGCAAGTACCCTCCGCCAAATGTGGTTTCTTACGCCACATCCCTTCTACTCAAGACCGTCACGCGACAACACACCATCAAATTTAATGGTTCAACTAATGTCTTTCAGCTTGATTTTTAAGTTACAATAATTATTTTCTAATTCAAGGTCCTTGTAACGTAAAACTTTTTCATTCTTCTGCATCATTCAATAACGAATATCCTGTCAAGAAAAATAAAGTAGTTCTCGTTTCTTATATAGAATATCCAAAGTACCAAGCCTTATGCATTGTGCTAGTGGGACACCACTAGTGTGACAAATAGAGAAGATTGTGCTAGTGGGACGCCACTCAACATATACATGTTTACTATATTTCTTTGAAATTGTTTAAATACCAGTACGATTTGACCATCACTTGATATATGATTGATAAAAAAGACCACCATTTATTAAATATAAAAAAATTTATCTTAAAATATATACATGTACTTTTCATGTTTGCCAAATACAGATATATAATACAAACTTTTAGTTTTATGTTGAACTATAGATTTCTTAAATACGAATTAATGGTTTAAGTGGTTAACAATCTGATTACCTATCATTTTACAAAACAAAGATATTGTATTGTATTGTTTTAATTTTAGTAATCTATAATCAGAGTCAAAACTTAAAACTCAAAACCAATTTATTTTAGTGTTCAATATCTTTTATCACTGTGATAAACTTCCATATAGTTTGTCCGTAGTAATTTTCTATCGGCTTCAATATGAACAAATTTGAGATATATATATTTTGGTAACACATCTATGTTTTTGACACCTTTGTTGAGCTCTGTTGCAAAAATAGCTTTATTATAACATTTTAGTAAGTGGTGGGAGTGAGTTGGTTTTTTTTACCTCTTACCCAAAACAAACTCTTGTTCGTACATGCGGCGAAATTTTCTGCGTGATAATACTGGTATGTACTACTACATGGACGGTTTGTTATTTTTCTATAATTTGAAGTATACATAACTACCGTTGACTCTAGTTATGGCACCCATGTTACATTACCCTTCTGTAACTTTTGTAACAATATAATTAGAAATGTCCTCACGCAAACTTGTGTATATATATATCTTTTTTCTTATTTTACATTTTCGAAGAGAGTACAAGACAAGACTTTCTAAATATGGCTTCCTTCCAGTTGCAAAGAGCCATAGAGAACCCAACACTTGAGCTTAAAATTGTATCAGCCAGTGAACTAAGCCATGTTGATGCCGAAGACAAGATGGACGTATACGCCGTAGTTTCAATTAACGGCGAAACTACTGAAAAGACACAAGCGGCCAAAACACCCATTGACTACGACGGTTGTTTCAATCCGACATGGAATCACACCATCAAGTTTTTGTTCAACGAAGAAGCAGCCCGTGAAGGCCTATTGACCCTCAAGGTCGAGCTGTTTAGCTACTGGCTCGAAGGGAGGGATGACCTATATCTAGGAGAAGTCAACGTCTCCGTTCAGGAGCTTTTCACCACAAACCCGCTTCCACCGTTTGCAAACGGTAACGTCAATAAAATGAAGTCGTTGACTTGCCCTATCAAACTCACAGATGGAGGATGTGCCAACGCAAGGTTGAGCCTCTTGTACCGGTTTAAACCAGCACCGGTTGAGGGTCCATACCATCCAGAGCCTCAAGATCATTCCCCATCGATTGGTCAACCCGTTTATCCAAACCCGGATCCGGGTCGTCAGCTGGTTGTATATTCGCCTCGAATTCAAACGGGCACAACAAAAATGGTTTTAGAGGTCGTGATCAAACACGCCAAGGACATCAGAGATGTCAACGCCTTTTCGGTGATGGATGTATACGCATCCGTTGCTATCCTCAAGGACAGGAAGGTGAAGGACAGGATCAACACCCCTGTCGACTTCGCGGCCGATACAAACCCAAAGTTGAACCATAGGGTTAAGTTTTCTCTCGACGAAAAGTTAGCTCAAGAAGGGCGTTTGATCCTCCTCGTGGAAATGATGAGCCACAGGCCTTTTCTTGGTGACAAGGAGATTGGATTCGTAAGACTTCCTATTCAACAGCTATTAGCTTCGAATCTACCCACTCCGTTAAAAAACGGTGAAGGTAACGGTATGAAGTTGGAGACACACGCTTTGACGGGTCCTTATGGGAAAAAGGGTGTCGTGAGCTTCACGTATAGGTTTCTTACGGAACAAGTCACATTTTCAACGGTTACACCACCATCAACCACAACGTCCCAACCATATATGTATCTACCGGTCTCGCCTCACTCATATGCGTCGTCGGATCCGGTTCAGGTGACCCCGAGTTACGTGCCTGTTCAACAAGGTGGAAATGCTGGGCCAAGCAACGGTCTAGTACCAATTTATATGCCAACGCCATATCAACCACATGGATACCAACAATATCCAACACTGCCGGCGGCCCAACCGTATCCGCATCCGCAGCCACCACCACCACAACTATAGCAGCTTTCCTCGGCACCACCGGATACACACGAATATACTCTGTCGTACCCGTGCTTTATTTTTATTTTTGTTTTATTAATTCACCAGTCATTTTATTCTAGTGAGTGCAATATAAAAAGTTCTCAATTTGTTATTTATAATTAAATGGATTTGATATTTTTCCTGCTTATAATTTGTAAGAAAGTTTTGCTTATTCAGTTCATATTTTATTCATCTTTTTTGTTAGCTTAAATTGGAAAACCCAACCCGAGGCCGCATGCATCACACACTTATATATTACTCTTATTCACACTCAACACTCAATTCTCAATGTGAGATATTTAAATAGGGAAAATTGGATAAATAGGACACTTTGAACTTGGATTTGTCACATTAGGATTTCTAGAAGATATTTTAGGAAAATAGGATTTTAGATCTTGTAAAATACCAAAGTACCCTTAATTTACCAATTATGTTGAATTTAAATTATAAATTATAATAATTTTCGTAATAGATTTTAATGTTAAAATTAAAATCTATAAAAATTAAAAAATAAAAAAAAACACTAAATGGGAAAAAAGGAGACGCGGGATGCCGCAAACCTAATTCCCCTTTCTCTTTGTCTTCTCCGTCGTAGACTCGTCGCTCTCCCACGGCGATTTAGGGTTCAACGGTGAGAAGCTCTGTTCTTCGTCGGTGTTTCATCAGCCCGTGGTCTCTACTCTCGTCTCCGTCACCATCCTTTTCGATCTCACTGAAGACACAACGGCTGCGAATCGTTCTTCCTCTTCGTCGGGTCAAATCGATTTTCGAAGTGTTCTTCCATCAATTTCGCCTCTCAATCTCACAATTCTTCACAGAAGGTATTGGATTTCATCTATAGATTCTCATATTAAACGAAATCGAAGTGTTCTTCCATTAAAGCTTGATTTTTTTTTAAAATGATTTGCCGTGTTTCTTAAAATAATTTTGTTTCACGGATTGGTTGATATTATTGAAACCTTTACATGTGTGATGATATTGAAACCTTTACATGTTGAACTAATAATTTTGTCACGGTTTGTAGCTATGTCTGAGGAGCTACCGAAGAGGCTTTTTAAGGAGGGCGAGGAGCCCCGAGTTACTCAGATCAACAACAACTGCAGGATCGACTACATAATCCGAAAGTTCCAAGCGTGGCTGCCAAAGGAGTTGGATGTCGTGAAGAAAGACCCGGTTTTTCATCAGATTTTTAAGCTCCATGAGAATGGTCTTGGATACTCTGCGAGGGTGATACACAGCTTCTTGTGTAGGGAGCTGGTGACTTTCTTACAGCACGAGCTATGGTTTGTCTTTGCGAGGAGACCGCTTCGATTCTCATTGCAAGAGTTCCACGCCGTAACCGGGTTTGAATGCGATACTCACATTTCGATTGAGGAGTTTGAAGAGTGGAAATATGATGGTGGTTTCTGGAGCAAGGTTTTGAGGAGAAAAGATGGAACAATTACACTCTTCAACCTGTGGACTAAGGACAAGGAAGCTGTAAAGAAATGGAAGAATGCAGATCGCATACGTCTTATCTACTTGGCGATCATTCTTTGTGTGGTATTGGCGAGAGATGAGAAGGCTAATATCCCCCTGAAGTACATCGCGGTGGTCATGGATCTTGACAGAGTTCGAAGGTATCCTTGGGGAGTTGCTGCTTATGACCTTCTCTGCAAATCCATAGCCAAAAATCGTTCCCAACTGAAGGAAAAGACCACTAGCTATGTCTTGGATGGCTTCTCATACGCCTTGCAGATTTGGGCAATGGAAGCGGTGCCAAAAATCGGGAAGCTTTGTGGAAAAAAGCTGGATAAGGGTTTCAAGGACGGTCCTAGATGCATAAACTGGATGGGAGCTGCGAAGGTGTCATATGAGGAGATCATTCGCTTGGAGGAGATTATTACACCCAAGGTAATTTTATCTATTTATGACGACTCTTTCCGGTTTGAAATGAGTAGTTAGTATCTAACTGTATTTCCCTGTCTTGTGTAGGATGACATCTACCCATACATCTCATGGACAGGAAATTATGATGTTGTCAAAGCTCAGGCGTTTCGCAGAGATGATGATGTGGAGGATGACAGAATCAAGGTTCTGATGGAGATGATAAAGAAGGGGCATGATTTTAGTGAGCATGTTTGGGAAACTGAAGAAAATGAAGTGATTTCTTTATCTCTCGATGACGAATCAGCTGTGAATGATGAAGCAAGCGTGAATGTTGAAGCAGCCGAGAGTGATGACGACTTTCAGACTCCGAAAGGATCAAAAAACGTTGGTTCTAGATCAAAGAGGGGTAAAAAGAGGCTTCCCGATCGTGGTATGGAGAAGAGAAAGCATAAGGTTCTCGCAAGTGGCGCAAAGCAAGCTCCTTTTAATGAAGACATGAAGGCTTTTATGACACAGTTGTTTGAGCACAACTTCTCTGGAATGGAACAAAGGATACAGAAACAGATGGCCGAGACATTTGAGCAGATGCGGACAGAGCTTAAACAATCACGTAAGGAAGCCAGCGTTGAAGTTGAGCTTGGAGAGCCTTCACCGACAAAGCCATCGACGAGCCAGGCACCGTTGAGGAGGTCCACACGCGGGGTAAACAAACACTAGTCTTCACCATCCTCTTCAATGTTATTTTGTCTTGTTTAAGTTCGTGGTTTGCGTGTCTGTTTGTTTTATTGGCATCTAAGTTATCGGCCTGAATTTTGTTGTACTTTATAAGGTCTCGGTTTGTATGTGTGCTTGGTGTGTAAGTGTTCTTGGTTTGTAAGTGTCTTGTTTGAACTTATGTAATGGTCTGGAACTTTTATGTAAAATAATTATTAATGATAATGTATTTTGGTATCTCAATTATTGCTTATTTGTCATGAAATAACAGGATGGTTCCGAGACTACATTCGATGTGAATTATAGTGAAGCAGATGATTTGGGTCGCGGGATAGGTACACAAGGGGTTGAAGGGCTTTCTCAGACGTCGTATGTGCCAGGCTTTGATCCATCTCAGGACAAAAAAGAAGAAGACTGGTGGACTCCAATGACTTCGGTCCGAGGTTCAGTGGATAATCCAGTAAAGAAAGAAAAGACAGAGATGAATACAGCTCCACCGCCGTCACAGTGGGAGAAATGGTGCAAAAGAAAAGGTCATGGACTTCAGCTTAGCGATTCACCATTGCCAGAAGATGCTTCTCCGCAGGCGTCACTTTATTATATCTCCGAAGAGTCATGGAAAGGATTCACGGAATGGGCATTAAAGCCTATACCTTTAACAATTGGTCCTACATGCTTTAATTTGTCTGTAGCTACAAGAGTAGTAAGTGCTGGAAAATGGCTTGGAAACGAGGTAATGAATCTTGTACTAACCTTTAGTGAATTTATCTTCCTAACACTTCTTATATGCTATATTACTTAACTTTCATTGTAAATTTTTAGGAGATGGATGCGGTTATGTTTATATGGCGTGTGAACACTACATTGAATCGTTGGGCCCCTCGGCGTGTTGCTTTCATGAGTGCTATGTTTTGCCTCCAAGTAGACGCTGCATACAAGAAGTTTTTACCAAACAAAAAAGCCTATCAATTGCCTGATTTCCTTCTTGGGTACGGCAGAGGAGAGCTTCCATCTCATGGGCGGACTGATCTAGTTTGGGGTGTTGATGTTGATCGACTCTACTTTCCTCTGTTTGTAAATGGTAACCATTCAGTTCTTTTTACATCCTAGTATACATTTCTTCGTTTACAAATTTTTGTGGACACGAACGCAGGTAATCACTGGGTTGGTGTCTGTGTAAACATCATTGAAAGAAAAGTAGAAGTCTTTGATTGCGGTCGGGGAAAGAACAGACAGTACGTTGAGAAGTTTGCTGCTATCATTCCTAGGATTGTGAAGTCCGTTGCACCACAAGAAAGACAGAAGCAGCTACTCCTCTCATCATATTCTATCGTGGATGTGCCTATGAAGTTGAGATTGAATAAAAGTTGTTGTGATTGCGGTGCATACGCTTTGAAGCACTTGGAATGCTCGCTGCTTGGTCTTGACGTCAGTTTAGTGGATGATGAAATCATTATGGGTTGTAGACAGAAGATTGGAGTGGACTTATGGGAGGCTGCACACGACCCCATCTTTGCTGAGGTTATGACACGATATGTGCCTTCACCATGGGAGAGGTCTGAGGTCTTTGACCTGGAGGATGATTGATTAACTGTGATTTTAGTAGTTTGGTTTGTTAGAATTAGAAAACAACTTTGGCTTTGGTATTTGATTTGAATTAAGAAACAACTCTAGCTTTGATTTTGTATAAATTATGAAACAACCCTATAAAGAACAAAATCATAAAAACTGAGGACCCAAACCCTAAACAAACCCTTAACTAAAACCATAACCATAGACATACCCTAACCAAACCCTTAACTTAAACCATAACCATAGACATACCCTAACCAAACCCTAAAACCATAATACAATCATGATTCTTAATCATACCCTAAACAAACCCTAAATCTGTAATTCATAGTCAAACCCTTAACCCTAAATAAACTCTAAAACCATAACCGTAGACATACTCTAACCAAACCCTTAACTAAAACCAAATACAAATTAATCCAACGCCTCAAACACACACCTATTTATTGATTATTTTTGTACATTGGTCACTATCTAAGTACGTCCGTCCACTATGTTTGATAGATGTTTAAACACTAATTTAGAGGGTTCAAAGACAAAGTTCTTGTGGTGTTATCGATAAATTCAAAATGATTTTTTTCTGCTCTGCCTTAGCTAGAATACGCGTTCTGGGAGTATGAAACGACGTAGTTTTGGTTATTTTTTTGACCTAATCTCTTTTCTTCCTCATTCTTCCTCGACAGAGAGATTGCAGCGGCGAAAATTTGGAGATCGACTCCCTCATGTCTTCAGTAAATTCTTCATCCACTACAAGAGATCGCCTCGCGAAACAACGGGGAATTCCCACAAGATGCAATTGCGGTGAGGCAGTGAATCGTTTCACTTCAAAAACAATTCAAAATCCGGGAAGATTATTTCATTGTTGTCCTTTGGGATCTCAAAAGGTTAGTCATGTTATCATATAACTGTCTCGTTGTTGTCCGATGAGAGTAGAATTAGTCAATCTAATTGTGTATTGGATGTTACTGATGAAGGACAAAACCCACTTGTTCAAATGGACTGACAAGTCAGTTGTTGAGGAGATTGAAGACTTCCAAGACCTGTTTGACGTGTTACTCGTTGACAATTCCGAGTTTCAGAAATCAGTGAGAGCTGGTGAGGCCATGATGACACGCCATGAGAGTAGAATTCAAGAGATGGAAGATGCAATGTGCCATTGCGAAGAGAAGACCTTGGAATGCATTAGGGAACTTAGGGGCATAAAAGCTTTGTTTGTGTGTTGTTTGGTGATGGTCTTCTTGTACCATATCTATGCATGATGTTCAACTACTTTTATGTGCTTCCTCAACTTGTTGTTTCTTATTTTCAAAGAAGTTAAGACCATGTTTCTTGTTATTTCGAGGTGATCATCATCTACTGAAACGAATTATTTTGCAATTACTTTGATTGTTACTAGAATAAATCGATTTGTCTCTATAGTTTAGCAAATACCAAATTGTCAAATAGGTTCTTAAACAGAAGATCAAATTGTTTCAAAAGCAATAAAGAAAAAAACAGAGACAGATGCAGACACATAACAAACTAGATGGGTAAATCGCATGTTCCTCTCTTGTGTCCTTCAGTTCCACAACGGCTACACTTATGCTTTTTATTCTTCTTTGATCCTTGAGAAGATGCGATCTTGTCTTCTACTGATTCATACCTTCTCTTTACTGGTCGACCAGCACTCTTTCTTGTCTTTGGTGGTAAAACCTTTGCAAGTTTAACCTCAGCAGGGACATTCCATTCTGACTCTACAACTGCTATTGGATTAATGGAATCTGCATAGGCGGTTCTCCACGCTGCAGTGCTGTATAAGGCGTCAGTGAATCTGTGCACTTCCATACCTGTCAATCTCAAAAAAAACTTGATCAATATGAAGTCTATATGATGAAAATCCCGAAAATAAATAATTCTCAAGTATTCATGTGTTTATACTTCCATACCTCGTGAATAAATTGCAGGAATGGCGTGTCGGCAAGGAATTTTTCCTATATCATACTTACCACATGTGCATGTTCTTCTTTCCAAATCAACATGACAATCATATATGTCTCCTTTTACAACCGATCTGAAGTTGTCAACCTTGTAAACCTGGAATCCTTTTGCCTTCACAATTCTCCTATCAATCTTTCTCTCCACCTTAGCGGTTAAAGGATCTAGATGCTTTGAGCTTAACAAGCGACGCTCATAGAACCATCGAGTCAACAGTTCTCTTATACTATCAAGCAAAGGAATAACCGGATATTCTCTAGGTATTCTAAGAACTGAATTTATAGACTCTGCAGGGTTCGTGGTCCTAATGTCATACCTGGAACCAGGGAAGAGAGAACGAGCCCATTTGCGCACATCAGCCTCCCGTAGATATCTTCCAAGCTCAGGACTCATATCAAAAATTTCGGTGATACGTTCTTGAAATTCAGTGTATCTATATGCCCGTGAAGCCTTTTCTACCAACGCAGTCAATCCTTTTGTCTTGAAAAATGAGACCACATTGGTCAATAAGTGATGAATGCAAATTCCATGTGCTGATCGAGGGTAGACAGTCCCAATAGCTTTAGAAATAGACGCATTTCTATCTGAGACAAAAGCTAGGTCTTGACAATCAGCAATAACCACTTTCAACTGTCTGAAGAACCACCCCCAAGAATCGTCATTCTCTGAATCAACAACCCCAAATGCAATCGGATACAAATTAGAGTTACCATCTACAGCAGTAGCAACAAGAAGTGTCCCTTTGTATTTATTTTTCAGAAAAGTTCCGTCAACAACAATCACCCTTCGCATTGCATTGTAGAATCCTCTAACTGATTGCCCAAATGACATAAATAGATACATGAATCTTCCCTTCTCATTAGTTTCATAGTGAGTATGCGTACCAGGATTTGCTTCTTTAATCATATGCAGATATGCTGGTATTTTAGAGTAACTGCGATCTGGTATACCTCTAGCAGCTGCAATAGCAAACTCACGAGCTTCCCAAGCGTGCCAATAAGTAATCTCACAACTATGCTCCATTCTCATAAATTGAATGATGTCATTCGGTTTTGGGCCATCGTTTGCATCATCAAATCGATGTTGTATCAGAGTCCCAATTGTTCTTGCTGATGCTGTTTTTCCGAATTTCCTTTTCTTTGAAGGAGCACATGAATGTCTTCCATCACATTGGTTGATCATGAAATATGTAGACCCATCTATTCCTTCTGCACGCACAGTCCAGTTGCACAATGCATCTTTACATCGAATATACCACCATTTTCTCGTGGATTTGATAACAGTGTAATCGAAATTATTCTTCATCGCTAAAATTTCCATTGTTGCCTTCAGAACCCCTTTACTTGTGAAAATTTGATCCTTCTTCACGAAGTCTCCTCTCCAAGCTCGACCATCCTTATCACTGTCTCCATTGTTTTGAAAAAGTTCAATGTTTTCACTCCTTAAAGGACCGCAACCATCTGCAGCGACATGATTCGTTCTTTTAACAAAAGACTCCTTTGACGGCTTGACAAACTCTGCTCGATTTATCTCAGGAACTTCTTCATCCTCAACATTACTTGAATCGCAAGGCTCCTTATTCAAATCGATATTGACTCGTTCCTTTTGATTTACACCGGAAACAGAGAACATCACACACAAGGTAGTAGACGATTCCCTCTTTGCATAGCCCACAAAATTAGATGCTTGCCGATCATTGGTGATAATAATAGGAGGATTCCCTTTTTGATTCAACAACGAATAACTGAACTCGGCATTAATGGCATTATGGTCCACCCCATAATCCTCACACACCATTATCTTGAGCTGCTTCAACGTAGTAGTAGTTGCTAATGTTACCATTCGACCACGCCTTTCTTTGTCTACCACGAAACTCCAGTCATCACCGCGACTACACATCCATTCACCCGATTTGACATAGATTAGAACCATGTTGTATTGATAGAGAAAAGAGAGATGATTATGTCGATGAAGAAGAGAGAAACACAAAGAACGACGACAAAAGATCGTGGGAGAAGGAGAAAAACGTGGGAGAAAATATTCTTGGAGATATTTAGGGAAGATTTAGTTTAGATTTAGGAAACATCTTTAACCGATTATGGAAGTTTCCATATTTTTCGGATTTCCTGTAGAATGTATAACCTATGTAAGTCAGAACACAGTAGAGTAGATGTGAAACATATTCTTCCCTAGGCGCCACATAAGGTAAAAGGCAGACCACATCATGGCTCCAAATATAGATAGGGTATATCAACGCATTGTGGCTACATGTCGTAACCAAGCTAAAGGTATAAGAAAGACATCTTTCTTGATTATAACGTAACGTAACCTAGCTTTGGTTAGAATATATAAGAAAAGATAGGTTACGTTGTATACCAAAGATATATCTATGTATAAACATTAGTAGCCGAATTCTAGACTAAGTAGATGACCAGAATGAGTATTATAACTGTAGCTAGAAGATGAAATAAAATATGATTCATTTTAAAAAAAAAAACAATTTAAACATATATATTGTCATACTTATGTTTCCAATAGTTTTGATATTTTTTAACATTTTTAAAATTCAGTTTACTATTTTTTCTATTAAAAAAGGGTAAAATATGTCCAGAATTGTCCAAAATATCAGAAATCCTATTGTGACAAATAAAAGTTCAAAGTGTCCCATTTTTCCAATTTTCCCATTTAAATACCACATGAACAAAGTAAACCAAACAACAAAAAGAAATGAAGTTAGTACTTGCCAAAAAGCCAAAGTTTTAGAGAAGTTATGTCTCCTGCTACAACTTTTCCATCTTTTCTTTGTGGCTTCACTGTTGGTTTTGCACATTGTCTGCTGTGGCTAATGTGGCGGCATAGTTGGAAATTGTTGGTGTCCGTGTGACTGATAAGACGGCTGTATATAAACTGGATGTATACCTGCCCCGTAAGGCGAGGCTCCATTAACTTGGTTTGGTAACCCAAATGACTGATGTGGGATGGGTACATATATGATAAATGGTTGGGGCGTTGTGGTTGGTGGAGTCGTCGGAGTTGTAGGTTGAAGTGGAGTCGGAGGAATCGTAGCTTCTTGTTCATTAAGAAACCTATAACTGAAACTCAATGTTCCGACTTTCCCAGACGGACCAATCACATCGCGAGTCACCATCATCATTCCGTTAACTAAAGTAGACGGCATATATGAACTTAAAAGCTCATGAACCGGGACTTCCACTTTTCCCATTTCCTTATCACCCCGGATAGTCCGGTGGTTAATCAGTTGCACGAAAAGGGTCAATCGCCCCCCTCGAGCTAATGACTCGTCTAGGGAGAACCTAATGGCATGGTCCCATATCGGGTCTTTGTAGACACCGAAAGCAATAGAAGTATTGCTCCTGTGCTTAATTATTGTTCCTTCACGGACACTAACCGAAGCGTACATGTCCATACCGTGGATCCAGCTTACGTCTTTTATGTCCTTGGCCATTTTGATCACGAGTTCTAGTGTCAGTTTTGTCACGGGGATTTGAAACTGCAGCGGATTAATAAGGACGTTCGGACATGATCTTCCTGAATCCACGGTTGGATAACGAAACGCGGACGAGTAATCTGACAGAGAAGGATAGATATTATTACCAGCTAGTTCCCGTTTAAACCGGTACGAGAGGCTCAGCTTTGCCTCGGTTTCTCCTTTGACTTTAACAGGGAGAGTCATCAACTTCATATGATTTTGAGCTTGAGACTTACATTCTCTCGGGCAGACATTTTTTTGCTGAACTCTTGTGTTTTGTTATGTGCTGAACCAAACAATGATATTTATATACAATTTATGTGGACATCTTCTGATGCTATCACAATGAACAACTATGTTTTAACGGTAGCTTGTATACTACTATTCTAAAATCTTACGTTTAAGATTTAATAACGCAACTGGAAACGAAGGTCCACTTATGAGCTCCTTGGATTAACCAATGAAATTACATAGAATATTTAAAAATGAGAGGGCCGTATATATGTCAGTAACTGATCTGATCGGGTCTATGAGATCAGGTCTATGAAAACGAAAAGTTAAGAAACATTATAAAAGGAGTTGAATATATAGCAGTTTGGTATGTAATTTCTGAAGTCAACTTGAGTGTATTTTATACATCAATTTGATTAGTTATACTGTAAACAATAAAAAAATTGGGTATTTACTATGATAAATTTTTTTTGGGTATTCAGAAAGAATCAACATGGCCATTTTGAAAGATTCAGTGTTAACCATTTCTAGAGTTTTATGTTTTCAAGTTTTCTTTCGGTTGAATAATTTCTCTTGGTACTTTTAGTAGATTTTTTACCTACGAATTTTTTTTCTTTGAGCTAAAGCTTCATCTGCGTTTTCTTGTCTTCTTCAAAATAATGAATCATAAGTTGTGATTAAAAGAACGATTCAAGATTCACAACTTATGATTCATTCTTTTGAAAGAAGACAAGAAAACACAGATGAAGCTTTTACCTCAAAGAAAAATTAGTTTTTTTCATAGGTAAAAAATCTTCTAAAAGTACCAAGAGAAATTATTCAATCGAAAGGAAACTCGAAAACATAAAACTCAAAGAATCATAAGTTGTGATTAAAAGAATGAATCATGAAGATAGTGAATTGTGATTCATTCTTTTCAAATTCATTCTGTGAATGGATGGTAACTTGTAGAAATTCATTCTTTTATAACCATCCATTCGCACTAATTTCTTTTGTTCACTTTTTGGTCATTCCATTATTTATTTTTATATATTAAAAAATTGATATGCATACTATGTACATAATAAAACTAGAGTGGAGACCCCATAAAGTGGGAGATTTAGTAGATTTTTTACCTACGAATAAAAAACTAATTTTTTTTTGAGCTAAAAGCTTCATCTGCGTTTTTTTGTCTTCTTCAAAAGAAAGAATCATAAGTTGTGAATAGTTAAGATAATGACATGGTGTATAAATGAATGAATTTCTACAAGTTACTATCCATTCACACTAATTTATTTTGTTCACTTTTTGGTCACTCCATTGTTTATTTTTATATATTAAAATTTTGATATTCATATTATGTACATAAAACTAGAGTGGAGCCCATGAAGTGGGCGATTCTTCTTTGCCTTCTTTTGATGTTTGAATTCTTCTTTTGAAAATTTTACCGCCTTTTTTAAAACAATACAGTTACTTCTTTATTTATGATTATTAAAAAATAATTAGTATATCCCATTTGATCTTCTTTGGATAGGTTTGTATCCTTTTTAATGATATATACATGCATTCAAAAGATATCTGAATCTATACAAACTAAATATATTATGTTCAACACTAATGGTTATATTGATTAATTGATTTTATCCTCAACGTTTGTTTTAGAATATTCAGTTTTTTTTCTTTTGGGATACCTTTTAAAAGTGTTCTTAATTTTCTTTGAATATTACATTTTCTGCCATTATCATTTAATTATGATAGAATATTAAAACAATTTTGTTAAATATATTGCTTCCAACGATAATTTAATCATATAATTTAAACTTTAATTTTCATTAAATATTATAGAGATATATTTCAATTAATTCAATATGGGTCACAAAGATATTTAAATAATTTAAAAATGCAATATTTTCGGGAGTACTTTTAAAGTTAGCTATTTTGTGATTACCTTCTTTACATTTCATTTGTTTTTAAAAATATTTTTATTATTTATTTTATTTCTCTCGGTGGCGCTATGAGGCTTTTACATCTGTACTATTAAAATAGAAGTCGTGACTTCTTTCATGTGTGATTTTTATATTTGGACAATCTCTAGAAAATTTATTAAATTTTACATAATATAATTTCTTTTAATATCTTTATGTCATTCGAAATAATAATAAACATCTTAAAGAAATGTCTAACAAAATCTTTCAAGTATATTTTAGAATCTTTTTAAAATGTATTTTCGAAATTAGTTGTTTAAATTTTTTAATTATCATAAAGTATAATTAGAAACTAAATTTTAGTTTATTTTTGATTGTAAGGAAATATTAATAATTATATAAAATACTTTTAATAATATTTTAATGAAAATAATAATTTTAAATTGAATTAATTTTCAAAATTAAATTTAAGAAATATTTTTAAAGATGTTTTAAAAAGAAATATTCATTTCTATTTCTAATTTAAAAATAAAATATTTTATTTATTTAGCACATAAATTATGATTTATTTCATATGTTATTTTTTGTTTAATTTATATCACTTGGAAGCTATACCTTTAAATGTTTTTACCATTTAATACAATTAATTTACTCTTCCCTTCATAGATGAAACATTTGATCTTTATTCGTATCGTATATACAAGACTTTAGTCTATTGTTATTAACGTATGTGTATTCACTTGAATTAAAAGCCAATTCGGTTTATTTTTATTATTTAAACATCTATACTAAATTGGTTTAATTAATCACTATATACCAAATTCTCTATTATGTAGGTTCAACTTAATTTAATTTTCATATATATTTCAAATTTAAAAATAAAATAAAATTTATGTAAATCAATATTTTTACATAATAATGTTTTCAAAATAAATTTTGTTAATACAAAGTTTAGAAATTTTATAGTAGTAATATTATACGTCACACAAATATTATTATAAAATTAAATAATATATAACACTAAATTAAATTAATTTATTGACATATTTTATTGTATAACCTAAAATATTTTAGTATTAAAGAAAATCCGCAAGGTCACGTGGATAAAGAACAAAAAAGTTAAAAAAAAATGTTAAAGAAATTCACCAAAAATCACGGCAAATACAAGATCCATCCTTAAAGCAATGAAACCTATTCACATCTCTAACAACAATTTCCCTCCCCACAATCCCACTGATCAGCTTGAAAGCCTCATGACAATCTCTGCACATCCTCAAGTTGTTCATAATCCTAATCGTCGATCCTTCAGGCAAATGTATCAATCCAAAGGCTAAAGCCAATCTCTCACAATGCAAACTCACAATTTCCTCTTTAGCTTCTTCATCAACATCAACAAAAACCGATGAACTTGTCATCATACTACTACTTCCCCTGTGTCCTCTCTCCTTCATTCTCTTCTCCAGATCCTTCATAAACCTCACAACCTCACCACTCTCATCACACGACAAATCCCCAGCGTGAAAAGCATAAACCGAATCCTTAATCTCAATCCAGCTACAAGCTCGCTCTTTCACATTTCCGCCACGTCTCATCTCTAAACGAAGAGACTCTGAATCTTCCCATCCTCCAGCTACAGCATAAGCATTAGATAATGCAACGTACGCGCTCGTCACCTGCTGATTCGATTGTATTAACCGTTTGCTAGCGTCGCAAACAATATCAACTCTTCCATGCAACCTACCAGCTGAGAGAAGAGCTCCCCACAAGAGCGCACCTTGCTCTGCTCCAACTTCTATAGTTTTCGCCATTTCGTAAGCCTCATCAACACGGCCAAATCTTCCAAGCATGTCAACAACACAAGTGTAATGCCTCGGATCAGGAACCACACCGTACTTCTCAACCATTGAGTTCAAGTACCCTAGGCCTTCAGCGACTAAACCCGAATGGCTACAAGAGTGTAACACGGCGAGTAACGTTACATAGTTAGGCCTTATTCTCTTCGCAACCATCTCGTCGAAAAGCTGAAGCGCGGCTTCTCCAAGTCCGTGCTTTGCCTTTGCCATGATCATAGACGTGTACGAGATCACAGAGTGACGGCTAATCCTCAAGAAGATCTTCTCTGCACAGCTTAAAGACCCACACTTCGCGTACATATCTAGAAGCGACGTGGCAACCACATGGTTCGTTTCATAACCACCATGAGTAACTACACCGTGAGCAACTTTACCCCATTGTAGCCTACCTAAACTAGAGCAGGCACTAATAACACTAGCCAGCATAAACTGATTCGGTCTATCCAACGACGTCGTATCAGCGTTGAATGTTCTAAACAACTCAATAGCTTCATGTCCACGAGCGTTCTGCGCGTAAGCAGTGATCATCGATGTCCAAGAGACAACGTTTCTCCCACACCCAATCATTGACTCGAAAACCCGTCTAGCGGTTTCCACGTCGTTGCATTTGCCATACATGTCAAGAAGAGAGGAGCTCACCACGGTGTTGCTTCTCCGCCCGGACATCTCGAGACGGGCGTGGATGCTTTTCCCGATTCTTGATTCTGCCAAAGCAGAGCAGGCTTTGAAGACACTCGCGTACGTGAACTCATTGGGAGCTACGGATTTGTCTTGATACATTTTCTGGAACATAGACAGAGCAGTTTGAGGTTGACCCGTGTCGTTAAAACCGGAGATAACCGAAGTCCAGGAAACGACGTTTGGTTCAGGCATTTCGTCGAACAGCTTGCGTGCAGTGTTGGTTTCTCTGAGCTTAACATAGCTGTTTATGAGGCGATTTATTGTGAATGTGTCGCTCGCGAAGCCAAGTTTGAGAATTGAACTTTGCAATGAGTTCGTGAGAAAGAGGTCGGTAGATTCTGAAAGCTTGTGGATCAAGAAAGCTTTACTTTTGAGATGGAAGTTGGAGGGGAGTAACGACGAATCCAAAGGGGCAAAAAGGACATTTTGTAGAAACCTTTTATTCATTGGTCAACGGTCTTCACACTCATGCTGCTGTGTAATTTATAACAGAGAAATTGTTCAACCATAAAATATAAATAAACACTAGACCAAATTGAGAAACTATGGTAGTTGGTATGTAAATATATATACTAATCTACGATCGTTCCATTGCTTTATTGGGTTTTCCATTTAAGGTATGCAAACATTTTGGGTTGGGCCTAATTCCCGTCAAATGATACATAAAGGTATACTGCATTATTTTTTTTCTAACAAAAGCTGAAATGAA
This sequence comes from Brassica napus, assembly GCF_020379485.1. Taxonomy (NCBI): domain Eukaryota; kingdom Viridiplantae; phylum Streptophyta; class Magnoliopsida; order Brassicales; family Brassicaceae; genus Brassica; species Brassica napus. The sequence goes on along the minus strand of NC_063436.1, from coordinate 23,032,707 downwards.
TGAAGCCATATAATAAAGTTGAATTTTTTTGTTATGATAAATAATTTTTTTTAGGTATCATTGAAATTTTTGAGTATTTTGTGTACTTATTTGAAATTTAGTGTGTGCTTGGTATATATATATATATATTTATATATATTGATATTTTGAGTTTTTTTGGATATCCATCTTATATATTAAAACAGAAGTCATAACTTTTTTCATGTGATATTTTAAAATAGATCTTCTCCTAGAATATTATTTACATTATTTTTTATTTGCATAACCTAATCCTAACAATATATTTAATTCCCCTTTTCCAGCAAGATTAAACAAAACAGTTATTTTGATTTATCAGTTAGTGTTTAGATTCTTTACGTGAGGGATCGAGTGCTCCTGACGTTCTTGGACAATTAATCAGCCCACTACCAACATAGCATAGCTATTAACCTTTCTTCATAAAATTGCAGTCCCTGCAGTTATTATTGAACTCTAAACCTAACGTAAAACAAACTATAACATGAAATTATCAAACTAATTTGAGCTTATTCTTATTCGTTTCTGATTATTTAGCTAGGCTGTTACATAAAATACTCCTGGTCTAACGTTGATGATATATAAGATTCATAATCAACAACATATCTTATATATTAAAAAAGATATATTTTAAAATAGAAGTCACAACTTTGATTCATGTGTGATTTTTTAAAAATGGACTCTCGCTAAAAATCAGTTATCATTCATTTATTACTAATAATATAGATTAATAATATATCATTCCTAATATAACATCGACTCCTAAAAACCCGGATTGGTTAACAAACTCACATTTCATGTGTGATATTTTTATTTGGATCATCATTTAAAATTTGTATTAAATGTATTTCCTTAATGCTAATATATAATCTTTTAACTACTTAAATCATAATATAATTTGATATCTTTTAATTTAAAATATAAATATATATATTTAATTTTCTTAACAAATTTGTTGAAAAACATTATAACAATATCTTAATTATCAAAAACTGTATATAAATATTTTCACTAATTTTGTAATTAGTAATGAAATTAATGTTATTATACATTAATATATATATATATATATATACTCAGTTATCTTTTATAAAATGAAAAAAATTATATCAAATTTTACTACTTTATAGTAATATCTATCATTTTAAAATAAAACATTGTATTTAACTAAATAAGATAAAATTATTTTAAACTGATAAATTAATATAATATATTGGTAGAACGGGTTAACATTAGTAAATTAGATAATTCATGTATAAAATTAACTTATCTTAAACGTTATATATATATATAGTTATTTTATTAAATGAATAAACATAAAAAAATATTGATAAAGAAAAGTTAGCGTTTTGAATTACGGATCAGGATCATAATAATTGAATAAAAAATAATTTTAAAATATATATAATAAAAAATACCAAATATATGTGATGATTTGAAATAATCAATTAACTTACAACATGAAAACTATAAAATTGTTATATTTAAAATAATTATATATAAACATTTAAATATATAAGTAACTTTAAAAATATATTCTAATTATGTAAAATATATATAAAAAAAAAAAATACCCGCACGGTTGTGCGGGTCCAAATCTAGTTCAGATTTAAAACATAAAATCTAAAGTACGAATAGTTCAATATTTCTTTCGGATTCAGTTTTGTTTAGAATCATTTTTTTTTTGCGTGTTACTATCATTATTGTAGTTTATTTTAATACAACTCAAACAAAATAGTATTAGGATTTCACCATTCATCAGTCACTCACATTTCAATGATGATTGCGGTTTTTAATAAAAGTTAAACAGAAGCGTTTAAACTACAAAGTCTGAACCCGTTTAGCTAATGGCAAGACAGAACATAAACTTATTTAAGAAGAAACATGTAGTAAATACATTATTATGTTTTTTATTATTTTTTAAATAAAAATTACGGAATTACCTAATCTGCCTAAAGTATATATGATAATTAATAATTTTGAATAATAAATATTTGATAAAAATTAGCGTATATGCTATCATATTTGACTAACTTTAACAAATTAAAATAAATTAAAACAACTGCGTTAACCATATAATAAAAATTAGATTTTTCTATATAAGTTAAATTTTGAATTTTAAAAAATGAGTATAAATTATTAAAACTGTCCAAAGTCTCGTATTCAAATTTGGTGATCAATAGTTTGAATTTTTTCTTATGACAAAATACAAATGATTGCAAAACCATATAAGTAAAAAAATCTAATTTAAATCATTATTAAGATTAAAATAGATTTATATATATAAAAAAATATAAATGATTACAAAATCATATAAGTAAATAATATAATCTAATTAATATTAAGATTAAAATATATCATTTTAAATACATAAATATTTTAATTTCAAAACATATTTTGAACAATTTGTTTTGGTAAAAACTTTGGACAAACATTGACAACTTAATTTTTTTTAAATTATAAATTAATAAAATTAATAGGTAGACTCATATATTCTATCAAATAATTGTTTGGATTAATAAAATTGATTTATATGTTCACAGCAATTTAATTATATATGAAATAGTTACTGACTTTTAATTATTTAATATATATTTCTTCATAATATATAAAAAATATAATACATAAAATAATTTTTATATATAATGTCCATCTCGCGCAAAGCGCGGATCGTGATCTAGTACTTAGATATTTCATTAAGCACATATTGTATATACAATTTTGTTAGGATAAAAAAATGAATAAATGAAAATAATCTTTAACGGAAAACCATATTAAAGAATATCTAATGTCTCTTAATTTCATGTGTGATATTGAATTATATTAAAATGACACAATATGTAAGTAATGAATCTTTAATGGAACACAAAATTGACCTACAAATGTTTTGTTCTTTTAAGGTTTCTGATTACGACTTAAACACCATTTTGTCAAGATTTTGAGATATTGTGTGTTGTGTTCTCAACCTGATTGGTTGTTGTCGATAGACCGAACTTAAAAACTCTGAAGACCGAACTTAAAAACAATAGCGGACAGAGATGAAGTCCCTAGATATTTCGTGGGAAGGAGGAGGGTGGCCTGTTGCCGAAATCTTCGTCAGAGATTTACAAAACGAGTTCACAAAATCTTTGGACGAGTTAATATACAACACCGGAACTATTAGCTTCACAATGTCACATGCATGTTTCCCCGATCTAACTTTCCGATTACCAAATTTGTAAGCAAAAGAAAAACACTTTCCGATTATACCATTGTTGTTATTCAGATACTGTGTGAAGGTTACTATTTAAAATTTTCTATATAAATATCGTTTATTTATGTAACCATATTAGGAGAATGTTGGATTGTAGGTACGATTGGACTGAGCCATTCGGGTGCACTATTTATATTTATCCGGGTTGAACACCGAAATTTTAGAAAGATATATTATTATTTTTTAGCTGACTTCAATAATTGCACGATTTAAAAATAGGTAGACTCATTATCTCCTCAAAACTTAGATAGACTTACTTCAAATATATGTATAGATGATCTCATTTTTTTAGTTTCATCTTGTTCTTACAAAACATTAGAATATTGTGTGCGTTTATAATCAAACCCATAACGCTCCAACGCGCTTAAGCATTGGGACGAGAGAGCGATTGAGATGAAGACTCATGACTTGATTGGCTCCACCAACGAGTTGGGCTCCTATGAACACCACAGGAACAGTCGGGCTGCAGCCTAGCTGAGCCAGTGCTTGTTCTATCTCCTTACCTCTGTTGATCTCATCTAACTCATAGATCGTTGGGTTCACGCCAAAGTCGACAAAGAGAGTCTTGATTGTGTGGGACATGCAGCACGAGTTCTTACTGAATATCACAACAGGTTTCTCGGATACCATCTTTTGTAGCTTCTCCATCGGTGATAAAAGTATGGTTTCTGGAAGAATTTTCCTTTTAGAATATGAAAAAATTTCAACTTAGGGGAAATGTGGAAACTGGAAAGCTTTAGGAATTTTGGGACGAAGATGAGAAAAGTGACTTTGAATTCTTGTGTTTGATGTAATAAGATCGGCTATAAGTGTTCCTATATATAGCATCTTCACAAAGGCATGCAGACAAATGAAATGAAGATTCTATGCTATTGTTCGAAATCTTGGTTCTCTCATCTTGGGGATAATGTACGTGTCTGGTTTTCAATACTATGTTCCCACATTTTTTAAATAACAAAAGATTGTTAAGATGGTGGGAATATATGTAAAAAGTTGGAGTTATGGTCGGTTGAGTTACTCGTGGCTATTACAGACTAAAGGATCAAAAAGGGTTATCAACTGAGAAAGGGAAACACAGTGTTTGAGTCTTCTTTTTTTTTTATCAAAAAAAAAAAGAAAAAAAAAAGAAAACTCAAACACTGTTTTATCCCTTTCCCAGTTTTTTTTTTGGGTAAAAAATCCCTTTCCCAGTTGATATTACAAAATCTTAGCTGTGGGGAATATATTATGATACGGACGAATCATGTGATGTTTATAAGTAGTACGGTCTTTCGATTTATTGAGCTGTAAAAGAACTGCAGTATCGCATTTTCTTATGTCGCATTATTTAGTTTGTTACATTCTTGAAAACTAGAATAATCTAAAGATAGCTTTCCTTTTTTTTAACACGTCTAAAGATAGCTTCCAATCTTTTAGTTTGATACGAAAGTTTTATTTTCTAATATAAGTATTTTGTGCAACTAATTACCAAAATAACTATATGTTATAAAAAAGGTGAAAAGTGTAATTGTTCAATGTTTTGTGATTTTTATTGTCTTATAATTATTTTTGTAACCGGTTTAATGTTGATTTTTATCATCAGGTTTATACAGGCGCTGTGCTGAAAATTCGATTTTACATACAAATTTGATCGTTGCCACCCCCTTTGAGATAGTTTAACTTTTAGATACGTCTTAAGACGCTCATTTGCTTCTTCAATACAGGTGCTAAGCTTAGATATAAAGTTTTCAGCTCATTTGCTTCTTCAATATTTGTGAAATTAGAGATCGCATGATATTACCTCAATAATCCTGACCACTTGTGAGAAAAAGGTAAACTATGTGGTTCCGTTTTAGCCTTATCGTCATGCATGAAGTTCGAATATTACGATGTCAAGCTTCAAGAATCAAACCAACTTGAGCTTTATTCCCTATTCGATGAATAAAAGTTATGTCAAGTCAAACTCATGGCTAAGAAGATGGATTTGATAGAGAAGCAGGCAAGTTGTATTCCAAAATAAAACAACTGAAATGTTAAGTCACATTTTTTATTTTGCGCCTTTCAATGATTTAAATGGTGGCCCAATGTTGATCTCAAGAGTCGTTATTCTTATGTCAAGATAAAAGTTTCTTATGATTTTCAGTGTACGTGATTCACGTACCGACACATATATGTATGTACATAATATGCCAAATCACATCTAATTCCCCAACTGGCCCGTACCGTCCTATAACATGGAATAAATATGTAACAATCTAACAAAGTTCATTATATGGTAGAATCCAATTCTGTACACACTTTGGTGTAATAGTTAGAATGCCATTTTCTATAATGAGGTTGAACAATCACTTCCAAGAAAACTTTGTTATGGATAGTGAAGAATTTAGTGATGGATTTATCCAAATTCAAAACTATCTTTAAATTGATAAAAAAATACTTTTTCTGATTATACTTGATAGATTTGTTATAAGATCCAGATATCAAATTTATACAACTTGCAGCTAATTTTCACGTCTGACTAGCTAGATAACAATCAGCAAACACACATTTTATGTTTTTTGGCATAGGACGATTATATAAAATTAATAGTTAACGCTTAATATTTCATACAAATTAAAACCATACAAACTAAAGTAGTTATTTTTACTTTTGAGCTATGTATATATATATATCCATGACGAAACTGATAAATTTTGCGTTTTTAAATGATGAACTCTAGGATAAAAGTTGGCCTTCTTCAATGTTCAAAAAAAAAGTTGACATCTAATATGTGATGTTAATTTACATATTTTCAACAGACCATCAGTAACATGGTAAACAGCTAGTTATTTGAATTAGTTCTCCATTTTGTTTTAAGAAAACCCTTTCCATAAATTTCATACAAGTGATATTACATCATATGTTATCGTTTTTTTTTGTCAAATCTATAAAACCCTATTCAGATATATTTTGATATGATAAACCCAAGTACAAAATCAAACTTTATTTTACAATACAACTTTGCCATGTAAAAGAGCTTTAAGTAGAAGCTCTTAATCTTTAAAGCAAACAAAACCGATGTTCTCTCTTTTCGATTATTCTCTAGCAAAGCGTCCAACATGATTCAGTTTCGTTATCGTCTTGACTTACAGTAACATTAACTTATTGTATAAATTCTTTACCTTTTTTTTTTTTGGAACTCTACAATTCTTTACCTACTAGAGGTATTTCGTCTTTAATTTTCAGTTGATTATCTGTTTTGGAGAATGTTATGCGTAAATAATAATATAAATTTTATCTCATTCTTTACATCATGATAAAGTTTTTTATTTTCAGTGTACATTACATAATTAGATTCCTGCTTGCATATCTTTTTTTTTGAAAGTTATTTTTCAATAACACTGATTTATTATGATATGTATGTGCTTGCATATCTCTATATAGAAAAATGTAACGGTAGCTGATTAATAATGTTGGAACCAGTCGCGGTCCTACATAGTACATAGTATCAAATATCAATTTCTTCGATTGTGCAATTACATTATTCTGTATTTTTGTAAATAGCTGATTGTAATCATAGAGAATAGGCAAGCAAGAATAAGGTCTTGTAGTGTATATGTGTGTATAAACATTCTGCAATAACACACAAAAGTTCCTTCAATTCTTCATTTGTGCATCTTTGATTTGTAACAACAAACAATCGATTTTTTTTTCCTGCTAAAACAATCAAACCTTTATTCCATCTATATTAAAGTTTTAAATATGTTTTTCCACCAAAAGTGATAAATATGTTTAAACGAAACAAAATACAGTCATTGAATATCGTTTTTCAAATATATTACCAAATAAAGAAACAATAGATTTGATTTTGTGGTGCATGGAGTGTTTTTATAAATGGATTAAAGTTGATCGATATGTTTGTTTTGTTCATGCCGACTCAACTTCCTTTGCCAGATTTTCCTACACAACCCCAAAACGGAAAGGCAAGTTATGTAAGATATTTCTTGTATCATAACTATGATATCAAACTAATTATTTAACTTATATATACCTCTACATGATCAACTTTATCTTCGTCCTTTAAAACCGGAACTTCATCGTGATCTGTGGACGCAGTTTCTACGTTTTCTGCTGCCACAATATCTACATTCTCTGTAGTTAAAGTATCTTGAACTTCTGATTCTGTTGTTTCCGAAGTTTGTACATCTGGTTTTGGTTCTTCAATCTCAGGAGGTGAAATTTCAGTGTCGACATCACCCGAAATTTTATCGTCGATACTTTTTTCCTCTTCGACCACCGTCTCAATATCACCTTCCTCTGCTATTCAAACCGAAAAACATGCGTCAATGTTTTCTACACAATACACAAACAACTCTGAGGGAAAAAAAAATACTTATAATCTACATTAGGTGTATAATTTCTATATAAAATAAATGTTTTAGACAATATAAACCGCATGGAAATGATGAAAGCATGACAAGATACATGGTTTTTTCGTTAAATAGCCAACTTTTTTTTTTTTGAAACACAACATTAATTGATTAATAGAGGGTTAGTAAAACAAACATGATCTTCGTGAAATACTTATTTTTTAAAAATGGTAGCCAATGAACTAATTTATTTACGGTTTTCTTGTCCGATCTAGTTTTCAAGAAGAGAGTATCATTTTATTAGATTAGTAGGTGGACAATATAATTTGTAAATTATAAGGTATATATATAATTTGCGTACCATTTTGTTTATCCACAATCAAAACGTTCTCATTTACGTCGTTGGATGTTTCCTCCGTCACAATATTTTCTGGCACTACTGCCATTACCGGCGGCAAAATGGTGGTTTCCTTTTCCTCTGCTTTGTGTTCATCTTCCCCAGCTTCCCTTTCCTCTGGCTTCTCTCCACAATCTACTTTAGTTTCTTTTTCCTTCTTGGTATTGTTTTCCAAGGTGGTATCTGGCCGGTCTGCAGAAACCGCAGCGGCGACGTCGGTGCTTTTCTGGCATTGGCAGCTTTCTTGTTTTCTTATTGTCTCATTTTCTTTACCCTTCACTGATTCAGCATCTAAGGGTTTTCTAACCGTCCTGGTGTTTCCCGTAACAACATCGTGTTTTGATTTTCCACAACCCATTTTTATTTCTGTAATTAAAATAAGTTGATTCTATGAAGAAAAGAAAAGCAATATGTTGATGGAAAGGATGAATCTTTTTGATGGATTTTTAATGAAGCACATTTAAGTGAACGATAAACCAATTCCAGTTATTGTTGGTTTTTTGCGTTGTGATTCGCTTTTGTTAGAAAATGGTTCTTTTGATATTTTTTTAGATGTTGCTTGGTGTTCCAAACTTAAGGCTATACCTTTTTTCAAAAGAAATTTGAATTATTTAGTTTTCCGTTTCTTATTAATAGAATAGAAAGGTTATATTTAGTTAGAGAGACATGGGAGGCATCCTAAAATAAAAATATTGAGGGGAAATAGAAAAATACCTTTATAAATAAACAAATTTTTGTTCTTTAAAGAAAGTTTAAACTAAAGTTGTTGTATGTATTGATTGAAACGAAAAAAAAGTATGATTGGTCTAACGTAACTAGTAATTTGACTACCGTAGATCGACAAGAAAAAACAGTATAACTTTTATCATTTAAGTGGAGTTTATGGAATTTGGTTATAAAAAAAAGAGGTTCCACTGGCAGATAAAATAAAAATGTGAATGCATGTTTTAGTACTAGAATATGCGAAGCGCTTATTTGTGAAATAATAGAAAAAAGAAAAATTAGTTTTGGAGATAGATGATAAAGAGAAATAGGAAAAAAGAAAAAGAAGAGAGGGGGTGTAATTTTAGTTAGTAAATTAGGGTTTTTTTTGTTAGTGAATGCAATTTCCAATATGTGAAATTGACAAAAACTAAATTTGGAAAGAAAAATTTGGCGAATGCAATTTCCAATGGCTGTCACTCCAACCTCGTTCCACAGCTACTACTTTAGCGTGTTTCAGGCCTGGCATGCTTCATGCTTGTATGTACTATGAGATTTGGGAAGAACGACATTTAAGGCTACATGATGTAGTAACGCGTCCTCCTGCAACGGTGCTGAAAAAAATGGGCAGACCATGCGGTGGATCTCTTCTTGAGCTTTGGCTCACGATCTGATTTCTTTCGGTTTTAGAAAGAGCTTCGTGCTTCACCTACATCCTCCTAGCTTCTTCTTTCTCTCTCCTTGTTATTCTGTTTTTCTATCGTAATGTTTTACTCTTGTTTGTAAATATTTTAAATTAATGAAGGCTTTTATCAAAAAAAAAAAGAATTTGACAAAAATAAGCAGAATATGGTTCGACTATTCAGTTTCATGCATTCTACGGTTCGACTATTCAGTTTCATGCATTCTACGGTTACTCTTTGTCTCCTTCTCTTATCACAAATTTTATTCACAAAACAATAAAAATTCTATATGACATCTTCTTCTCATGACGTTTTTTTAAGAATCCCTAAATAAGAAACTTGCATTAGAGGCGTTAATTGTACAGGTCTTTTAGTTATGTCTCTTAACCTCACTTTAACTACTTAAAGTATTAAAAAAAAATTAAGACCTAAGAAGAGGCTTTGGTATAATGATGCTCTTAGGTACTGGGCCCATAATAAGAAGAATTGTCCCCTTTTTGTGTGTAAGCCTCAAATTGTAAAAGAACATTTGAGTAGTTAAAAAGGAATTTTCTCTTAGTAAAATTGTCTTTTGATAAAAAAAAAATGAAAAAAAAAATTGTCAGTGGTCACAACTTACATCTATATTTCACTTTAGTAGCATGTCATGCTATATAGTAAAGGTAACGATTTGACTAAAGAATACAATTTGATAAAACATTAAAAGCAAATAGACAGTTGCATGATTGTTGATAATGACTTTACACATAACAAATGACAAGAAACAAGCAGAAACAGCAAATTAAAGCATTGTTTTAGGGTATTAAAAATTTAAGGAAGCTTCATAGCATCAAGAACAACAAGAAGCATAAACACAATTGAAGCAATAAGAGTGATGGCAACAGAAGCAGCAGCTTGGTGACAGAACTTTCCAAAGACGTTACAAACTTTCTTCCACATCACATGTTTATTCCCTTGTGAACCCATTAGCCCGATTGCACCGGCGGCTCCAGTGCCAGAAAATAGCAAACCCACCATTACAAGATCTCCTATCAAAACCGCCATTAACAACCCTTTGCTTCTTCTGCCTTTGCAGATCATCAGAACCGCTATCGAGATTGCTGCGTAACCGCAAGCTATAGCGTTTGCCGAAATGTTGTACCTACAGCATTTGTTTAATCATATATTGCTTAATTTCTGTATTTTAAGCAAGCTATATGAATTTGTCTTGTTTTTATAATTAGTATTAAAAAGTTGTTTATTTATTGCTCGTCATGCAAGCTACAGTCAGTGTACATTAAATTTTCTGTGGACCAACATCGCTGTTATGAAATTTTTTTTGGGTAGTTGGACATTTATGATAAGATTAAATTATTTACGAATACTAAACACTGTCTATCTGTCAATGATTTTATATTATTCTATATACGTGGACACATGTATGACTGTTATACACGGACATATAACACATAAAAATCAGTAATTAACGGTAATTAAGCAAAATAGAACGAACCATTGTAGATGGTCTTAGTTACCACTTTTATGAACCAGTATCTATATCTCGTGCTCTCCATGAGGATTTTTTTTTTTAATAAAGTCCAAGATGTTAAAACGAAAAAAGATCTTAAATGTCATATCTATGAATCGTTCCGTAAACATATTTCATTTAAAAAAATTAGTGAATAATTAATAAAACAAAAACTAATCTATAATTTAAATTTTTGATTTTTTCGTTTTATCTACGCATGTAAAAGTTGTGTTTATAACAATCAATTCATGGTCGTATGTGGAAATGAGAAATAATAGAGAGAGGCTTACACAAAGGCAGACAAGTAAGAAGCTTTGGCTGTTGTCGAGACATCAAGAGGAGGCAAAGTTGGAATAAGCTTAATAGACACAACCTTTGTCTGTTTCGCGACACCAAGTACAGTTGCAGCCACCATTGTAAGAACCAAAGCCAACACTCTCATCGTTAATTCAAGACCTTTTCTCGACCCACTCTCCCTCTTTCCTTTTTCCATTTCCATCCCGTTCATATTGTTCTTGCGCTCTTGTTCCATCGCGTCTCACTCCAAAGAGTGAAATAGATATATAGAGAGAGAGAAATAATAAATGATTACCTTTTCCCAACTTCTCACTCCAAGCTCTCGAGTTGTGAGTAGAGAGAAGTATACTGTATTGTATACTGTTTTTTGCCGGAATGGTATAAGCTTAATGTTTCAAGAAAAAAGGTGTATGCTTACATAACACACCTCAAATGTGGATAGTAATAATGATGTCTGCGTGGCTTTGGGTTTATGTGGCGCGAGAGAGGTTAAAATAGTTTATATAGATATGTAAAATGAAGTGTGAACACGTCGTCGAAACGACAAAAAAACAAATGTGTGAATACATTAGTTGGGGAGAAGAAAAGACTTTGTGGAGTTTGCGACTTTTAGGGTGTTCATTGCAAGTGTCAGATTAGGTAACACTGATATGTACACACTACACATTGATATTCAATCTCGAATGGTTTATTTTTAATAGCAATTACCGATATTTTGATATCTTTTAAGTTTTAACGTCTATTTTTCAAGCAGTATAGATATTTTCCTATGATAAAATGATTGGAAAAAACAAAATTTTAGAAAGTTAATATTCAGAATTTTCCAAAACAAATTATTACACGAGAAAATATATGTGCTATATTGAAAAATACAATATAAAAATAAATTTAGCGATAGCTTTATAAAGTGTAGCTTTATTCTAAAAGCATCTCTAAAAATAAACTCTATTTTGAAGTTTCTAAAACTATATATTTGAAGTTTAAATGTGTTTTTCTCCGAGAGCAAAACTTCAAACTCAACTTCAGAACTATTTGTATTTTATAATATGGTTCTTATATTTGTCATAACTAATTTAAATTCATAAAATATTTATAAATAACTAGCACATATATAAACATACTACAACAATATTAATTAATAAAATATTATATTAAAATATATTTTTTAAAAAATGACTTAATTAATATTAAACTTCAAGCAAAATACCATATTATTCCATAAAGTGATTTCCGTAATGCATATATGATCTACTAGTGCATTTCGAAGTAAAAATGTCCCTCCTCATTCTTAATTTGTAGATTAGAGATAAAAGAATGTTGAAATCGGGTGATATTAATACTTATAAATACATTAGATCAGAACAAGAAAATAAAAAAGAAACATAAAATATTGCTAAAAAGACTAACTTTTATCGATGATATTAATACTCCTGAATATACTCAATATGAACAAGAAAGAATTGTACGAAAAGACATCATCAACAACAACAACTATCTTCAGTTACACAAAAAAAAATTGGACAATATTTAGAAATTTTGAAGGTTCCTGATCAAACTTACCTGACTATTAGTGGTGTTGTAATATTTAAATTTGTGTAATAGTTATGTCTTCATGTGATTTTCTAAAAGCTTTTTTGTTAAGTTTCTTTTGTATATTTTTGTTGTCTAAATCTAGTTTTAAATATTTTAAATCTTATTTTAAAGTTTTATTTAATTTTATGTGTAAAACTTAGATTTTATAAACAAAACTTAAAATATTTATGAGATATAATTTTTATAAGGATTAAAACAATAAACAAGTAAATATTTATGAATCATAAATGTTATGTGTAGGGACCAAAATGCTAATAAAAATATGAAACTTCAAATTTGAAATTTGAAGTAGTGAAACTTCAAATATAGAGTTTCACTCCTCGAAACTTCAAATTTAAAGTTTTGAAGTTCCTTTTTGGAAAACAAAAAACTTCATATTTGAAGTTATATAGTGTCCTTTGGAAATGCTCTAACGAGACCTTCATGCAATCTGTTATTTCATCATGTATTTGATATTTCTCTGCTAAAATTAATATTGTATTATAATATACAAATGATGATATTTCATATACCTTAACTAATTTGTCAGATTATTTCTCTGATGCATGAACCTTCAATAACAGATTTCCAAAATTAATTTTACACATAATGGTCCTAGATTAATGTTTGATCAGTTTCTATTAGATCATCTCCAACCCAACTACATAATTTACTACAAAATGATGTTGAAAATACAATCATGAACAAATAAAGAAGACAATACTTTATTTATAGAGTAATTTCAAATTCGATGTATGTTTTGAAAAGCGGTTGTTTAAAATAATGGGTCACCAAAAATAAAACTATCATTAGTAAATGTAATTGTTCCGTCAAGCTACACTCGCTCCCTAAACCAGAAACCCTGCTTAAAACATCTCCTTACGTACACGTTATGGATTGGCGTTGATATAATGGGAGTTGCCTTTTATAAAATGGACGTTGATATAAATATAGATTTTTTTTTACACATATATTTTATTAACCGGGTCATGGCCCAAACCGGACCAAGCCCAACATAAAAAAAACAACAAAGCCCAAACAACAGGCCCGATAACAAACTCCTTGGGCCTCAAGCCCAAAAGGAAGAAAACCGTTGAGGAAGGCATCCACGCGTCCCACCACGTGGACGAGTGCCCGGCGCTGTAAAACACGCGTCAAGGAAAGAACGGACCGCCTTCCACCGGCGATTGGAGGGAGACTCGACGGAACTCCGCCGTCAAGCAAAGTTTTACCGCTGAAGAACAGCTCACCATGGAACTATCTTCACGGTTGTTCAAGTCGTACACCGGATCTATGTTTCCAGAAGAACGAATCGCCTACAATCGATCCCACCACCGTCGATCTTCATCAAGGCTAAGGAAAGAGAGGCGATTGGGAAAAGAAGAACGGGAAACATCGATCAACAAAACCGGGAGAACCCCGGTGCTAAGATGCCGTCACCATCGAGAAGAGCGTGACATGGAGACAAAAGCCGGACAGCTCCGTCGAGGAAACCGCAAGCCACGGGAGACAAAAGCAGGCTATACTCATCGAACGGACCGAGTATACCAGAGACAGAATCGCCGGGAGAAACCAGCGACAAAACAGAGCTATCTCGATCTTCTCTTCGTGAAAGATCGTAGAGAGAGAACGAAGAAGAGAGAGAAGCTCCTCACTCAGATTTTATATAAATAGAGTCAATAATCAAATAAAACAATAAAATAATATCTTTTTGGACGTTAATAAAAAAATAGAGTTAATAATAAAATAAAACAATAAAATAGTATTTTTGTTGAAATAAAATAGTATCATGATAATATATTTCTCATATTCCATGTTCATTCTGCTACATTTTTCATTGTTTGAATTAGGCCACTCTTTGAATAATGATGATGTACATGTAAATATATTAATTCAAAATATATGTGTTTATCTATGATCTATTATTTGTTTTCTGTTTTCTTTTTATAACCGGGAAATTCCAAAGGCTTTGCATGATCAAAGACTAATTCTACGAAATTTTTATCCAAATACGTGAAATTCCAAGAGCACGGCTAAGTACCAGTAAATATATTAATTCAAAATATATGTGTTTATCTATGATCTATTATTTGTTTTCTGTTTTCTTTTTATAACCGGGAAATTCCAAAGGCTTTGCATGATCAAAGACTAATTCCACGAAATTTTTATCCAAATACGTGAAATTCCATCATTAAGAGCACGGCTAAGTGGTCAATTATAGTTTTTTTACTTTTTTTTTACAGCAAACATTTACAGACTCAAATAGACTCTGTAAACCAAGGTGGTGACTCTGCGTCCATGTGCACGACAAAAGACGGTTGTTTCCTAACACTACGTGCCAAGCTATCCGCCCTTATGTTCTTCGTCCTAGAAACATGAACGATATCTGAGTTGACGAAACTGCATCGCAAAAGCTTGATATCCTCCAAGTAGCTATCAAATGCTGGTCATTTTTCTGGTTCCGAAACCATCTTCACCAATTGGGAACAATCCGTCGCAAACGTACCCTGAAACTGCCTTAAGTTTCTCATACATTCCATTGCCTAAATTAAAGCCTCTATCTCCGAATGAAGAGGTGAGAGGCATGCACTTACATTCTTTGCTCCTAATAAACCATCAAACCCTAGTAACATACTGAACCATCCTTGTCCTGAAAAAACATTCTTATCTTTTCAAGAACCGTCTGTGAAACACCATCTTCAAGTGTTTCCTAAATCCGGCCTAGCATGTACTTCCCGTGTCAACCTATGATCAATAATGACATGTGCCTCAGCCCATAGTGTTGATTCAACTTCTGCTAATCGGAGCGTTTCCCTCGGATCAACATCCAGGTTACTAAACACTTTGTTGTTCTGACCCTTCCAAATGTACCATAATATCTAGGCAAAGTGATGGTCCTCCATTTTTGGGTTAACTCTCCAAAAAAGGTGGTCCACGTTAGCAAAAAGTGAGCCAATTGAGAAAAGGTTTGGATTCGAAGGGATTCTAGAAAGTGTCCACACTTGGCGTGCTGGAGGACATTAAAAAAACACATGGTTTATTGATTCCTCCGGATCGCCACACCGAGCACAGCAAGTGTCTCCTTGTATCCCTTTTGCTTTAAGGATTTGCTTAACCGCTATACAACCGGACACCAACTGCCAAAGAAAATGCTTTAACTTTAGAGGACACCGCACTTTCCAGCAAAATGCTTTGAGAATAATGAATACTGTATAATATAGTTAACATATTTTATTCAGGATATACTATAGTATTCAGAATTTATATATATATACATTGTTGTAAAAGCTTTGCACTGATGACGATATTATTGTTTCTAATTTTATCAAATAAATTATCTAGTTTAGATTATAAGTTATAAGATTTAAAAAATACTCACTCTGTTTTATATTAAGTGTCACTTAGCTCATTTTTCTTGTTTCACAAAGAGTGTCATTTTATAATATCAATGCAATTTATACAAACTTTCAGTTCAAAATTAATTACAAAATACATTGATTTTATAAATAAATCGATTTATTTAAAATACTATTGGCTAGATATGTGATATTAATGAAAATATAAATATATTTTAATGCGTTTGTTAATATGTGTAAAAAGTATCTAAATGACACTCTTTATGAAACTGATGGATTAATATATAAAAAAATTATCTGCAGATTCTAAAATCTATACAATATATCTTGAAGTTTGTTTTTAATAATAGGTCATGAAAATCTGTTGGACTTTATTTCAGATGATCCTAAATACAAAAAAATATTTTAGTTTTGAAAATCAATAGATTTTTTTATGAAATATTTAAAGTCTTAATTGAGTAAAGTAAAATTTCAAATCAATTATGCAAACAAGAAATTATGGCTAGATTCAAACTCTTTTAAAATTCATGATTGTACAACACCTTTTAAGACTACTAGATCCGGTGTCCGCGCTACGCGCGGATAACATGTTCAAATTAATTAAATTTATACTTTTGATTGGTAGTTTTTTAGTTTAAGAAGTTGTTTGTTAATTTTGTGTATTGTAGATTTAACCATAGAGTTTTGGTTTGAATGTGATGCGGTGATCATTTTCTCTTTTTTAAATAACAGTAAATTTGAATAATATATTGTGTTGAGCAATCAATTTTCGTAGGAGAAATGAATATTTTTGAGTATTTAGTGGTATCGTTACCTATTAGGCTTAAGATAACAGTTTATTCCTCTTTTGGAAGCGTTGTATGATATCAATGTCGGTGTCGAAGTAAAAGCGCGATCCATGTGTGGTTGTAAGTGATAATTTCCCTGAAAAAGTAAATTATTTGTAAGCATTTATTTTGGCATAAACTTTATGTTTAGTTTATTACCTTCATGTAACCGTGAAATGATACTTGTGATGATTACAATTTAGTTTTTCCTGGTAGATATGCGATTTAGCTCCCTGAAATTTTCTGCCTTGTTGTTCCAGATAGTTAGACGTACCATTTTGGATCTACAAATAATGATTGTATTATATATTTATTGCTTAAAATAAATATTATTTAATAAAGTGTTAGTACCAATGTAAACGCAATGCAATGATGATCTTTGTATCTGTGTTCTTGTTATATATATATCACTTCCTTGGATGAGGCATATTCGGCCAACAACATCTGTGATAATAATTTGTTTTTAGTGAGAAAAAAGAAAATTTATTTGTTTGCGAGACCGGGAATGGTTTTTTTTTTACCTGGGAGAAAATTGGTTGCACTTGCTAAGCTAATCAACTGGGGGTAGCTTTGGGGCCGGAATATGCATGAAGGTATTGGTGGAATGTTTTCTTCAATCTGTGTAATAATTGTTGTCTCATTGATATTGATTATGTTTGGTTGAACTGTAAGCATGTACCGTTGGTTATTGGAAAGGAGATTAAAATATCTAATGTGATAAATTTTCCCTTCTTCGAACCGTTGGTACATTTTTTGTTCCTGTTGAGTGGTTTAAAGTTATCATTTCAAATGTAGTTGGAATAATAAAAACATAATATTTTTTAGACAAACCTAGATGTCAAGATAAATGAAAAGTGTTCCTAAGAAAGCATTTTTGTTTTTGTGATTTGTGATGGGCCACATTCTAATGATCCTAATGATTATTGGTTGCGGTCCGAGGTTGTCGCTCTGGTTATTGTGATATTCGGCTGCATGATCTGCACACATAACAATGGGATTTATTTTTTTATTGCCCATCTTTTATATTTTTTATACTTTTTTGAAGTGAGCGTAGTTATAAACTTATAGTTTGTTTGTTTTAAAAAAAAATTGGATTTCTTTCCTTTAATTTAATTTAATTAAAGAATATGTATTTGAAGTGAACATAATTTAATTTAATTATAAAAAATTGGATTTTTGAAGTGAAGATAGTTTGTTTGTTTATTTTTTATTGCCAAACTTCCTTTTTTTTAAAAAAAAAGGACGAAGCATGAGTATTTGGAAGTGTTAATTTTTTATTATTTTGGTGGGTTTGCTAGTAGGTTTCAATTTTCATCGAATTTTATAGTGTATGTGTGTGGAATTAGTATTTTATGATAGACAGTGTAAAATGGTCCATAATTTGTATTTTAAAATTTAAAACATCACTACTATATAAAAAGAAAACCTACATTGGCAAACAATTATAATGATGTGCTTTTATATTCGTTTTATGGGAAATTACCACAAATAACACATTCATAGTACAACTTTTCATGTTTACACATTTTTACTCTCACTTTTAATGAAGGATAAAAGACAATTATCCTACTATATAAAAGGGGCTAAATTAAAGCTCCCTAAACACTGCCACATAGGCAAAAAAAATCCTCACCAATCATTCAGCCATGTCACTATCGGATTGTGCCTCACCAAATAAATGGGAACAGAGTTTTGTCACGGGCTGGTCCAATTCCTGAGTATCACTAAAAACCTATAAACACACTCAGCCCACAGTTTTGTCACGGGCTGGTCCAACTCCTAAGTGTCACTAAAGACCTAGAAACTCACTCAACCCACATCGCGTAACCCTTTGCTATGTCTCAAGAATACACTCAGCATCCACCTTAAAGAATACTACTACTATATATATTGAATACAATACATTATTAGACTAGACTGATTTTTTTTTTTGAAAACAGTCTAGACTGATTTAGAAATAAGTTTTTATGCTTAAATAATATTAAAAAATCTAAATTATTATTTAGAGAAATATAGATGAATAAATAACTCATTTTACATAATGTTGACAAACATCATAAGTGCTCTGTATACAAATCAGTTGGAAAACACACATGTGAATCACAAAAGTCCAGAATCAAAGACAAATTTTCCAATCAAAAACTCTCTCACAAAGGACGTATCTTCACTTTTACCTATTAAAATCTTTGAATTTTAATTCAAACCAAACATATTTATTAAAAATAACAATATAATCTCGGAATTATATTCATTATTTGTTTGTATGTAATACCATTTTCTATAACAATTTTAAATTGCTTCATAAATTTATATAAAACCATTAAAAAAAATTTGATACAAATTTTTCACCATAGGACGGGCCAACCACTCTGGAGATTATAATGGAGACGTTTCTATTGACGTTTTTAATAACTAATTGCAAACAATTATTAGTATTGATATATTAATTTAATGCTCTAATCCAAAACTCTAATAAAAAAAATTACATGTTTACCATTTTCATGGTACCACTTTTCATTTTTATCACCACTAAATAGACATTTTCAAAAATACATTCTTCATTAAGTGGCAAAATACTCTTATGTCATTGTTATTTATATACATAATAAATCATTATTTAAATAAAAAATTAGAAAAATTAAAAATTAAAAACTAAAAAAAAATTATAAAATTTTAAATTTTTTTAAAAAAGTTAAAAAAAATTTTAAAAATTAAAAACAATAGAAAAAGTAAAAAAAAATTATGTTTTCGAATTATACTTTTTCAAATTCGAACTTTTATATAAATGTTTTTTAAAAAAAAAATTTCGAAATTTTTCTGAAATTTTTTTTTTCAAATTTCTTTTTGAAAAAAGAAAATTATGTTTGAAACTATTTTTAAAAAATTTTTATATATTTTTTAAGTATTTATTTATATATTTACTATAATCCTAAATTTCAAATTCCAAAAACCATGTCCCACCCCTCAACTCTAAACCCTAAGTCTAGATTAGTTAACTTTAGAGTTGAGGGGTGGGACATGGTTTTTGGAATTTGAAATTTAGGATTATAGTAAATATATAAATAAATACTTAAAAAATATATAAAAATTTTTTAAAAATAGTTTCAAACATAATTTTCTTTTTTCAAAAAGAAATTTGAAAAAAAAAATTTCAGAAAAATTTCGAAATTTTTTTTTTAAAAAACATTTATATAAAAGTTCGAATTTGAAAAAGTATAATTCGAAAACATAATTTTTTTTTACTTTTTCTATTGTTTTTAATTTTTAAAATTTTTTTTAACTTTTTTAAAAAAATTTAAAATTTTATAATTTTTTTTTAGTTTTTAATTTTTAATTTTTTAATTTTTTATTTAAATAATGATTTATTATGTATATAAATAACAATGACATAAGAGTATTTTGCCACTTAATGAAGAATGTATTTTTGAAAATGTCTATTTAGTGGTGATAAAAATGAAAAGTGGTACCATGAAAATGGTAAACATGTAATTTTTTTTATTAGAGTTTTGGATTAGAGCATTAAATTAATATATCAATACTAATAATTGTTTGCAATTAGTTATTAAAAACGTCAATAGAAACGTCTCCATTATAATCTCGAGAGTGGTTGGCCCGTCCTATGGTGAAAAATTTGTATCAAATTTTTTTAATGGTTTTATATAAATTTATGAAGCAATTTAAAATTGTTATAGAAAATGGTATTACATACAAACAAATAATGAATATAATTCCGAGATTATATTGTTATTTTTAATAAATATGTTTGGTTTGAATTAAAATTCAAAGATTTTAATAGGTAAAAGTGAAGATACGTCCTTTGTGAGAGAGTTTTTGATTGGAAAATTTGTCTTTGATTCTGGACTTTTGTGATTCACATGTGTGTTTTCCAACTGATTTGTATACAGAGCACTTATGATGTTTGTCAACATTATGTAAAATGAGTTATTTATTCATCTATATTTCTCTAAATAATAATTTAGATTTTTTAATATTATTTAAGCATAAAAACTTATTTCTAAATCAGTCTAGACTGTTTTCAAAAAAAAAAATCAGTCTAGTCTAATAATGTATTGTATTCAATATATATAGTAGTAGTATTCTTTAAGGTGGATGCTGAGTGTATTCTTGAGACATAGCAAAGGGTTACGCGATGTGGGTTGAGTGAGTTTCTAGGTCTTTAGTGACACTTAGGAGTTGGACCAGCCCGTGACAAAACTGTGGGCTGAGTGTGTTTATAGGTTTTTAGTGATACTCAGGAATTGGACCAGCCCGTGACAAAACTCTGTTCCCATTTATTTGGTGAGGCACAATCCGATAGTGACATGGCTGAATGATTGGTGAGGATTTTTTTTGCCTATGTGGCAGTGTTTAGGGAGCTTTAATTTAGCCCCTTTTATATAGTAGGATCATTCTAAAAATATGAAAACTATCCTTCTCGAAAAAAAAAAGGAATCTAAAACAATAAAGCGTTCCCAACTGTGTATATCGTTGCTAATAAAAAGTGGGTATTTGATCGAAATAAATGAAAAGAGAAGGAGAGCATTGAAGGGATTTTGTCACTTAATTAATGCAACCATAGCAGTTGGCAAGTGCAGACACTGAGAGCCTCTTTCGTCTTTGATATTATAATCCATAAAATAAAATTTAAATATATATACCAGATCAGATCGTATACGTTATTGCATATATGATATATTATGTGTTTTGCCCGCACATGCAGACATAATCATTATATATTTTACGAAACACCTTATTAATCAAAAACACCTAGTATATCATATACGAATACTTATTATTATATATCTTATTAATAAAAAAATTGCCATAATAACTCTAATTGGTGAACATGTTGAAGGAAAAAAATTGTGGTGAATTCTTTGTTACTCAAAATTTATACCAGTTATGTTGAAATTTTAGTCAAATTATTGAAAAGTAGATCTCACTTTTTTCTTCTAAATTCTCCATGAAGGAATCAATTTGTAAGAAACAATTTTCCTACGCAATTTGACAAGGAACAAATTGGAAAAAAATTCATATTTTTTTAATTTTTTCATTTCCTCAAATGAAATTTTATTTTTTATTTTGTTCATTTTTTTCATTCTTCTAGTGGTCACCAATTGAAACTATAATGTTTCACGAATTAAACTTAAACTGGTTTAAAGTAAAAGCAAAAAAAAATAGTTCTGAACTTACAAGTTAAGTTATTATTTATGATTTTAAATAGTTAAATCAAAGATCAAATTATTTATATATGTCAAAAAAACGTTCATCAAACTATGTACTTATTATTGTGTTAAAATTTTTAAAACACTCATATATTTGAAATAGTTTAGAAAATATCTTTATATAAATATTTTTGTTTGACTAATATTTAATTATAAA
Source organism: Brassica napus (assembly GCF_020379485.1). NCBI lineage: Eukaryota > Viridiplantae > Streptophyta > Magnoliopsida > Brassicales > Brassicaceae > Brassica > Brassica napus. The sequence goes on along the minus strand of NC_063436.1, from coordinate 23,010,388 downwards.
TTGTTTTATATCTTAATTTTTTAACTTTATAATAAAAATATTATTTTCAGATAGCAACACAATATATATAAGAATTCTCTTAATTTTTAAATATATTTTCACAATTTTATTATATTAGTTTATAATTAATTATTTAATATAGCATATAAATTAATATTATTAAAAGAAAATTCGTTTTTTATTATATATAAAATTCATTATGGGTTTTGTGAAAATTAATAAATACTCAGTTAAAAACTAATAATAAATCAATGACCTATATAAAAGCTTAAAACCTAATAAAATATGACAAGTAAGAAAATAAGAATTTTAATATAACATATAGATTTAAATATTATTAAATCAAAATTCGTTTTTAATTATATATAAAACTCATTAAGAATATATTTTAAATTAATTCTATATATCTAATTATTTATTTTATAGTTATAGTATTTAAATTAAAAAATTATGGACTCAACTAAAAATTATTAATAAATTAATGATTCAGATTAAACCTAACTAAAACCTGACAAATAAGAAAAAATACCTAAAATCATGACAAATAAGCTAAATCACTTCATAAATAATAGTATAGCTACGACGTCGCGTACTCATTTATACAGTTGCAGTAATTAAGAGATATGTTTCATGAGTCTGATTCTTTGATTCATAACCAGTTGCATATGATGTAAATATGTTTTTGCATGAATAAATTTAACATTCATTCAAAAAAAAATATTAAGAGATACGTTTTCAACATGGCTTTTGAATAAATTGATATGTTTAGAATCAGCCCATACCCGTTAACCGAAAACTAAAGTTAGGAGTTGGTTGCGTTTGGGACCAATTTAATCGTTGTCATTTTCGTAATGTAAGATAATTGTGGAAAATTGTCGCATTAGAAAATTAAAAGATTTATAATAAATCGTTTTAGTATAATAATTAGAAAACACTCAAACAATATACAAATATGGCAAACACATAGGAGCAGGAGGGTGGTTCCATCTCCTAGTTCTGGCTAACTTAATTGTCATGGGAATCAGGATCGGTCCTGGGCTAATATCCATAAAGCATGGACTTTAAGCGCTACAGAATATGAAATGTTTAGGGAAGCTATATTCCAAAAAATCTATTTTTGTCTAGTGGCCACTCAACAAATTATTTTGACTTACCGCCAACAGTTCGATACCTTGCGTTATTTTTTTTCCTTTGATAATAATAACATTTTTTCTTTTCAGATAATAATTAAAGATACAGTGGATTTCATTTTTTTTATAACTTCGCTTTCATTAACTTTATGATCGAATGTGATCTTAGTGTAACAAATGGGTAATACAGTTAGGAACAAAATGAAGAAATAAAAAGAAACGTTATTTGGAATCTCATTCTTTGCTAGACCATCTGCAACTTGATTCCCATCTCTTCCGATCCACATAAATGATATGTCTTCAAACTTCTGTTTCCACCAATTCACTTCTCGAATCCAGTTATACCCCGTAAAATGAAGCACTTCATTGTTTAATATTTTGATCATCTTACTACAATATCTTTTACTCCAGCAGTTTTGCATTGCAACGATGAGAGCTTGTATTTCACTCTCCAATGCATTGTTAACATGGTTCCCATTGGCTTGTCCTGCTCCCTTATATGTTCCATTTGAATCTCTGATTACCCATCCCGCTGTACTTGTTTGTTGTTGAGCTGAAAAAGAACCATCAACATTGCATTTGACCCATCCTAAAGGTGGTTTTCGCCATCCACTTGACATGCTCCTCCCATTAGTGTTCCCATTTATTATCCTGGTTTGGTCATTATTTTGCAAACTCCATTCTTTCCTATCAGCTTGAGCCTGTTGTAGTATTCTCTCCCAGTTAATATTTTTTTGTTGAAATTTAAATACATTACGGCTTTTCCAGATCTTCCAAAGAATCCAAATTGGTAAGTTTTGATAGTGGGTAAATCTTGTTGATGTTGAAAATTGCAGACAGGCATCAATCTTTTCTTCAAAGGTACTAGTAGTGCTGTTGATGATGCTGTTTGATTTATCCCCCATCATCTCCATATCTTCTGAGCATACGATCTTGCAGTGATTTATTTGCCATAAATTTATACGTTGACATTTAAAAACAATTTTCCAATTTTTCTAGAAGTTTCTGCATGGCTGGTACGGTCAATGGTCAGCGAAATCAATTTTTAGCTGAACTTTGAATTTATATATTTAGTCGTCCCAAAGATTCAGAAATTGGTTTGTTTAACAATTCTGGATCGTCCGTCTGATCGGATCTATTTAACAAAATAACATATGACAAAGCATGATTATTTTCCCAAACAACTAATTTTGCTATATACTTTCCTATCTTTCACTGTCTCTATTCTCTAATCGTATTTTTTTCCCTAACCGTAAATACACATTTAACCACAATTGCCTTTAACTTGGTCAACAGTTGGATCAATATAAACAAGAGACAGAGAAGCATTTAACTATGAAGGAAATCATCAATACAAAACATAAACAACATTCAAAATTAACTAAAAACATCGGTTTACAAACAAACTAAACACACAATCATACAAAAATAAAAGAAAACAAGACTAGAATTAAAAAACACAAAGATTAACTTCGACAGATCAGCAAAGCAACAACAAGAATGACATCAATATGCGTTGACTATGAAAGATTCAAAGAAAGAGAGAATGAATCAACGGATTCTCTTGTAGAGGGAGAGGACAGAGATGATGGAGAGGAGAAGGAGGATGATAGAAGCGACCAGTGAGACTGCGATTGCGCCTCCGACGTGATGGCAAAACGTGTCGTAGAGATCACAGATTTTTCTCCATCGTACGTTCTTGTTGCCCTTCAGACCAATGTACGCTACTCCACCTGATGCTCCGGTCGCTGACGCCACTATACCTACCATCACCTGCCAAAAAATTGTCGTTTTTTGTTAGTAAAAAAAGTTACAAATAAGTTTTTTTTTTGACTAAACGTTACATTTAAGTTAAGTAGTGATTTTGTCTCTTATACCAAATTATACATTAAATTTTAGAGATGCTTAAATTTCGTGCAAGTAACCCAAGCATAGTCCAAGTACAATTTTAAAAAAAAAGTCCAACTTTTTGTTTGGTTTCTAAACCAATTGTTTTGGCTTTACTACCGACTAGGAAATAACAATTTGATTTCTCTATGGTTTAAAATTAATAGATACGGTTTAATAAAGAGGAATTACCGCATCCATAATGGCAAGATTAAGCAAGAGAATCGCAGAGCAAGAGGAAGGCTTCTTGAAAGCAGATAGGGTGGCAAGTGTAGATATAATGCTGTAAAAGCAAGCCACCGATAATGCTACCACAAAGTATCTGCGTATTAACAAAAATAAAGAGATTGAGTTATTCAATACTATAAACAAAGTGTACAATATTAAAGCTACTCCCATATATTTGGTCCAAAAAAACTCCCAGAGATTGAGCCAATCATTATTGACTTTCTAAAATCTCTGTTTCGAAAATTCCAACCACTCCCATATATTTGGTCCCAAAAAACTACTCCCATTTGCATCAAAGATTATTCGTTTTTTAAGCACGTATTATAGTTATTTATTAAATATATTTCTTTAACCTAACGTTCATGCTCCAATATATATGTTACATGCACAGGTATGATTATCTATGTATGATGGATCCTTTCTTATTTCTCAAAAGTATATAAACATTGACCAGATTTAAGATCTACTAGTATTATCATTGTATTACACCATTCAAATTTGACATGGCTTCCTTCTAACTTGGATTAATTTATGGTTTACTAAAACCCCCCATGCTAAAAAACTACAACCTATATTTCAAATTAAGTGTTGGTCTTTGCCAAGTCGCAACGTTCTACATAATTCCAAATAAACTATACTTTGTATTTATTTGACCCTGAGATATACAAATTAAATATGAACTCCGCCATTTTATTAAGACAATCAATCAGTTTCGACTACGAGAATAGTGGATTAACTGTGAAAAATTAGGATGAACTTACATAAAAGCCGGTGAGTGTGTGAACTTTGCTTGAGTATGAAAGGGAAATATAGGAATAGTCTTGCTCTGTTTACTCGTAACCATCACCACAATTGATGTCAAAGTTGCTGCAAACAGAAATAATCTTAGCACAACTTGAACCATCCAACAACTCTTCGACGTGGTGCAGCTTCCTCCTGGAACGGTTGTTTTCTCCGTGTCAATCGTCGATTTGGTTTCATCGGAACCCATCGATGGACAAATCTAAATTTGTTACGAAATGTGATATTTTTGTGTTATGGGGAGTTGGTGATATTTTTGGTATGTTGAGAGGGGTTTTTATATTATTGTGTGTGTGTGTTTCGAAGAAGAAAACATAATTGAATTGTCATTAGTAAACTAATAGTTATATATTATTATAATACAAGGTCATGGGAAAAAGATGGTGGATGTTCCGGACACGGCAGCGATGTTTGAATATCTTAAGAGTCAATACGTTCATAATATATATGTAGCAATCACATCTTCTGGCGTTCTCATCTTTATTGGTGGTCAATGTTATTGGTAGCGTATTTGTTAATGTGAAACTACGTTAAATTGTTAAGTTACAAGAAAAAAAAAACTACGTTAAATTGTTGTATGTATGTATTAATGTATACAACAATTACATGTCTACAAAAAGAGACAACCGTCCTTTTACGAACAAATACGATAGTCCGAAATTGACATTTTAAGTTATTTCTTTCCTTTGGTATATGATAGATTGATTAGGGGTTAGCGCATTCACGAAAAGGAAAAGATACAAAGTTCTGGTTTGAGATATTCAATAAAAATTATAAGATATTTTCATTATATATTTTACTTGATAACTAGTTTAATTTATTTTATAACTAATTTAAATATTTAACTCAATTATGTTTAAACAATTAATATTATTTATATGAAAACTTCTTGTGAGATACTCAGTAATGTGAATGCTCGTATAAGATGTCATTTCATAACTGGCTTTTTTCTTCCAAAAAGGGTTATTATCGCTACTAATTTGAATGAAGTTTAGCATACTCCAGGAATCTTCTTCATCTTCATTCAAGGGACTTAATAATCTATTTATCCACCTCTCCAGTTCCTTGGTTTTAAGTCAGTCTGGTTTAGCTCTAATATCCCAAAGCATGCTTTCTTGGCATAGGTTGTAACTCTCAATATAAGGAACATGCTACTGGGGTGGGGTATGAATGTTCCAAGTGTCTTTCGTCTTTGCAGTATTGCGATGAATCGAGAGCACACTTGTTCTTTCAATGTTCATTCTCTAGTGAAGTTTGGACTTAGGCTTCTCAAAATGGGAAAGTTAAATTAGTATGCAAGATTTTGCTACATGCGGTATGCTACATTCTTTGGCGTGAGAGGAACTTGAGACTGCATAACTCATCAAGTAGGTCAGTTCAGCTTCTGATTAGAGAAATCCAAGTTGTCAAAGAAAACTACATTCTTGGGATTGAAACACTTCACAAAATCAACGCTCAGCACGACCTCAAACCATCCAGCAATCCTACCTTGCTGTTTGGTTTCGCTATTTCCAGCCATAGCATGACTATCACCACAAAGCTTTCTTTCACGTGTGTTTTTTTTGTCGGCTTTTATTATATGATTAATGTAATTAAACATAAGTTCCTTTCAAGGGAGGAAAACAAATTTATAAATGGTATTTACACAAAACAAAAATTTGAATGAAGTTGCGGATATGTATTCGTATTGTGTAGGGCTAGGCTGCTAGCTCTGTAATATAAAACAAAGACATCGTTCTCACCTTGTCACTCATATATTTTAATAATTTGCATTTAAACTTTAATTAGCTAAACGATATATATGTTGCACAAAAAAAAGCTAAACGATATATATAAACTAACCGGACCTTGAACCTCCGAGGTACATACTGCGTTCATCATTGTAATAATTAATTGAGAAATAATACTGCCGTACATAAACTTGGTGTAGAAATGAAGAAAACAGGAATGGTTGATTGTTTGATTCCAAGTGAAAATTGATTTTTTTTCTTAAGGATGTGTTTTATATGTGCAGAGAAGAATAAAGAAAACTAGCCACCGGTTTTTAAGGGGTGTATTCAACTGAAAGTTTTAGGTGATTTGTATTAAAATAACAAATTCACTGTTATTCAAATAAAAATTTTAAAAATTCATTTAAAATTCATTGTTATTGAAGTTAACATTTCGTAGAGTACTCTAAAATCTACTGTTATTGAAAATATTTTAAGTTGTGAAGTTTAAAAATTTTGAAGAAAGAAGCAGGAACGAATATATATGATCGCTTATGGTGTCGATAGTTTTAGTTTTTTTTTGACACCTAATTATACTTAGCACTTGATGAAGCTATTTAATGGAATTACAATAATAAAACCAAGATCTCTTTTTCCTTCAATTTGTGTGAATAGGCATATGAACGTGGAAAGAGAAATGAAAGAAGATATGTTGAAGAAAAAGCGTGGGGGATAAACACATCTTTATCTTGACTTGTTTCGGCCAGATAAATATGTAAAGGGTAACTTTGCCATGTAATCATATAAACAATCCATATATAGTCTTTCTGTAACAAATCTATTAAAAGAACAAATTCAATTCAGTTTTAAAAGAAACTAGATCTGGACCCGCCCGACCGGGCGGGTGTATTTTTCTGTTTACGTAATGCAATTAAAAATTTTCACACTTTATATAATGTATCAAATTTTTATACAAATGATGACAAAAATACATCACATAATACAAATATTGCTGTAACATAATTTGATCACACCGTGGCATTTCTAATGTTTTACCTGTTATTTATCTTAGATCATCACTTAATCATCCTGATCTACTTTACTAAAATTCAAAAAAATACAAAGAGTAGAACTAACAGTTTGATCAGTTAAAACCATTTCTAATGTTTCATCAGCGTAAGGTGGGTTTTGTATCCATGAGTGAATCAGTTTTACTTGAACATGCCACACTTCCTTAAAGGGTTTAAGATCGCTGATCAAATGAAATCTTTTGTTAGCAGACATGATTTTTTTGTGAGGTAAGTCGTAAAAGAATGTGTAGAATGAGTTTGTACTCGGATAGAATATATAGTAGAGAGACAATACCCTAGTTGAGAATAAATATCTTTGCTTATTTTGCAAGGCATATTAGGTGAAATAAATGAAAAGAATATTTTGTTGATTATGTTTCTTGTTTTTGAAATTATGGTAAAATCTTAATGGTTATGATTTGAAATAGGAAATGATAAGATTTTATGCTTGTTCCGCAAGTGTGTGGGTCAATTTTTTTAACGCAATACAAAACGCTAAAGTTGAGGAAATATCTTAACCACCCTCGTAAGGCATCTCTTGTTTGCATTAGTATGCAGAATATGGTGTTGAAATTCGAATATTATGTTTATTGTTTAGTAGTTATAGATCAAATTATATATATATATATATATATATATATTCCTTGTTCCGAAATTGAAGGGGAAATCTTATTTAGAAACAAATTAGTAAATTCAGCAAATATTTCTATTTTTTTTCCGAAGATTGTTAGGGAAAAAGATTTTCAATTCACAAATATTAGATTTTAATAAGATAGATAATGATTATTAATTATTTGGACATAGGGAAGTCAGTGGAATATTTCAATATAATAAAGTGGTTACAAATATGCTACAGACACCACCGTGAAATTAAGTGAACTGAAATTGTTCAACTCGTGTGAGAATCATTGTTAATTTTTCTTAGTTTAATTACTTATATAATTTGATGTTCGTGCAGGTTACGTAAGCTAAGGATGAGATTTATATAATAAGCAATGTTAGGGTGTCGATACTGCAGGAGAATTATTTATGTTTGTTCATTTATTTAAAAATATGTAGTTTGTTTGAGTTTATTAATAATATGTTTCTTTTTTTTGTGGTTAGTTTGAGTTATTTTAGGAAAACAATGAATAAGTGGAAAAGACAATTATTTTTAATGTAAAACTAATTTAATTCTCAATGGCATTTGACTGTAAATATTATGTAACTTTTAGGGTTATTCTATAAGTGTACTTCTGTTTTAATAAAGTAGATGTTTTAATAAAGTAGATTTTACTTGGCCACTTAATTTAACGACCAAAGCAAGATGCACTCAGTAAAACAAGATCGGTTTATGGTCAATACCAAAATTTATTACTGAACTAAATTCATACAAATTGGTTAAAATTAAACGTTTTGATTTTGACAAAGGTTCAAATTGAACGTTTAACTTGGACATACTAGATTTTTCATATTTTATTTACAAACATATTTTAAATGAATCATGCATGTGTTAGTATAATAATATAAAATCAAACTGATAGACTTAGATAATATACAAACTATTTAAAAACAGAAACTAAATTTTTGGTTGGACGAGTTTCAATCCATCGACCGTTTTGGTATCAAGTCATGCTATCGTAATTATGACGTTTCCTGATCTCATAAGTATACGTCGTTGATGATTCGTTAAACTTAGCAGATTGTAGGTTAGTTAATATAGTGTAGGACTAAGTTAAGTTAAGTGAGTCTTTCTCGAAAAAAGTAAGTTAAGTGAGCCTTCAATAATTGATGAGCACTTTCACAGTTATAACAAAATCCGCAAGAAAGAATACGCAAGGCACAATTTGTTTATTGTACAATTAGGGAAAAAGGAAGACCACAAATAGAATAATAAAATAAATAATTAAGGCAAGCTGTCTTGAATAAACCAAGACGGAAGATCGTCCCCTTGAAAGTTGAACCTGTATATGATAAGGCAGTGATCACGACAGCGAATATGTAATGATAACCTATCTTGACCGTAATTCCATCCGTAGTCGACGCTTAAAGCAACTCCATCTCAAAGTTTACGATAAGTATCTAACGTGATATGTCAAACTATATCCGACGTTAGAAAATTAGACATTTGGAAAATAAACTAAAAGTAGTTTGTCTAAGGTCCAAAATTGACAACAATATCGAATTAGACATGGATTAAATAAATCCCAACATGTAATAACTTAATAACTTAACCAACAAAATGAAAGGAGAACAAGAAAAAGTTCTCGTTTGATAGCATAGAGAACCTTATTTCCATAGCTCAGATATTTAATTTATAATTAAATTTAATTAGTTAAACAAAACTAATTAAGATAATAATAATTTATTATTAAGAATCTTTTTTTATTGAGATCCCAATCGATAAGAATGTTGCTATGTTATTATTTTTCTCAAAATAATATTCAATTTTAAAGAAAGTCTCCGTACATTGACAAAAACTAAAAAATGTTATTTATAAGATTTGTCCTTCTTATTTCTATTTTTTTTCTCATGGTTAAGAAATTTTCAAATGTCACAGGCATGTCCAAAATTATGGCTGGATAAATAAACTGAATCCAAACTTATAAATTGAACTAAAAAATAAATTCAAACTTATCCAAATCTGACATAAATACCGAATGGATATTGCTTTATGATATTTTGGATTATGAGTTTTTATCCGATCCGAATCCAAATATATATCCATAAAAAATCTGAGAAATTCAAAATCCGGAAAAGAAGTCGTACCAAATACAATCTCATTCCCGAATGTGTATCCAAATACATGTAATAATTATCTATTGCATGAATAATTACACAAACATGTAGTTTATGTTTTTGGTATTTGGTAAATATTTATGTTTTATGTTTTGAAAATTACATATAAAGTTCAGTTATGAATAAGTTTACTCATAAATTTTAAACAATGCTGTTTTATTTTAAAGTTTAAATAATATTTTTACGTTTATAGAGTTCGTAGTTGTCAATTTTAATTTGCTTACGTTTCATTATGTATTGATTCTTTTTCATACAAGGTTTTGGTATGTTATGATATGTTTGACATTGTCATATATGGTTCAGTGACTATGGTTGATAGACGAGTTTCCCAAAATTATTTTGAAAGAACATAATATGTTTTCATGAAGCCAGGTACACAAATTTATTGAAAAAACTGAAAATATATTGAATTTAATCAAATACAAATAAATATTTTTAGAAACGATAACTCGATTAATATATCTGAAACCAAAAGTACTGTGGATGCAGCCAGTAACTAAATCAAAACTGAATTTGACTAAATTCGAATCGAGCCCAATCGGAAGTTTTAAAATATTTAAATGGAACTGAAATTATGAACCAGAAAATCTGAAACTCAAATGAATCCGAACCAATAATTGAGATCCTGATTGTCCAACCCTATCCAAAACTCAGAACCAACGTGTTTATATGGATTATGGACTTTATTTATTTTTCCGTTTTTCCCATTAGTGCGTTTTTCCACCGGCCAATCTTTACTCTCTTTTTGTGACATTCAGGGGTCAACCTTTTAAAGACAATTTTTTTTTTGAGAAAGACAATAGTTACTTCCTTTTTTGGGGATGCAAATGTTAAAAAGTTACTTTCATATTGCAAACATCTGAAAGCAGCAGCCGCATAATGATAAAATAGCAATCTTTCTTGGAAAATTTATTGTACAACTTACATCTCTATCTCTCTACAGATTTCATAAAGTATACTTTTGGATAAACTTTTTTTTGGTGCAAAACCATATATTAATTGAAAGTGGGTGAAGTCCAAACTAGAGTCTTATTTAGTCCATTAAAGGCCTGATGCAACCAAAAAAGAAAGAGCGTAGGATTTCTTTTGCTAAGCTATCTGCTTGCAAATTCTGTGTTCTAGGAAATTAATCGAAAGAGATAGATTGAAAAATAGAGGAGATCTGTTGGATGTTGAAGACGATTCTGAAGATTTCCTTCTCCTGTTGTTTGTTGGTGATAGCTCTGATGAACGTTGAAGTGTCTGATAGCAGTAACATAGAGGTGTGAGAACTCCAGAGAAGCTGCCATGATGATCCCTGATCTAACAGCTAGTGCCTCAACCATCAGAGGTGAAGCGACCGGTTCTTGTATCTCAGTGCCTTGTTGCATCTCGTTGGACTCGTCAATATCCAAGTGAGGCATGCTCTCCTTGTTTTCCTTATCCCAAGACGTGTCTGTCTTTCAATTGATCGTGTTGGAGGGACGTGATTGCGCCATCAGAGGTGGTTGCTGCTGCAGAAAGATCGGGTCATGCAAATTCGCCATCTGCTTTGGTTTCTTTGCTTGAGCCAGATTGCATTCTCTTGCCAGGATGATGCCTTTTGTAACTCTTTCACCAGGAGCAGAATTCTGATCCTCAAAAATCAATTTGTTTCTTGTCGTCCAGATAAGCCAGCAGGTCCAAGGGAGTATAGGAGTGAGGGAGGTAGACAGATTGATTTGGATAAACTATTTACAAGTTTGTAACTATTCCCTACAAGGCTACAACTACAATATTTAATTTGTATCTCCCTAGAGAAATTCGCGTCTAGATGAATATTTTGCATAACATAATATATGTGTATATATATCAGTACTGATCCCAATACAAACTGGACCGGCATTATGAGAACCTAAATAATTTGATGGTTATCACTTGTTATCTAGTTTGTGGTCACACTTATCATATACAAGATCGATTAAATTTTTAATTTTAATCATAAATGTATTATTGTTTATGATTAACTATTTCTCAACCCTTTCACCAATAAAAATTCATTAAACATAATTAATTTTTCAAATTTTACAACTTACCATCATCACCTAATAAAAATGCATTAAAATATTTTTAAAATTATATTCTTGAAATATTTTTGTTAAGTCATGGATGTTTGGAAACTGAAGGAGTAATATTTATTAACTCTGTATCTAACAAATTAGATAAATAATTTTATAAAATCTAATAAACTTATATCTCTTAATTACTGGATATAAATTTTTCCATTATCATTTTCGATATTGGATTTTACAGTTAAAATTTTAGTAGATAATTAATACAAAATTTTGTTATTTTACTCCCCCACAAACAATCCAGGAATATACGTGTAAAATGTGTCAGAATTTATAAAATTATGCCTAATTTTTGGTATTTTCTTAATCTCTATTTAACATATAGTTAGCCAATTTTATTAAATATAATGAACTTATGTATCATTAGCTGGTTGGATAATATTTTTCTCATTGAATTTTATTATATATTTATTTTGGATTTATAGACACACGTTTAGTTTAAACTTAATACAGCTTTTCTAAGACAGTCATTTCTAAAATAACTGATAATGCATAGCTGTTTTAGATAAATTAAAATTTTACTTATGTACACATAAAATTTTAAGAGATAAATCAAAACAAATAAATCTAAGAATATATGAAAATTAAGTTTTTTTATAAAAAAAATAGAAAAATTGAGAAAGTTAAATATAAGAAATATATATTTATAAAACAAGCAATGAAATTGAGTAAAGTTTTATGTTTAATTGCAAAATTCATTAATTTGATTAAGTTGAGATTTTTTTTTCTTATCACATGATTAGAGAATCATATTTAATATAAATATATAATACTATATACAAACATTAAACACATATGAATCATATATGGTCTTTATAAATGATTGGGTATTATTATACTATGAATTGCTTTTCTGGTTAAGTATTGTATTTTTCTTTATGTGTGCATATACGTTTAAAATAATAGTTTTTCTCTGTTTAATATGCCTGAGTGTGTATATATGTGTTTTAGGCTTTTGAATATATTTATGCTGGAAATATTGCGTACTTGGTCTCTTTCGCTATTTCAAACATACGAAGATGAATTGCTGCTTTCCGCCTTCAGGAAAAAATATCATTATTAGGTAAGTATAATTTCTATTTGTAACATGTTTAAGAAAATTATGTTTACAACTCACTATTCTTCGATATTTTCTAGTACATTGGATGTTGAATTGAAGATACCAGATTGTAACAAATGCGAGAAAGGCATGATTGCTGTTATTTCCAACTTCAAAGGTAGAATCATACTCTCTCCGTTCCTAAAAAATCTATATTTTAGAATTTTTACTTATTTTAATAAAACATATTAAAATTTAGTTACATATACATAATTTTTTTGTAATTTTATATTTCCTATATTTTTAAACTAATAAAATTTTAAGAAATATAATTAATGGTTCTTGAACTTCACAATTTCTCATTATTAGTTTACAAATATTATATTGGAAATATAAAATATGTATTTTCTTGAAATAAAATTTTTCTCTAGTAAATCTTTTAGGAACGGAGAGAGTATTTATATTTATTGTTTTGTTGTCAACATATTTGATTATCATAGTGTAAATATATAGAATTGACGATAATTAATATGATGCTACGTTGTAACATTTATGTTTGCATGATGTGTATATGAATGATTATTAGGAGTTGAATCTTATACGAAGGATACAGAGAATCAAAAGGTTGCGGTTTCTGGAAGTTTTGACCTGGAGAAGTTGTTGAAAAAACTCAAAAAAGTAACAGGCGGCAAAGGAGTGGAGGTTGTGAAGGAAGAAGAGAAAGATCCTGAACCTGAAATAGTTGAGGTTGTTAAAGAGAAAGATGAAGAAACTGAAGTGGTTCAAGAAGTTAAAACAGAAGAGAATGCACGACCTGAAGTGGTTTTCGAACCAAACAGTGATGAGCAAAAGGAAAAAGAGAAGTACATGCTGTTCAGTGACGAGAACCCTAACGCCAAGTGTACTATTTCGTAAGCGTAGTTTGGCATTTCGTTTTATTTCATTTAATATCTAAATCAATTAGAAAAAAGTTTCTAGTCGAGAGTTTCTAGAATGACAAGTTTTGTATTTCTTGTTCATTCACTTATTATTTCCCATCTAATTGTTCAAGTTAAAAAAAATATGAATTTTTGTTTTGTTTTTGTAAATCGTTTGTCTTGAGCCGGTTTTTAAGAATGGAGGTGTAATTTGAAAAAGAAATAGTGAATGTAAGCAGGTTTAGCACATGTTATTAATGTGTCTGGGTCGGACCGTGGCTCAACGTTGAGGAAGGAATTAGCCCGTTTACCGGTTCGACCGACTGTCTAATTTATCAACACTCCTTGTTCCAACTTCCCAGACATCTCAACCAAAGGTTTATATGAAAAACAGATGAAAATGTATTCTTTCGATTTCTTTTTATAAACAAAAAAACATAATTAACTATTTAACCAACCATATTTCAACCAAATAGAAAAAACATTGCAAAACATAAAAAATTATATAACATCAAAATTAGTAAATTTTATATTAAAAGCTGAAAACGTCCTATAATTAAAAACAATTTTTTTTTTCTAAAACGTTATCTATTAAAAACGGAGGGAATATTTGATTTTTACAAAGATGTTAGATATGGTTGTACAGCTCGATCTCAATCACACACACCCCTTAACAAAGTTTACATTACAACTAATCTTTGCACACACATTGTCTTTACCATCTCAGCCAAATGACTTCCTTCTTGTATATGTTTTCCACAGATTCTACACTCAGTACAGAGCTTCCCTTGGTGCTCCGATTAAGTTAAGTGCAGTTGCTGCTATATGAGATGGCATGAGTCCAGCTTCAGCCATTTGATCAGCTGGTGAACCATGGTCAATGTACCTATCAGGCAATACCATTGGTCTCCACTGTAACAAAACGACACAACAGCAAATTAAAAAACCATTAGATTTCGAAAAAGAGACAGCAAATTATATTATGTAAAGAGTTGTAACCTTGAGCTTCCCATCGAGAAGACCATCCAATGCAAGAAACTGAACCACATGCGATCCAAACCCTCCAATAGACCCTTCTTCAACCGTGATCAGCACCTCGTGAGACTTAGCTAAGCTGCGAATGAGCGCACGGTCCAACGGCTTGCAGAACCGCGCATCTGCCACGGTGACGTTTAATCCACGTTCTTGGAGCATTACAGCCGCTCCTAAACAGCTCTGAACCGCTGAGCCATACCCCAACAACGCAACCCTCTCTCCTTCTTTTAAGATCCTACCTTTCCCAACCTCAACAGGAACACCTTTGTTTCCAGGAGGCAACGCGACGCCAATACCGTTACCTCTAGGGTAACGGAAACAAGAAGGACGGTCATCAATAGCAGCAGCGGTTGCAACAATGTTAAAAAGCTCAGCTTCATCTGATGGAGCCATCACTATCATGTTAGGAAGACAAGCCATAAACGTCACATCAAACGCTCCACAATGTGTTGGACCATCAGCTCCCACTAGTCCAGCTCTATCCATCGCAAATCTCACCGGTAGCTTCTGCAAGTCCACATCATGTACAACCTACAGAGAAAGGCATCACCACTTAATAATCTTTTAGTCCTTTTAAAAAAATGAATGTTGTTGAAACTTGCCTGGTCATAAGCACGCTGCATGAAAGAGGAATAGATTGCGCAGAAGGGCTTAAGGCCTTCACATGCTAAACCAGCAGCAAAAGTAACAGCGTGCTGTTCCGCTATCCCGACATCGAAACATCTTGTCGGGAAGCGACGTTGGAAGAGATTCAACCCTGTCCCACCTCCCATTGCTGCATGGATAGCAACCACGTCTTTGTCTACCTCCGCTTCCGCCACTAACGCCTCCGCAAAGTAGGTTGTGTAAGACTGAGTCTTGTTAGTAGTTTTGAACTGTTTACCAGTCGCTGGATCAAATTTCACAACACCTGAGAGAAAAAATAATCAATATAAATGTCACACTCCTTAAGATATAACGAAAGATAAGTCAATATTACCATGGTATTTGTCATCAGCTCTCTCTGCGTAAGGATAACCACGACCTTTCTCAGTTATGACATGGATAAGAACCGGTCCTGTGGTTCTTGCGCTCTTAACTTCTTTAAGAATGGCTACCAAATCATCTATGTTGTGTCCATCAACTGGTCCAATATAGTAGAGACCGAGTTCTTCAAACAGCGTTGATCCAGTTCCGCTTATCATTCCTCTAGCGTATTCATCTACCTTAGCAGCTAACTGATGCATTGGCCCACCTATTTGCTTTGTCACACCCTATAACACAACAAACAATAAACAACACAAACTAAGATCTTTTTATCCAACTTCATAGAGATCAGGGCAATGTACTTGCCTTTGCGACTTCTCTCAACTCTCTAAGAGCTGGGTTTGACTGTAACCGACTAAGAGCGCTGCTCAACGCTCCAACGGGTGGACTGGGACCGTCCAAAGTGGCTGTAGGTAATGAGACTTGCTTGTTGTCGTTAAGAATGACAATCATATCCGAGTCTAGATAACCAGCGTTGTTCATGGCTTCATAAGCTTGCCCTGCCGTCATGGCACCGTCACCGATCACAGCAACCACATTGTTGTTCTTCCCTTTCAAATCCCTTCCTACCGCCATTCCTGTAAAGTGGAAAGCCAAAGTTTATGATTCAGTTTTATTTTCTTGTTACCACAAGGACACAGCAAATGGATTCTTTTTGCTTACCTAAGCCAGCAGATATTGTGGTAGAGCTATGTCCAGTACCAAAGCAATCATGCTCGCTCTCTCCTCGCTTAGTGAAACCGGAGAGACCATTGGTTTGCCTCATTGTCGGCATCTTGCCTCTTCTCCCGGTGAGAATCTTGTGAGGATAAGACTGATGACCAACATCCCAAAGAATCTTGTCCTGTGGAGTGTTGAAAATGTAGTGAAGAGCCACTGTGAGCTCCACAACACCGAGGCTTGACCCCAAATGTCCACCTGTTTTGGAGACGTTGAAGATCACATCTGATCTCAGCTCATCAGAGAGTTGTTTCAGCTCCTGCCAATGAGATTAAACCAAAAGAAGATATGGATCAAAAGGCTTGATTGATGGTGATTCATTTTTTTTCTTTATTACCTTGGTGGAAAGATTTTTCATGTGAATTGGGTAATTGATTGTGTCAAGTAATGGAGTTGGTGGTCTGTTTGAATAGTATTCACCCTTCTCTGCAAGTGAAGCATTCACTTTTGCCTTTCTGTTTGACTGTACAATACAACACACATCACAACAACAACAACATCAGAACAAAAAGCTGTCATTTTCTCCAGAACTTTTACTCATTGGTCCAATTTCAATAAACTAACATACAAAAAGGGTCTGATTTGTTTGACTTCTGTCAAAAAATGAAGTAAACCCATTACTTAATTCTAGATTTTACCAAATGGGTTACTACCAAATCTCAAAAAGAACACAAATCTACAGTTGATCTGAAGTGAATCTTACATGACTGGTGTTTGGCCTCAGACATGGTGATGGAAGATCTGCAGACAAAGATCGAGAAGAAGACAGAGAATTTGATTTACAACAAGAATCTGTTAAACCTCCTTTGGTTGTTATGTAAGAAGGAAAAGCAAATGCAGATAGAGCCATTAAAGGGAGGAAAGAAGAAGACTTGACAAAAGATTTGTCAGAAACAAAGAGAAACTGAGGTTATCAAGAACAGTGAAAAATCAATACTTTAGAAGGTGGCGGTGTGACAGTGGTGGAAGGTAGAAGAAGAAAAGATGGGGACTTTTTGTAATGGGTGATGAAATAAAACGACAAAAAGGCCAATTTCTTGGATTATGGATTTTGATATGTAACGGTGTTTTAATATATCAACAGAGATAAAAAAAGGTCAGAAGGTATTGAGATGGTGCGTGATCCGCAGAGAAATTGAGATTTTGGTTGGGCCACGTCACCCAAAAAATCCAGGTTTTGGATAGATATTGATATATACTACCTTTTTTGCTTTGTGTTTTCTCTTTTTTTTTATTATAAAGTTTTTAGATAGATATGTAAAATGATAGTTGCTTTCATTCATCGAATGTTTTCTTACAACCAATGCACCAAAGGTGAGAAAGATGTAGAAGTTTTTAACAAAACAGGAACTTTTTTTTAATAAATATGCTGATAAAGAAAAAAATCGTAACTACTTAACACTAACACAAATGTTTTGACTAAACTATGGTTCATATATATAGTTTGTAGTTTCGTATTTAAAATTATTAAGTAATAACACAATTTTGTTTAATATTAGCTTAGATAATATCTATACTAATAAAATAAAATAAAATAAAGTATCTTTCATTAAGGTATCTAAACAAGTAATGCACCAAAAATTTGACACTTAATCAATAATTTAAATTTATAATCATCTTTCATATTTCTTATTTTTAATTATTTATCACAAATATATTAACACAGAATCTAATAGTTTTATATTTTGAACTCAACCAAATTTCCAACATCAATTTCCAACTCAATTGGTGAAGATGGTTTCGGAACCAGAAGAATGGCCAGCATTTGAAAGCTACCTGGAAGATATTAAGCTTCTACGAAGAAGTTTCCACAACTCGGATATCATCTATGTACCCCGGACGGAGAACCTACGGGCGGATAGCTTGGCACGTTGTGCTAGGAAACAACCGTCTTTCGTCGTTCACATGGATGCGGAGTTACCGATCTGGTTTACAGAGTCAATATGAGTCTGTAAATATCTTGCTGTCAAAAAAAAAAAAAAAAAATTTAATTTAATCTAAACAAATACATTATATAAATAGAAAATAAATCATGCAAATAAAGCTACAGATCCCATTTCCAATTTTGTTTCGTTTTATTAAATACCGATGAAAAAAAAAACATTATCTTGATATCAATTTTCTTATCCAAAATATGTTCTGTTAACGTACGTCTGGCGCTTGTGAAGGTGGAGTAGTAATATAATGTCTCCAAGACATATAGTGATGGCTGCTTGTTGAGGAGCGCATGTTCTCCTTAGAAAAGTGGGCCTACATTGTTCCTCTTGCCATTATGCAATGCAGGACGACCACCTTGCTTATCAGTTTCCTAAAGAGATTGTGATCCAACTGATCGTGAGGATCAAGATAGGCATACGACATCTTCAATAAGATGCATGCAAATGAGTTTCACCTTTTTTCTTGTCAGTTGCATGATATTTTATCATCCTGCGGTTCAGAAATTGGCATGGTCTATATTGGGTTCAGCAAAATTTGCACTAAAGGGTTGTCAGTCTTCCTCCCATACCTTTTAATTTCCTATGCAGAGTGAGTTGTGGCTTTCACTTATAGATTGTTATTATTTGTTCATCATTCATACAAAACTTTGAATATGTTTAAAAACACTTCGAATGATACAATGGATGGAATTTAAAACAAAAGATGCCAACCCGCTCTCTTCAGAACGTCATGTGCCAAGAGCAGCATGGGACTATAACCCATTAATATTTAATAATTTGATTTGATATAGACAAATTATCTATTTCCTGAAACTTAGCAACTAACGCAACTTATTCACCATTATTTCTATCAGTCCTCTATGTGTTCATCCTTCTTACACTATCAGCAAACCACACTTGAGTTGAACTTGGACCTTGATATGTTTATGTTCTTTATGTTGAATATCTCTTTCTTTTCTGGTATTACACGAACAAGATACAACCTCACCACTAATCTGACAAGCATTTGTTTCCTTGACCTCTTTTAATTTATCTACTTAGACTTTGATGCATTCGTAACATTCTCTAATTATAAAGTGTCTATTTGAGATCCTCCCCGAGATGGTAAAGAGCTCAACAACAAGATTTCTTGTACCTTTTCTAGAACCAAGAAATTCACACTACCTTTTTTCTTAATTTGTCCGTCAAATTGCTCGACCTTAATTTGCTTATTTGCCATCCATTCTAGGCTCTTATATCACTTTTTATGCCTAAAACTTGAAACCGATCTTTAAAAATGCCTTGGAAATTGATCAGTTGCACATAAACTTAAATCGCTTCTAACAATCTGATTGCACAAGCTCACGTAATGACAGAATCTCACACTCATTCGCAATTGATTTAACAAAATCCTTATATTAATATATATATTCAGCCATTAACAAGTTACTACTAGTGGCTGTGCTATCGCGGTGTTATAACCAAAATTCAAACCAGAAAATATGCATGTGGTGAGTGAGTTGTATACTGAAAACTACAAAATTATACGGTTATACATATATGTACTCTTAAGCATTTCATTCATATATCTTTTGAGTCATTGCCATCCACACATCGTTCTTTTTGTTAAAAACAAAAAACAAAAATGGTTTAGCCTTTTAGGTGCAGCCCCTGACAATTCAGCATATAATTCTTTGACTCATTCCTACTTGTAATTTGACAAGAAATACAAGACTTGATGAAAGCCACCTCAGAACCGTCTTCAGTCAGTTCTATTGCCGATTTGGAAATTATTGTCAAAGAATTCAATATATATCGCGTAAGTTGAGAATATTCTCGTTCGTTTTATATCAATAATTTAGTAGGACAGGACACATCGACCGCTACTTGTATCCACTGAGAGTCCAAAACCATCTTTTACTCTTAGATTTTCGTCATCACTAACGTCACAAAATTGCGTTGCGGGTTGCTACTCTTCTTCTTTATAGTAGTATAAGTTCTATTCTTTTAGATCTTTGTCAGTATAATAATCTCTATATAAATCTAAACTTCTGTATTGTCTTTCGTTCATTACAAACACCAAAAATAAAGAAAATGAAGAATAACGATAATGATCCATCGAAGTCACTCATCGGACCACACTTTCTGTTCGTAACATTTGGAGCACAAGGCCACATCAACCCATCTCTCGAGCTCGCCAAACGCCTAGCCGTAACCATCACCGGAGCTAGAGTCACCTTCGCCGCCCCAATCTCCGCCTACAACCGCGGTATGTTCTCCAAAGAAAACTCCCCCGAAACCCTAATCTTCGCCACTTACTCAGATGGCCACGACGACGGCATCAAATCCTCTACTTCCTCCGACAAATCTCGCCAAGACGCAGCCGGACAATACATGTCCGAGATGAGACGACGTGGCATAGAAACCCTAAAGGAACTAATCGAAGATAACCGGCGTCAAAACCGGCCTTTCACCTGCGTGGTTTACACCATGATCCTCCTCACTTGGGTCGCTGAGCTGGCGCGTGAGTTCCACATCCCTTCTGCTCTTCTATGGATCCAGCCAGTAACCATATTCTCCATCTTCTACCACTACTTCAACGGCTACGCAGATGCAATCTCAGAGATGGTTATTAATGACAACCCTTCCGGTTCTATTAAATTACCGTCTCTGCCACTGTTCCGTCTCCGTGATCTTCCTACGTTCCTCGTCCCTACAAACGCATATTCGTTTCTTCTTCCCGCGTTTCGAGAGCAGATAGAGTTACTGAAGCAAGAGGAAAACCCTATGATCCTCGTCAATAGTTTCCAAGAGCTTGAACAAGAAGCTCTAAGTATGGTTCTTGATAATATCAAGATCGTCCCCGTCGGTCCGTTGATAACTTCAAGGACCGACTCCGGGGCTGACGGTGAATATGACAAGTGGTTGGATACGAAAATAGATTCATCTGTGGTTTATATCTCGTTCGGGACGGTTGCCGTGTTGAGCAAGAAACAGCTCGTGGAGATCTGTAAGGCGTTGATACAGAGTCGGAGACCGTTTCTGTGGGTGATTACGGATAAGTCTTACAGAAGCAAAGAAGACGGGGAAGAGAAAGAGGACGAGATCATAAGTAGCTTCAGAGAAGAGCTTGATGAGATAGGGACGGTGGTTTCTTGGTGCGATCAGTTTAGGGTTTTGAAGCACAGGTGATCGATCGGTTGCTTCGTGACGCATTGCGGGTGGAACTCGTCGCTGGAGAGCTTGGTGGCGGGAGTTCCCGTGGTTGCGTTTCCGCAGTGGACTGATCAGATGACGAATGCGAAGCTTTTGGAGGAGTGTTGGAGGACGGGTGTGAGGGTGGTGGAGAAGAAGGAAGGGGAAGAAGTTGTGGTGGAGAGTGGGGAGATACGGCGGTGCATTGAGGAAGTGATGGAGGAGAAAGGGGAGGAGTACAGAAGAAACGCGGCGAGGTGGAGAGATTTAGCGGCGGGGACGGTGAGGGAAGGAGGATCATCGTTTAATCATCTCAAAGCTTTTGCAGACGAGCACATGTGAGATTTGATATAGAGAGAAGAATTCAGTTCTGTTGTTTCCTTTTTGATATGTTCATTAGTTAGTTACAACGGTATTTTTTATTACACTTTTTCTTGTTGGAGTGAAATGTCTACACCATATAGCATACACTACTTTGAATGTATAATTCTATGTTAAACATATGCAAAAACATTTCGTTAGAGATGAAAAGACACATCTTTATACATTTTAAACATTTTAACAACTTTTTAGACATTTTAACATACATCCTTTTTGTTATCTTTGTTTATTAATATTTAACCTTCACTCATTTTAATATATAACCTTCACCACTTGATGTATGTTATCTTTATTTATTACTTGATGTTGTCAAACAATCTGTAGTGGGCACTACAAGCATTAGGAGGATGGGAGAATGAGCTTGACGAGCTCCTTGAAGCTGACGTCTTGAACAATTCCGCGTGGAATCAGGTATATTATGTTAACACATGCTAGATTCTGTCACCTTTTCGAATAACTTCATTCCCTTAAATCTGGGCAGAGGCATTACGTTATTACTAGACCTCCTTCGTTGGGAGGCCTAAAAGCCATGAGAGAATCTGAAGTAAGCTACACACAACCAAGGCCATTTTAGCCAACCCTGGGAACGAGAGCTCGTGGAGATACCAGAAAGTTCTTTACAAAGACGACGCAGCGTCTTGGATTAGTGATCCAAGTGTTTCTTCGGTCTGTTTGAGAGTTCTTTCGCGTACGGATTGCTTCCATGGATTCGCTCTGAGCACCCTTTTGGATCTTCTATGCGTTGGATTGAGACCAACGAGCGAGCATAGAGACTCGGTGAAAGCTCTAACTAATGAAGAGGCAGATACGAACTTGGCCGGTTTGGTGTGTACATTTTTTTTTTTTGAATAAAGGCTTTCAAATTAAACATAAACTATTACAGGATAAGACTATGAGTCTTATAGTTTGATAGAGTTTGCATGAAACAAGTTTCATGAATGATTTAATCCCGATCTATGAAACAACAAAGATAGAGACTAGAACAACCAACAATACAATGAAAGACAGTAACTAGTGATAAGAACCACGACCGCGACGGCCACGCTTTCCTCTCCCTCGAACCGTCTTCCATTCCATGTCTTGGAATTTGGTAGGAGGTTTTGTTTCCCTCACACCTCTTGTCAAGCTGAGCGAGCTAGCTGGCTCTAACACAACTTCATCCACATTTCTTAACACTGTGAAACGAGAAGGACTCTCAATGCACAAGGGTTAAGCGTTGTGGTTAAGGGACCAACAACTAAAGTTTCACAAACCTCAGAGTTGATAATGTTTGATGGAGAGGACTCCATAATAGATGCTGTAGTGGGAATAGACTGCGAGTCTACTAATGTGGATAAAGTGTTGAAAGAGTTAGGTGTAGCAGTGGGGTTCTCCTGATGCACAAGAGAAGAAGAGTATAAAGTGGCATACAATGGGTTTTCAGTATCATCTCTGTCAACTGCAGGGGCTGAAGGATGATGAACAGCAACTTCCAAAGTATGTTCCAAAGCAGGAGAGATTTCAAGCTCAGATAAGAGACCTTCTATCTGTTTAGCATGACTAGTATCCTTTTGCTGAGGGATAATATCTATATCTACTATAGGAATCTCAGAACGGGTGTCTGTTGAAGGCGATGCGGAAGCAGAAGCCTGAGCAGTCGTAGAAGGTAGGAGGCATCTCTTAGCTTTGTGTCCTAGGTTACCACACCTCTCACACATAGATGGAATCCATGTGTAATCAACATTAACCAGGAAAATATTACCTTGTTTATCATCCAAGGCAATAAGCTTCGGAAAGTCTCTATCCAGCTCCATCTCAACTAAAACCTTTGCTTCACCCATACTTGTAGGATCAAGTCGAGGTTTATGAGTAAGAATGGGTTCTCCAAGTCCTGAAGCAACATGACTTATTCCTAATCTCGAGTAGCAACAATCAGGAACGTTCTTCAATGTGGCCCATACCGGCAGTGTAGAAATTTCCGGGATTTTGAAAGAGCCTTCTGGAGTCCAAGGCAGAACGAAAAGTAAGCAATCATCAATATGCCATACTCCACGCTGAATAACCCAATGACGAGTAGGTTGGTGTGGAATATGAAACATGTAAGATGAATCACCAAGCTTCTTACAACTGATCTTACAGCTTCTGCCCCAAATTCTATTTACCACAGCATGTACCAAACCACCTGGAGGTAAAGAACACTTGTGAAACTTGCCAATGACATACTCGTCTTTGTTCTCCGGACCTAGCTTGAGCACTTTCGAAGGAATAGATACCTCAGGTGTGCCATCAAGACGGTATGTTGGAGTGGCTGCTCGGTAAAGATTTCGCGACTGAGGACTTAATCTCGCAGCCCACGGAAAGCGGAGACTCCCATCGGCTTTTAGTTCTGGTGGTGGAAGCTTTTCAACCGGAGGTTGGAGAGTACGAGGTGGGTACTTACCCTTTGGTTTCTTGTTTAAGATCTCATCGTTTAGAGTTGGCCAGAGAGCGGCTAACTGATTTCCAACTATGGCAGGATCATAATCTTGAGGAGTAGTTGGTTCAGGAGGAGTAGCTGGAGGTTTGAAGTAGAGAGGTGTACATTTGAATTAGTTATTGATTATCGTGAATCATATGAACATGTTTTCATACATCAAAGGTTCAAAACAAATCCTGATTTCTTGGCTTCTTGTGTTTATTGATTGAGATGACGTATGCAGGCAAAATTTAGTACAAACCCGGTTTCTTCAAATAAAATAAAATAAATTACAAATTCCGGTTTGGTATAGTGTCCGGTTCAACATGTGAATTTTGATATTTGATAGACACAATAATGGAGAATGTGGTCACGTAGGTTTTGTCTTTTTGTGTGTTTGTGATATGACATAATGTGTGGTGTTGAAATGGGTAAAGCCAGATTTGTGATTTGTGATTTGTGATCTGTGATTGGTAAGACCTTCTGAAAAGAGACAATTAAAAAGCATTGACAAAGAAGTTAAAGTTCTTTTTCTTACAATTAGCAATTCGAACAAGAAAACTATCATCATTAGAGTTTAATACTCCTTCTATCTTTTCGTGATCAGCCTATCAAGAAAGAAACACAAGCTAGCAAGCGTATAACAAATTGAATTGTATTCTACATGAATGTGACATGACGCGATGATCACATCTTCGGAAGGGAAAGTATCTGATACACATACACAATTTTGTTAATTACTCACTCATATTCGGTGGTGAGTTATATAAGACTAGCGTGTAGAAACTACTACACAGCTACCCCATGACAGTCCCAATTTACTACTGTATAATGAGTTTTTGGAGTTAACTTTTTTCTTACAAAAAAATCACCAGAAAGTTCCAAAGAATAATATGGCATATACTACCACAATATTTGGGTACCTTAATCAGTTAACTCGAGCATATGAATGAATGTGTAAGACACTTCTAGGTTGTTCAGAAGTTATAACTTTTTTTCCTGGTAATGGCAATACGCTTTCATAACTTTTTAGAGCTTGAAAATGTTTTCAAGCTATGTGTCATTCATGTTTGCATCGTCAATTTGAATTATAAGATAAAAGATATCAAGCTCCAATTTAGTAAACTTTTAATAACTTGTTAATGATGATATAGATAATTTATATATATGCATGCAAACTGTATATATGGTTGGTTAAATTGTTGCTGAAGAAAACAATAGTAAGCTATATGGCCACTTAGCTCTCCTGGAACCTGGCAAGTCGCATTCAACCGAGTACCGCTACAAACACTTTTAGGTTCATAAATTTATACTCCATCGATCCCAATTATTTTCTTAACGTGTGTAAATTAAGTAAACCAATAAAAGATAACGTAGAAATAAGTTAGAGTTGAATAAAAAAGGTTATTGAATTCAATTTCTTTAACAATAAGCGAATTATATTTGAACTCATAACTTTCTCGAGTCTGATTATTATTCGAAACCTAATAATTTATGATATTAATTTAAATCGTAGCCACTTATGTATATGGACCTGGTCATTGATAGAGGAGGAATAACAACTATGGAATCGACACATTGACTCACCATAACCACATCTATTAGCATCCACTCACGTCGCTCGTCAAACCAAACATCTATGTATTCAATAATTAAGAACCAACAAAAATAAATAATTTTAAGCTCAGATAACTTTTGATATAAAGCGTCAGCCATTTCTACTCTCACTAATAGCTCACCATCAAGGCATCAAATACCAATTTCTATTTCACGTGAGCAAAAAGATATATACATCTTATAAAACTCTTCACGAGAAGATATATTATTATTATTTATTTTAGTGATTTATATTTTAAGAAAATGAAAAGTATGATCCTGAAGACAGCACCAGAACTCTTCCAAGGAGATGGAGTGCACCGTACGGATCTTCTTGGCAAAAACCGATTGGTTAGTCGATCATACCGGCTAGGTAATGGATCAAGCCGGTTTGCTAAAATTGGCACAATCCATTGTCAACAGTTTAGCGTAGGAAAAACCGGTTCGCATCGTGAGGTAAAGACTCGAGCCATCCTTAGCCCCGTGTCCGAGCCGGCCCCTACCCAAACCAAAAAGGTAAGTCTTCCATTTTGATCGATCTTTCTTGTGGGTCTTAATTATAGTTGTGGTCGTGGACCGATCTTCATAGGCTTCCTTGTTTTTTTTACCCTTATTATTTTTTCACCGTGAGATTCGTAATTTAAATTCTCAGCGATCATTGGATCGATCGAAACCATAGCAGCTCAATTTATTATTTTATTTAAACTCTGTGTGTGAGTAAAAATCGGAGATGGATGCTTGGTTTATTCTCTTATAGTTTGAACGCAAAACGGGTTACGCAATCGTGACACTGGTTTTGTCTTGTGAGACTGAGGATTGTTGATGTTGATTGGTTCCGTAACTCTAGTTTAAACACGAAATGGTCCAATGTTAAAACTGGTACACGAATTCACTATAAATTGAAAGAGACGTTAACCGTAAATATGATCTAACTCCGGCTTAGTAAACCGGTTAGATTTTTAGCAAATCTCTGGTCCAAATTGGTGGCGAAGGCCAAAATAATTGTTTGAGCGAACCGTGCACATAGATAACATAAGGACTTGTGCTTTTGATCAGATTCTTGTGCCACTTGGTGGTAGATAGTAAATGAGATATGGTTTGACACATCTATGACGAGTCACCGAACGGAAACGTCTATAACTTTTAGCATTTCAAGGTTGGAGTTTTGGAATGATCTCTTAAGAAGATAATACTTTTGTTTGCTGACGTACCATGCAAAACCAAATTGCCTTATAGTTTCCATAAAAATTATATAAAATGAATTATCCTGGAAACGATGATCGTAATAAGAGAAAAATAATGTATATAGCTTACATAAAGAGTTTTATTTGAAAATAGTGACATTTATTTTTCTTATATCAATTTGGTTCAGTATTTGGTTTGAATATTTTCTATTTTTATTTTAGTTTAAATTACAAAAATTATATTTAGCTTATAGATAAATTAGTCATGTCCAATTTAAGTTGGATAGAATTCATCAATTTTATCTGCTTCATCCAACTTTTTGAGTATATAAACACGTACATGCCCTTCTTTAACTCTTCAACATTTCTGCATTCTAAATTCAATAAAAACAAAAAAAAAACATGATGCAGCGGGTGTTCACCTTCGGAAAAGGAAGAAGCGAAGGCAACAAGGGCATGAAGTCCTTGGTATGTAATCATCATCTTTATATTATACATCAATCAACGTTTCCTTGTTCTTTAATCAAAAATGTTGATGTAATAGTTGGGAGGTAAAGGAGCGAACCTGGCGGAGATGGCGAGCATAGGCTTGTCGGTGCCGCCGGGACTAACCATATCAACGGAGGCTTGTCAGCAATATCAGGTCGCCGGCAAGAAACTTCCAGAAGGTTTATGGGAAGAGATTCTAGAGGGTCTTAGCTTCATTGAACGTGACATTGGAGCTTCCCTCGCCGACCCCTCCAAGCCACTCCTCCTCTCCGTTCGCTCCGGCGCAGCCGTAAGTTAAAATATCTATATGTTTTTCTTTTCATAATTTATATGTTTTTAAAAATAAAATAAAAAAGACAAACCATGGACTTGTCTTATATAGGTCTCAATGCCCGGTATGATGGATACTGTTCTCAACCTTGGTTTAAACGACCAAGTTGTGGTCGGTCTGGCCGCCAAAAGTGGAGAGCGTTTCGCTTATGACTCTTTCCGGCGGTTTCTTGATATGTTCGGTGACGTTGTAAGTCCTCTGTTTTTATACAGTTTCGGATAACTTTTGCTACAAGAAAACTCTCTGACTACCTTTCCATTGCTTTCTTGACCAATAAAAGGTGTTAGGGATCCCACACGCCAAGTTTGAAGAGAAGCTAGAGAGCATGAAGGAGAGCAAAGGAGTCAAAAACGACACCGAGTTAAGCGCAACTGATCTCAAAGAATTGGTTGAGCAGTACAAGAGTGTTTACTTGGAGGTCAAGGGTCAAGAGTTTCCTTCAGGTTTTGATATGATTCATGTGTTCTTTATATGAGATAACATTCAGTTAATTAGCTCCGTAACGTTTTTGATGGGTTAATTGTAGAACCGAAGAAGCAACTTGAGCTAGCGATTGAAGCGGTATTCGACTCTTGGGATAGCCCTAGAGCCATCAAGTACAGAAGCATTAACCAGATAAGTGGATTGAAAGGAACCGCGGTGAACATTCAGTGTATGGTGTTTGGAAACATGGGAGACACTTCAGGGACTGGTGTTCTCTTCACCAGGAACCCTAGTACCGGAGAGAAGAAGCTCTATGGC
Source organism: Brassica napus (assembly GCF_020379485.1). Taxonomy (NCBI): domain Eukaryota; kingdom Viridiplantae; phylum Streptophyta; class Magnoliopsida; order Brassicales; family Brassicaceae; genus Brassica; species Brassica napus. The sequence continues at coordinate 22,981,691 of NC_063436.1, read as the reverse complement.
GAGTTTCTTGTCAATGCTCAGGTTTGGACTACTTACATCAATTATGATCAGTTGTTTCTAAAATCGGAAACTCATGAACTCCAAAATGTTATGGACAGGGAGAGGATGTGGTTGCAGGGATAAGAACACCAGAAGATTTGGACACAATGAAGAGATTAATGCCACAAGCTTATGCAGAACTTGTAGAGAACTGTGACATCCTAGAGGGGCATTACAAAGACATGATGGTTAGTGTACATATACTGCTCATGATACAAGCAGGGCACTGTGAATAATGGTCTCAAATGTGTGCTTGCAGGATATCGAATTCACGGTCCAAGAGGAGAGACTGTGGATGCTGCAATGTAGAGCTGGTAAGAGAACTGGTAAAGGTGCGGTAAAGATAGCAGTTGATATGGTAGGTGAAGGTCTTGTAGATAAATCTACTGCAATCAAGATGGTGGAGCCTCAACATCTTGATCAGCTTCTTCATCCACAAGTAACATATATAGACAAATGATTCAATTAATTATTACTTTTTTGCATATGAGTCACAATCAGAGATCAATGAAAGTTTTTTTTTTCTTGATGGGTTAGTTTCATGATGTGTCGGGGTACCGTGAAAAAGTGGTGGCCAAGGGGTTACCAGCGTCTCCAGGAGCGGCGGTTGGACAAGTTGTGTTCACGGCGGAGGAGGCCGAAGTTTGGCATTCTCAGGGCAAGAACGTCATTCTGGTAAAAAAAAACAAAAACCTCACTAATGTCTGAATAATATAAACCGACAACACTGGGATGTCTGAATGAGTCTTTGTCACGAGATTTAAGGTTCGAACGGAGACAAGCCCTGAAGATGTTGGAGGCATGCACGCGGCTGAAGGAATACTGACGGCGAGGGGAGGAATGACGTCACACGCGGCGGTTGTTGCTCGTGGTTGGGGGAAATGCTGCATCGCCGGGTGCTCAGAGATTCGCGTCGACGAGAACCAAAAGGTTTATTTACTTGATTGTTTCTCAAGTTAGGGCTTTTCAAAAATTGGGGGGAGCTTGTTTGTCAAGTTATTGAAATATTTTTGAAACTTGCAGGTTCTTTTGATTGGAGATTTGACGATAAATGAAGGTGAATGGATCTCGATGAACGGAACAACAGGTGAAGTTATATTAGGGAAACAAGCATTGGCTCCTCCTGCTTTAAGTGCAGATCTTGAGACTTTCATGTCTTGGGCTGATTCTGTCAGACGTCTCAAGGTGTTTATGAGTTTCCTTTTATTATATTTTACATTTTTCAATCTTTTTATAATATTAATGTTTTGATAATCAAATAAGGTTATGGCGAATGCGGATACACCTGAAGACGCCATTGCAGCTAGGAAAAATGGTGCTGAAGGGATCGGTCTTTGCAGGACAGAGCATATGGTATCACTCCTCCGTTCTTGATCTCATGTGTTTGATATTTTGGTTCCAAATCTTCATGTTGTGTTTGGTGTTTGGTTGTTAAGTTCTTTGGGGCAGATAGGATCAAAGCAGTGAGGAAGATGATAATGGCGGTGACAACAGAGCAAAGGAAAGCTTCTCTAGACGTCTTGCTTCCTTACCAACGTTCTGATTTTGAAGGGATCTTCCGTGCAATGGACGGTAAACATATTTTTGAGTCTCTCTCAAATGTAAAAGACATGGCATTAAACTTTGATGTTCTTGTTCCTATAGGTTTACCAGTAACAATCCGTTTGTTAGACCCTCCGCTTCACGAGTTTCTCCCTGAAGGTGATTTGGATGCTATAGTACACGAGGTAGCTGAAGAAACAGGCATGAAAGAAGATGTCATCTTGTCGCAGATTGAGAAACTCTCTGAAGTCAACCCAATGCTTGGTTTCCGCGGTTGCAGGTTCTTTCTTTGCGCCTTAGTTATTATATTGGCTTCATTACATAACAACAACCCGGTTAACTTTGTATTATTACAGGCTTGGAATATCATATCCAGAGTTAACAGAAATGCAAGCACGTGCGATTTTTGAAGCAGCAGCGTCAATGCAGAAACAAGGCGTTACTGTTCTTCCTGAGCTTATGGTTCCACTTGTAGGAACTCCTCAGGTGTGTAAAAACAAAACATATAGTTACTCTTTGTAAGATAGTTCAGAAACATTTTAAAGAAATGATGATGATGGCAGGAACTGGGACACCAAGTTAATGTAATCCGGGAAGTTGCAAAGAAAGTATTTGCTGAGACGGGTCACACCGTGAGCTACAAGGTTGGGACAATGATTGAGATCCCACGAGCTGCGCTCATTGCAGATGAGGTAAATGTAGTAATGTACTACACTATATATTGTGTAGACACTACAACCCACGTGAAGTTGCTAAAGTAGAAGAAACTCTTTTTGTGATAGATTGCGGAAGAGGCAGAGTTTTTCTCGTTTGGGACAAATGACTTGACACAGATGACATTTGGATACAGTAGAGACGATGTTGCAAAGTTTCTGCCGATTTACCTCGCCAAAGGAATTTTACAGAACGACCCTTTTGAGGTAATGTAGACAAGCTCATTTGCTCTCTCTCTCTCTCCAAAATGCAAAATCTTGATAGATATTGTTTATATGCTTGTGCCAGGTTCTTGATCAGAGAGGTGTAGGGCAACTGGTCAAGATGGCCACAGAAAAAGGACGAGCGGCTAGGCCTAACCTCAAGGTAAGTTTTGTTTGTGAATTGAATTTGAATCGCATATAGAATTTGTGATTGAGTTTTGAGTTAATGAATAAACAGGTTGGAGTATGTGGAGAACATGGAGGAGAGCCATCATCTGTTGCATTCTTTGCTGAAGTGGGACTTGACTATGTCTCTTGTTCTCCTTTCAGGTAAATTATTTAGTTAATGCTCATATCAAAATCCTAACTTTGTCATTAAATAAAAATCTGATTGATGGTAAATTTGGGATTCTGTATTTGGTTGCAGGGTTCCTATTGCAAGGCTAGCAGCTGCTCAAGTTGTTGCTTGATGAAATCCGGATGGCATTGTTCTGTGAATAAAAAAACTATATTTTTGGAAGAAAATCAAAGAAATTGCAGTTTAACTTTTTGCTTTAAAAATAATTTCATGTATTAACTGAAGTGTTAATAAAAGAAAGAATATTGTTGGATATTTAACATGTCCATAAGCTTTATACTTATATCAAAAACAAAGGAAGACGATCATGATAAGAAAATGATCACACGTCTAGTGGAATTGCTAAGAAGAAGATAATGTAAAGCGGTGAGCAATGAGATTCTTTCACCTGAAACAATCTACTCATACAAAAAGGTAAAACAACAAATCAAGATTAAGTGATTAACTAAGGAACTAACAAGTGTGAGGAGCTTTTGATCATTTATGAATCCAAATCAAGACTTTGTTCTTCTATCAAAGACAATTATTCGTTTAGGAACAAACCGTTTAAAAGCTCAGATGATGAATTCCCGTTTCCATCTTCATCAAAGAACCCATTTTCCGCACTTTCTTTCCTCAACTTCCTCTCTTCAACGATGGATTCTTCTGTACCAGCACAGATATTCCGTTTCCCTTGCCTTAAGGGTCTATCCGCGACTATAAACTTGCTTCCATCTCTAACACGTTCAGAAAACCCACCCCAAACTGTAAACAAAACAACGCATTTTAAAAGCAAGCAACGACTAGAATAGTCACAGAGTTACTATTATTCTCCATAAGTTTGCTGCTTTCTAACAAAGTTTCTTACAATCTTAATCCAAAAAAACAAAAACAGAGAGAAAAGTACCTCCAAAATGATGCAAGACAATAGAAGCAGCAACAGTGACATTCAAGGAGGCAGTGCCACAGCCATACTGAGGAATGTATACAAAGAAGTCACATATCTCATACTCTTTAGCTGATAAACCTGATCCCTACAACAACAAAAAAAACCCCAAAACTTTCACATTTTAGTAATGATAATAGATTCACTAAGCCTCACCTAACGTCGAACCACTGTGACTGATTACCTCATTACCAAGAAGAAACGCAGTGCTTCTTTTGAAAGGATGTTCATTGACCGCAGAAGCTCCATCTGCAATCTCAACTCCGCATATATCGCAATCTTTCTCATCCTTTTAAGTAAACCAAACACACAACAACAAAAAGATACACAAAAAGTTTCAAAATTTGGAATCCGGTAATGATTAAAAAAAACCATAAAGTTCGAAACTTTATTAGAGGGTGATTGTAAGATCAGACCTTGAGGTAGTTGCGAGCTTCGATGAGGGAGTGAAAGTGGCGGAAACGGACGTGAGAGGCGGAGCCATGGCTGCCGAAGGCGTTGAAGTCACGGCGGCCGACGAGGATCAGCTCCGTGACACCGAAGGCCGTCGCGCTACGAGCTAGAGTTCCGACGTTGTGACGCTTTGCTATGTTGTGGACAACCACGTAGCTCTCAAACCCCACCATCTTCCTCTTCTTCTTCGTCTTCTCCCTCCCCAGTGAGGGTTTTTCTAAAACCAAAATGAAGAGCCTTTGATAGATAACCGGAAATGATTAATTTGGTTATAGGTTAACCGGGTTTATGGTAATTAGTTAATTTATTGATCACTTTACTAATTTGATGCATAATAAGATCGGTTTAAAGCTTAATGAACTGATTAACAGTTGATAGTATTATCTGATCGTTTATTTAACAAGGTTTGCCTATCTTAGGAAATCAATCTGAGATAACCGGTTTTGTAGGGATAGATTTGAAATTACAATTCTGATTGGTCAAGCCATGTTTCGACGTCAATACCGGGACATGTTTGTTTGTTGGATTCAGTTCTCAGGGTACTTGAGAGAGTATCCCATCAAATGTATCTATGTACTCTCCAAAGCAGATGACAGTGCAAGATTGGCTTCTGAAACCACTAAACCAGACATGACCAATTTTTGGATTAGATTTCTTAGTAAATCAAATATAGCAATACTACAGCAAAAATGTTGGATTTTAACTTATAACCCTTTGAACAAAAAAAAAAAAAAACTTATAACCCTTTCATATTACATAATTTTTTTAACAAGAGAGAATTCAGGCCCAAGCATGACCATGGCCATTCTCTAATCCCTTTAGTTTCTTCTTTCTTTTCCTCTCTGTTTTTGTATCCAAACGTGCCGCCATTCGTTTCGCTTGCTGCCATCTTATCTCCATTAGCTTCGCCTTTGCATCTCTGAAAGGAGCATCAGATCTTTATGCCATCATTTGCTGTTACAAAAGAAAACCACCGGTTCAATGCTTTTCTTTATTTTTTTCCAGTGTTGCAAACCGCACCATTATGATACCAAATGAATAGTTAGTTTACCTTCAAAAGCATACAAACATTATTTTTCTCATAAGCTCAATAGCAGATACATTAGTCTGGTGTTTTTTTTATTAGTTGTCAATAATTCTTTTTAGAAAATTATCTTAGAAATACTTTGGCATTATGGTATTGAGTGGTGAGCATTGGATTATAGGAAAAATGAACAAAATTTATAAATAAAAATACGAATTTTAAATCATCTTGTCCTTATCGATTTCTTAAAATAAAATATTTTTTTAACAAAACTTGACATACATGAGAAAAATATGTCTATAATTTAACAAAAAAACTACAATTTAATTGGTACAAAAAAATGAGGAAGGAGTTCATCATTTTCTTAAAATGTGGTCATCAATTAAAACCAATATGTTCTAACTATTATATTGAATATATATATATATATATATATATATAAATTTATAATATTATAATGTGAAACAAATTTCCAATTATATAAACCCGATTAATTTCCAATTAAGTTATTACGGGTTAGGTCTTCACCGACCGTACGACCTTAGCATCTAATGGATTCTAGGACACTGAAAAATACACACAACGGTGCAAATTGTTTACTGATATTATATGATGGGAGGTATGGGCAAGATAATAACACGTCAGTTCTAAACAAAAAGAAAAAAAATCACACGTAATGCGAAATGCGAGCCAATGGTGGTTAGTTAAGATGTGTGGTCGAGAGTAAGTGAGTAGGTTTGTATACAATGTTTTGCGGTTTTTAGTAAACGCGTTGAAGGTTTCTATAAATTCAAGAATCTCTTTCTATGTGAATATATCATATAACACACATCATTCAAATCTTCTTTGCTCTTTATATCACCTATTATGGGATCTATTTCGGGAATGGAGTTCGAATCTTCCCCATCCCCAACTCCAGTTCATGTAATGCTCGTGTCGTTTCAAGGACAAGGCCACGTCAACCCTCTCCTTCGTCTCGGCAAGCTCATTGCTTCGAAGGGAGCACTCGTCACCTTCGTCACCACTGAGCTTTGGGGAAAGAAAATGAGACAAGCCAACAAGATCGTCGACGGCGAGCTTAAACCGGTTGGTTCCGGTTCACTACGGTTTGAGTTCTTCGACGAAGAATGGGCTGATGACGATGACCGGAGAGGCGATTTCCTTCTATACATCTCGCACCTCGAACAGGTCGGGAAAAAAGAAGTGTCGAAGCTCGTGAGGAGGTACGAGGAAGCGAACGAGCCCGTGTCGTGTCTTATCAATAACCCGTTTATCCCATGGGTCTGCCACGTGGCGGAAGAGTTCAACATTCCTTGCGCAGTCCTCTGGGTCCAGTCGTGCGCTTGTTTATCCGCTTATTACCATTACCAAAACGGCACCGTTTCTTTCCCGACGGAGACAGAGCCCGAGCTCGACGTTAAGCTTCCTTGCGTCCCACGCTTGAAGCACGACGAGATCCCTAGCTTTCTCCATCCTTCTTCGCGGTTCGCCGGATTCCGACAAGCGATTCTCGGACAGTTCGAGAATCTGAGCAAGTCCTTTTGCGTCCTCGTCGACTCCTTCGACGCTTTGGAACAAGAAGTGGTCGACTACATGTCGAACCTCTGTCCGATCAAAACCGTTGGACCGCTTTTCAAAGTGGCTAAGACGGTGACCTCTGAGGTAAGCGGTGACATCTGCAAACCGGCGGATCAATGCCTCCAGTGGCTAGACTCGAGGCCTCGATCGTCGGTTGTGTACATCTCGTTCGGGACGGTTGCTTATCTGAAGCAAGAACAGATCGAGGAGATTGCCCACGGAGTCTTGAAAGCCGGTTTATCGTTCTTATGGGTGTTTAGACCTCCACCGCATGATCTGAAGGTAGAGACTCATGTCTTGCCGCAAGAGTTAAAAGAAGAGTGTGGGAGAGGTAACGGGAAGATTGTGGATTGGTGTCCACAAGAGCAAGTGTTAGCTCATCCTTCAGTGGCGTGTTTCGTCACTCACTGTGGATGGAACTCGACGATGGAGGCATTGTCTTTGGGAGTTCCGGTGGTTTGTTGTCCGCAATGGGGAGATCAAGTAACCGACGCGGTTTATCTAATTGATGTTTTTAAGACGGGAGTGAGGCTTGGCCGTGGAGCGACGGAGGAGAGGGTTGTGCCGAGGGAAGAAGTGGCGGAGAAGCTTTTGGAAGCGACGGTTGGGGAGAAGGCGGAGGAGTTGAGGAAGAATGCTTTGAAGTGGAAGGCGGAGGCGGAAGCGGCGGTGGCTCCAGGGGGGTCGTCGGATAAGAATTTCCGTGAGTTTGTGGAGAGGTTAGGCGTGGGAGCATCCAAGGTTAAGGAGAACAGACATTAAGACCAAAGTGTCATTGTGTTCAGTTATTTTTTTTTTTTGAATTTTGCATTATTAGTGTTTCATACTTTCATCTCATTCTTGGCAGTGTTCAAAAGTTTTTTTGTTCTGTATTTGGTTTCTATTTTGCATTATTATGAGTGTTTCATACTTTCATTTCAGTCTTGGCAGTGTTCAAAATTTTATTTGTTCTGTATTTGGTTTCTATTTTGCATTATTAGTGAGTGTTTCATACTTTCATTTCAGTCTTGGCAGTGTTCAAAATTTTATTTGTTCTGTATTTGGTTTCTATTTTGCATTATTAGTGAGTGTTTCATACTTTCATTTCAGTCTTGGCAGTGTTCAAAATTTTATTTGTTCTGTATTTGGTTTCTATTTTGCATTATTAGTGAGTGTTTCATACTTTCATTTCAGTCTTGGCAGTGTTCAAAATTTTATTTGTTCTGTATTTGATTTCTATTTTGCATTATTAGTGAGTGTTTCATACTTTCATTTCAGTCTTGGCAGTGTTCAAAATTTTATTTGTTCTGTATTTGGTTTCTATTTTGCATTATTAGTTAGTGTTTCATACTTTCATCGCACGTCAAGGGTGAAATTGTTCATCAATACACATAAATTCATATTCATCGAAAATTAACTACAAATAGAAACTATCTGTCATGAGTCGTTGAGAAATGGATGTCCTCCATATGTCAGCAATATTTGTCCTTCTCTTTTTGGTTATATGTATTGATTATTTTTTTCTACCGTCAGGGCAGATCTTGAGTCAAGCCTAACGAAACATTCGCTTTAGACCTCTAAATTTTTTTAAAAAAATTATATATACATGGGCTTCCAAATTTGTTAAAAAAAAAAAATTAAAATTTAAACCTCCAAATTATTGAAATTTTTATTAAATTTTCTAAGGTATCCAAAATCTCAGGACCGGCCATGTCTACGTTAGCATCGATCCTTGACAAAAACACCAAACCCTACTTATTTTAAAATAATGATATTTTAGTTTTTTTTTATCAACAGATTTTTTTCTTTTGTATTTAAAATATTGATGTTATAGATTTTAATCAGTGCGTTTATTTAAAATTAAAATATATCTTAAGATTTAAAACTATAAGCTTTATAATATTTTTAGAAAACAAAAAGTACACATTATGACAAAAAAAAACAAAAAAAAATTCCCTATATATTAATCATGGAGAATTACAACGTGTTTTCGTAGCCATGTGTCATCACGAGAATGATTCTTAGATTTTTGTTAGAAAAATATGTTGGTCCATATAAACATATACTATACTTTTAATTAAGCTAACTATCAAATTAATTTATAGTGTATAAAAGAATATTTTTTTCTTTCCTTAAATAAAAGCTACGAAATTACCTAGTATGGTTAACATATATATGACAATTAATGATTATGAATAATACATATTTGATAAAAAAAATTTCTAACCTCTCTCTTTTTGTTTAATTTTATACTATTAGAAAAAATTAAACAATCATATTAATCATATAATAAAAACAATTAGATTTTTTCTTATATTTTATATTCTGAATTTTTTAAAACGACTATAAATAACTAAAAAAGATAAAAGTCCCACATTAAAAAATTTGTGATCAATGGTTTAATTTTTTTTTTGTTCAAGCAAAATACAAATGATCATATATCATGGGCATTCAGATACACATTCGGGCTTGTATCAGATTTTTCAGTATAAAGGTATACAACCCTTTGGATACACATTGTTTAAGTTTTTTGTATTTAAAATATATTTTAACTTAACTGTTTTTTTGAAAGATTAAACTATTAATATGTTTAGAAATAAAACATTAGAAATTGAAAGACACTAATATAGTTGTTGTTTTGAAATTTTAGATGCAACTTTTTTTAATGCAAGAAACAAGAACTTGATATGTATTTTAAGTGAATGTCAAATGATTTTGTCCATAATTATATGTATATTTTATAATTTTGAACAATAAGAATCATTAATATAAATATTTTGAATAAAACAAGAGAAATAAACTAGAAATATAGAGTTAAGTATACTTATGTTTGATTATTTTCGGATATCCATTCGGGTTCGGATATTATCCGTTTGGATTCAGATATTATCCGAACTGGTGAAATAAGTAATTTGTTTTGTTGTTCTAAGTAGATGATTTTCAGACCCAGCTGGTGAATATATACTAGATAAACATTTATATTTCGAGCATGTACTTATATTCTATAACAACTTAATATATTAGATTTGAACACTAACATGTTAATATAGTTTGCCGGTGATTTTTTTTTCAAAATTTTGATTCTTAGATATGTACATGGAGTGAAACTAATTTTTAGAGATGTCCATTTTTTTAATTGACACTTATGTAATTCACCGAATTCATAAAAGAAGTTAAAAAAAACTTAACTCATATCAATGAAACAAAGACGAGAACGAAAGCATAATTCTATAGAGGTAGAAAATGAAATAACTTATGGAGAGTCAATAGTAAACAAATTGAGAGTAGAAAACCTAATCCCCTTTCGTCGTTATACAATCAATGTTGCCTATTTGATTTTGGTGATTTGTGTCAGACGCAAAACTTAATTTCCTTTTGTGCATATTAAGTCTTAAAAATAATTAAAATGAGACGTACTACGTTAAATCATCAACAACGATGATATATTTAAGAAACCAACATTTGTATTCATCATTTTATAATCGCTAAAGATTGTAATGTTAACAAAATGTTAAAATCATTTCATAAACAAACATTATTATAAGAACTTCTATGCATATGCGCGGATTATCATCTAGTGTCTATTGTTTCTTGATCTGTGTAAAAACTCAAAACGTCAATATTTCAAATACATGCGTTCCACAACTACGTCCATTGATGTTAGCTTCATCAACTGTTGTTCGTACTCCTAGCCCCCTTCCTGATCGATTGCGTTGGCCTGGAAACCCCTGCATTATGTGAGACTGAGCACAGTTGGAATGACTCTGTGCCTCTATAGTCTAAGCATCACTCTCACATTCCTCGGTCAAGAATCGCTTGGCATAACGTTGGACCTTCTCTTCGTTTGTGAGAATGTTGCATTCTTCCCTATTGGAATGGGTCCCGTTTGCTGCGTCTTGACGTCTGAAATCTTCCCACTACGGCTACAAGCAAAGGCCTCTGGTGCTTGGGGCGGTGTCTGCAGGCGGTCTAGTGGCCATATCATTCCTGTCCAATGAGGCTTCTTCATCTTCTCCCTCCTGTCTGCGCACTAGTGCAAGAGACAAAAGGGAGGTATAGCTAGAGCATATAGAGTTTGATGTCTTCTGCGAAAAGATCAAAGAGCTCAGAGCATAGATACCAACCAAACTTATTTTTCCGCATAAAATTACAGCATCAAAAACATTTTCACAAAAAAAAAGACCGTCTTAAATAAGTTTGGACTAGAGTATGACTTTGTTAAAGGAAACACAACTACAATTCTTTCAAAATATGACCTTAAAATTACGATCTAGAGATCCATACAGAGGTAAGAGAGAATCGATCCAGCTCTCCTCATCGTCCTCTCGCTCACTTTCCATTTCTCTATCAACACCTTCTTGATGTGCGAACAGCTCGAGACAACTGTAGCCACTCCCGCCGAAGTGATCCCTGGACAGTAAACCATGTGGGAAGTCTCCAGCAGTTTGCATTTGTTTACAAGATGGTTCAGACCATTGTCTGTCACATAGTGGCAATGGGACAAGACCAAGTCTTTCAGCATTGGACATCCATCTCCAAGCTCAGACAACGACGCGTCTCCAACTTTCTGAATTTGAGATCAAACCCAAGCATGAGATGTCAATAACAACAAACAAACAAACAGACAAACACACACGCTTTTGTCTTGCAAGAGGTTTGGTTTACCTGAAGTACACTAATGTCTAGGTGAGTGAGTTGAGGACAGCCTTTGGCGATAGCTGTGATTCCAACATCTCCAATTAGATGACAACCACTTACGTTTAGTTGTTGTAAAAAGGAGCAACCTTTTCCAACGGCAACTAATGCTGCATCTCCAACTCTGGATATAAAACCAAACGATTTACCTTATGTCCCGGTACTATTAAGAAACAAGATTCAAAAAAAAAGGAGTTGCAGGACTTACTTATCGCAAAATCGGAGACTAAGCTCGGTTAGTGATTTACAATTCTTTCCAATGGCTATGACACCTTTGTTTCCAACCTACAAACAAACAAACAAAAAAGAGTTTGTATGTCTAGAGAATAGGAGAAACCATGGAGAAGAGAATGTGAAGATAATCTGCCTCGTAGCATCTGCGGATATGGAGCTTCTTGAGGTTGCGACAGCCTTTAGCAATACTGCACATAGCAGCATCTCCAATGCCTGCGCAGTCCACTAAGTGAAGCGTCTCAAGGGACTTACACCCTTTTCCAATTTGGTAAAGAGCGGAATTACCAATCCTTTGGCAATATAACAAATATAACTCAGTGAGGCGCCTGCATACATACATCCCCCAAGAAAAATAAAGGTTTAGTCAATGAGTTTGTCACCAAGAATAAGAAAGTTGAGAAAGAAAACGTACGCGCAAGATTTTCCAACTGCCTCTAGTCCACGAGTACCAATGTTGTGACATCCATTAATCTCTATACGTGTAAGCTCCTTGCAGCCATGAGCAATAGCTTCTAAACCATCGCAGCTCACAAAGTAGCAGTCACTTAGAGTCAGATCTTTCAGATTCTTACACCCTTTACCAATAGACTTCATTCCCCTGGAAACAAACAAATTAAAAAAAAAACATATAAGCATATCATAGAGATTAGATTATGCTAAAAAGGAGTAAAGATTGCACTAACTTGTCAGTAAACTGCTGAAAGCTATACAAAGCCAATATCTCCAACGAAACACAAAAGTCTCCCACCACGGAAAACGCAGCATCCGTCACGTTGACACACTGAAGCTTAAGACTCCTCAAACGTCTGCATCCCTTCACCACAGCCACCACTCCTTTATCATGAATACATTCAGAATCAAGAAACAACACCTCCAGAAGCTTGCAGTGAGAGCCAACCGCTTCCAGAGACAAATCCGTCACTTTCGCCGAGGCGGCAACGCCTATTGACTTCAAGGACTTGGCGCAGCCAAGAACAAGATCGATAACTCCAACGTCGGTTAAGCCTTCGCAGAACCTCAGGTTGAGCTCTTCGAGATGGTTACAGAACTTTCCAACAGCTGATAAGCCTTGATCTCCAACAAAGCAACCCTTAAAGAACCACAACAATCATAATAAGCATATGAGATCAATTTTTACATCTTCCTTAAGAATGAAACACTAACCTGTAGATCGAGAGATCTGAGAGAAGTGCATATCTGAGCAAGGGAACGCAAACCGAAGCTGGAAACGTTAGGGCACCAAATCAAGCTCAAATTCTCAATCAGAGGAAAGCCGTTAGCAAGAGCGATCACGCCAGCATCAGTCAAGCTGCAAGACTCAGCGTTCTCAGCTCCTCCAGAACGCGTCTTATTACTAAGCTTCCGACGTTTACTCGAAGAAGCCGATGATGATGACGACGACGACGACGTTTTACTCGCACGCTTCCTTTTCTGCATATATACACATAGACCAATGATATTCTCTTAATCGAGATCAATCTACACAGATTCGATTCGAATCGGATTAAATCCCTAATTTCAACCCCCAATTTCAAATCCAGATCCATAGAGAAATTTTTTGCATGCGATCGGAAATGAGACATACGAGAGGAAGAGGAGGAGGAGGGAGGGAGAGGGAGAGACGCTCGTCGACGTGGATGGAGGTGATGTGGAGGAAGCGGCGAGAGAGGAGGGTGACGATGGTGTCGGGGGAGAAAGAGGCGCCGATGCGGAGAGTGGTGCGGCTGAATCGCTCGAGGTTGAGCCATCGCTTGCAGACGAGGGAGCAAGCGTCGCGGGTGGGTTTCGAATCGAGTCGCTGGAAGATCTCGAGGATGAGCTCGTCGGGCAAGCCATTGTTTATCAGATCACGACCTCTCATGTTCCCACAGCTTCAGAGAGAGAGAGAGAGAGAGGGTAGTTTTTGGGTATGTAAATACGTTTGAGTCGTGACAAGTTAAAACTTTAAAAAAAAGCTTGATATAATTTTTTATTCTTTTTTTTTTGGTTAAGAAACGGTTTTCTCATGCATCTACCTCCATGATGCTTTCCCCATTAGGTTTTGGAGACTGTTTTTTTTTTTTTTTGGAGAAACCAGTGACTCTGCTTTGTACTCTGTTTTGCTCTGTTTTCATGGATCAGTACTGACATTTAAGCATGGTTAAGATTCATAGGTTAAAAGGTGTTTTTTAGAGTTGTTTTATGTTTGTAAAAGAGAAACTATGAAAACAGAGATTACTAGAAAACATAGTAAAGAGAATTTAGAGAAGAAATTAGAGTAAGAGATATCATAAGTGGTGAAGCTTACTGAGTTTTCTAAGTTTTCTGAGTAGTTATATCAGGGATCCAAGTGTTGAATGTATTAGAAGAGGCTCTAATTCTAGATTCCCTTGTGTCTTCTACCTAGTCAGAATTTGTTTTCTTATATTGATCTATAGAAAGATTTGTTGGTCTTTATTAGTTTATGTTTTTTGATTCCTATGAAATGAGCCTTTAATGTTGGAGAGATATAGCCGTAACATCTCGATTTGTGATATATGGAAAATGATTAAAAGAATTGATTTGATTATCTATGCATTAAAATGCACTTACCTTTTCAGTCATAAAGAATTCTAAAGTTAAGCGTGCTTGAGTTGGAGAAGTGGAAGGATGAAGATCTATGGGGAAGTGATTCGCGATATCGTGTGAGCGAAAACAAAAGAGAAAGGTCATGTAATGATTACAGGGTCAATAAACAAAACTTTCAAGCTTCCGAAAAAAATAAAACGCACTATCCATTGCATATAATGGGATCCACATACCTTATATACTATGTTTAATGCAAATCTCTGTCTTTACCGTTTTGGTTTTGACTTCAAACAGCTTCTATCTTGGTGTGCTGGGATTGAAGCACTCTTAGTGTGATGCTTTTGAGCCTCTGAATCTTAACAAATTGGTATCATAGCCTTGGTTATGTGTTTTCTGGTTCTCTAAAGCCAAAGTCATGTTTTGTTAAGAAAAAAAGTGGAAGTTTTAAAGGTTGTGGAGGATGAGTATTTATGCAAGGAGAAACTTGTGGTTTATGTGGAGATCCAGGGTACAGGAGCCTTGGAGGTGACTAATCTTAAGAGATAGTCTCAGATCTAGAAGAAACAAAAGAACAAAGAGAGCACAAAGGTTCTTGAGAAGTGGTTATAAAATGTGCTTTAACTCAGGTTATAGTGTGAAAATGAGATGCAAATAAGCAGGTATGTTAAGGATGGTTCATGGTAGGAGTGTGAGCTAAATGAGGTGACTTCAAAGTTATATGAAATCAAGTACCCTCCGAGGTACAAGAATCTGAAAACATAGTGAGATGAATATCGGATTACTCACAAGCTCAAGTGTTGCAAAACATAAAGAAAAATCAGAGATGGAAGTAATAAGAATTTGATTTTGTAGAAGATAAGTGTTCCTTGTCAATGCTGAAGAAATCGACTAAAGTTTGGTGTAAATTGAAGTTTGCGCTCTATGTCAAGAACCTTTGGAGACCTTAAGTCACATGTTTTTTGAGTGTGCTTATTATGCGTAAGTTTGGGAGGCGCTTATGAAGGGAGTACTAAAAGATCAGTATACTGTAAACTGGGGATGCCTCATAAGACTTATTACAGGGAGTTTAAGTTGGAGTAAAATTCAAATGTTCATCACGAGATATATGCTTCAGTCAACAATCCATATGATTTGGAGGGAACGTAACAGAAGGAGGCATGGTGAATCTTTTGTACCTGCTACAATTCTGATCAAGAGACTGGATAAGAATATGAGGAATAAGTTTACAGTGATTCAAAAATGATTCAAAGAAAAAGAGACAAGGAATATGAAAGAGAAATGGCTATTTGGTTTGATTCTAGATAGCTAAATTTTAAGTTTTGAGAATTTAGATCTTTTTCTGCAAATTCAAATTAGGATGCACAAGTTGTAAAAATGTCTTTTTTCTTTTGATTTAAATTTAACATTCTATTCAAAAAAAAAAAACTGAAGGTATTTCAAAAGTTTCAACTGGTTTTTTGGATTCAGAAATGATGACTGGTTTCGCTGCAAGTCACGAGGTGTTGTGATGTTTTGTATTAAAATTTTAAATTTGCTCAAAATCGATTGCAGATAGTGTTTAACTTTGTTGTTATTCCAATCCGGAAACTTATAAGATTCATTGAACTAGGGGACGCCTTAGAACAACCAAGCATCAGCAAAAATATTCTAAATTCAGTCTAGAGGAAGTTGCAAGTCATCTTTCTGTTTAATCAAGACATGCAGTTTTCAGCGGTTTTGAATGTTGTCTCTTGTTGCATGTTTACATTAATTGTTAGCTGTCAATTCTTGTGGATATGGCAGTCTACAGTTGGTGGATCATTAGAAAACATGAAATTACATGATGTCTATTTTCAGAAGGAATGAAATGTGATTTTGTTACTAGCTGTAGTTTGAAAATGTTTTGATGAAACAGAAGGTGTAACACTTTGCTTGATCTTATTGCACCAAACGTTTTACAACATATCA
Organism: Brassica napus; assembly: GCF_020379485.1. Taxonomy (NCBI): domain Eukaryota; kingdom Viridiplantae; phylum Streptophyta; class Magnoliopsida; order Brassicales; family Brassicaceae; genus Brassica; species Brassica napus. Next base: position 22,965,453 of record NC_063436.1, on the reverse strand, counting down.
TCATCATATACTAAAATTTATTCCAAGTTGAAAATTAGACTTTGCTTGATCTTGTTGCACCAAATGTTTAACCACATCATCATATACTAAATCTCCCAACGTAAGTCATATATACACACACACAACTGTAAATCATATAAAGGCCTTGGGTTCTCTGCGTATAGTTATAAATCCCATCACTGAAGCATCATCTAATGACTTATTCAGTTGTCACCTTGCCTCAGAATACGCAATATTGTCAGGAAGAGATTGAGGATGTCCAAGTAGAGAGCCACTGATGCGAGGATGTATTCGTCATATGTGAAACGCTTGATGAGGTTGTCGGTATCATAGACTATGTATCCGCAGAAGACCAATGCGCTGATTCCTCCATATATGGCAACAGAGGTCGGGCCAAGAGGGAAGAACATCTGCAATATTATAATGATAACAAAACAAAATTAAGCCTTTTTCTTTTTAACATGTGTGTGGAACTTGGGGTGTTTTTGTCTTATTCCTAAGAGACAGACCTGCATAAAGCTGGTCACAACAAGAATGATGAGGCTGGTGAAGAGAATGGGTCCAAGGAAGCTGAAGTCTTTTCCCTTCTTTGCAGCCCAGAAAGTGTATGCGGTTAGTGATCCAACCACGGACAATGTCAATATCAAGGCTTCAAGGACGATTCTTCCTTCGGTCATAGCACAACTGACACCAACGGTGAAGCTCAAAGAGATAGTGAAGAGGGCGAGGAGGATGAGGTTAACAGGATGCTTCTGGTGGTAAACGTGTAGAGGCCAGATCACTGCAAATATTCACCTCCAAGTAATCAATCAACATGAACAATCAAAATCTTAACGTATTGTGCTCATACAGCTCATCGACATGAATCTATTAAGTATCAATCTGCCAATCCACACTTTATCCATATGCTCAATCAAACCTCAAAGTGAAACTGAATCATACAATGCATTCAAGAAAAGCACCATCTGTAGTCTCAACATCGCAGATCAAACCTTAACGAATTCTAACTAACAAATGCAGAGAAACGAGATCTAGAGTTTAACAGCAGAGAACTACGCACAGACGAAGGGGATGATGCAGAGGAAAAGAAGAAGGCCTGGAGATCCGGTCAAGACATCGTTGACCGGAGGATTAAGAACAACGACGGCGGAGATAAGCGTGGTGAGGAGAAGCTGAGCCGAGAGGATCCCGTAGACCCCATCGGAGCTGAAACTCGCCGTAGCTTAGCCCCGGGTAAAGCGTCGCCTCACCGCCCCCATCTCTAGATCGATATCCTTCCCGGCGGCGCGGTCTACGCCGCTCATGCTAACGCTCGCGTATCCGTACGGTTTCTCCATGGCTCAGAGCTGATTCCGGTGTGAACGGTCTTCGATGACTTTTTCTGAAAAAAAAAAGAAATTTTTTGGAGCCGAGTTATTTTCTTTTCATCTCCTGCGACAAGGTGATGTACACGTGGCGAAAGAACGGTCACGATTTGTTATGATACGTGTCCCTGTGGGAACGCGATAGGTGCTAGTCGGACGATCGGGTTGGACCTAGCGTCTAAAAAGAAAATCAGAGATTAAACGGAAATTATGCAGGGCGGAACTTTTAGATTGTTTACTATGTTATAAAACATGTGAATCTTTAATTTTGTATAACATTAATACATTTTCAAGTTTAAGAATGTATAAAACACACAAATAAAATATATAAACTTAATATAATGTAATTCTCATCAAAATTATGAATATAAATGATATTTATAAAATTTTAGAATAAATAAATAAATAAAATTATTATTAAAAATAAAATAGAAATAGAAAAAAATAAAAAAAAAATAGATTAGGCGGCCGCCTAGGCAGTTATTTAGGCGGTTTAGGCGGAGAAAATCAGATATCCGATTTTTTAAACTGATTTGGCATAAATCGGGGCAGAAGAGTGATGCGTAGCGCCCAGGCGGCTGCCTAGGCAGCTAGACGGCCGATTTTTAGAACAGGGTAACGTGTTGTCTGTCAGTTTTAAACCTTGTTCTAAAAATCGGCCGCCTAGCCGCCTAGGCGGTCGCCTGGTCGCTACGCGTCACTCTTTCGTCCCAATTTATGCGAAATTAGTTTAAAAAATCGGATCTCCGATTTTCTCTGCCTAGATCGCCTAAATGACCGCTTAACCACCTAGACGGTCGTCTAATCTATTTTATTATTATTATTATTATTTTTAATAATATTTTATTTATTTATTTGATCTTAAAATTTATAAATATCATTTATATTCATAATTTTGATAAAAATTACGCTAAATTAAATTTATATATTCTATTTGTGTGTTTTATATAATCTTAAACATGAAAATGTATTAATATTATACACAACTAAAGATTAACATATTTTATAACATAATAAACAATCTAAAAATTTCGCCCCGTATAATCTCCAATTTTCTCTTTAGGCGTTATGCCCAACCCGACCGTACGACTAGTGCCTAGCGCGTTCCCGAACAGGAATTTTAAATAGAAGAAAGAGATGAGAGGAACCTTCTGAATATTTTTATAATTTTATGATAATTCACCATTAATATTTTAATAGTGTACCTAATTTTAGTTATGCTAATCCCCTCCAAGAAGTTAAGAATAAGTTGATTAAAGCAAATGTTGGTGATTAGATTATATAAATTGGATGATCACACTACAAGAAAACAAAGCAAATACCAAAAAAAAAAGAGATTCTGATAACAAAACAGTTGTGAAGAACTAGCTAGTGATATCTTTCTGATGGATATATAATTCTATCAGTTTTTCTGACAAAATAACGTTAATAGGTGTTTTAAACCATTTTCGATATAATTTTCTGTTGGATTTGAGCTAAATTTCCCGCACAATCAGATCAATTAATTAAAACCTTTTATAATAAAATTGATTCAATTATTCTTTCATATTCGAGATGCTTCTCATTATATATCAAATCACTATAATTTTTTTTTTCTGCTGTTATAACATTTATTTGATATATCGATTTAAAACTTAGCTAACAAAAAAACTCAGAGACATCCATTGATATACAATTCATTTATAAATATGAAATAAGAGAAATGAGTTAACAAAATAAGTGGATTTAAAAGAATTTCTTTTTCTACAGAAAATTTTACTCGTTAAAAGGATAAAATATTGTGTTTACCTAATATCCTCTCAACGAAACTCCAAACATCATAACTTTTACCTAAATTTTAACACCTAACAATGTATAATAAACATATTTTTTGGTTTGAATCTTTATAATAGTGTGTCTTTTATTTTAATAGTCGCGACATGATGACTTTTTTTGTGTGTAAGCTACATGATGATTCTGTCTTGCATTTCTACCAACAAAATGAAACTGATCCCTATGTAATGTTTGCATGTCTCTTCTCTTCACGTGAGTTTCGCCATTGTTTACGGCCATGCTATGAGTGGTTATAAATTATAGGGATCTCTAAATTATAATCCATACAAGAAGGACGGTAATTATAGCCATCTCTTCAAGTGAGTTTCGCCTTTGAATTCTGCAATCTCGATAATGGTTTCCATCTTTTGGTTGGTATTTAAAATGTTATAAAGTTTGAAGTAGTATATGATTTACATGATCTAGAAATTGATTCTGAAAACCTTTATATAGGATAAGAAAGAGAGGGTGCTTAGTATTTAGAAAAATTACAGAATCAAATATGGTTACTAAAGACTTCCATTATCGATGTGACTAGGATCTTCAAAATATATATAGCTTATTTTCGGGTTTGGCGTTTCACTAGAGAAAAATATAATGTATAATATTTTCGGGTTTGGCGTTTCAAAAGCTGACAAAAATAAATTCTTCAACTGCATATCTTCTTATATGATTAAAGCTTCATGTGCGTTTTGCCTTTGTTGACAATCATACGATTTATATAACTTTTTTCTCGTACAACAATAAACAAAAATAACAATATTCTTATTAATGTTGCCTACTTATGTGGAGGCTTTCTGAAGCATCTCACTCACAAATCACAATAACAATTTCCTTCTTTTTTCTGTTTTAAGGTAACAATCAACGAATCAAAGATAGTGCACACTTTGATATTACCATGAGAATCACGAAGAGTCGAGCACACTTTGCTACAAATTACGTCATCATGCTTATGATTATTCTGCTTCTCATCATGTTTAACACCGTGGTTGCCAGGGGTGGTGGTGGTCACGGTGGCGGTGGTGGTGCTCACGGCGGAGGAGGGCGTCACGGAGGTGGTGGTGAAGGCCGTGGTGGGCATGGAGAAGAAGAAGGAGGGCGAGGGATCGGAGGGGCAGGCGGTATGGTTCATCGACCACGACCATTAACAAGGAGTGGAGAGTCTGCACTAAACCCTTTTGCGGGTGTATCTGCTGCGACTATTCTACTGATCATCGTTTTTCTATTTAACTAGAGCTTAAATGTGTCTTCGCTATCAAGGAATTTTTAGGAATTGATTTTGTTAGGTAAGCTGTGTGATCGTTAGTTTTAAGAAGATTTGTCTTCGACTCTTTGTGTTGTTTAGACACATGAATGACAATTAGTAAGAAAATGATGTTTCCTTTGTTTTAGAAAATATAATTTTGCAAATACGCTTTTGCTAGTTCCTTCTTCCTAAAACCAAACTTAAGATAAATCTTACATATCGCTTACCAGATAAACTTAACAGAAAATACCTCCGGCAATTTCTGTTACAGTTCGCATTATTAAATTTTTGTTTGAATACTTATTCGACACTCCAAACATAAAGATATGATATGAAACCGTGGAAGGAGTAATGAGTCTTCCTCACGTAGCTTTAACAACGGTCTTGATACTCCCGGCGTCTCCGGTAATCTTATCGTACCGGAGAAATAAATTGGCGATGATCAAGGCAGCCGTGATAGTAACCATGTCTTTGGCTGCACACTGTTTGTTCGACACGCTCGGCGTACCGGTTTGTGGACCATTAGACCAGAACAGATAATTAAGCAACTTGGACCCGGTCTGACCAACAAACCGATCCGGTTTAAATTCCTCCGGATCCTCAAATATGTTAGCGTCTCTCATCACCAGCGGCTGGTAACCGCAGAGAAGCTCTCCTTTCTTGACCTCGTAAACGGCGTCGTGCGAGCTTATCTTAAAATTATCCCTCGCACGTGCGTACTGTAACGGAACCGGCGGATTCAAACGCAGCGTTTCGTAAACCACGGACTTAACCAGCTCCATTTCGTTAACCGTCCTGAAATTCAGACCCGAACCGGACCCGCAAACCTTCCTCACCTCGGTTCTCAGCCTCTCCTGGAGACCGGAAGTATCTCCCGCGATTCTCCCGATAAGAGACGGTAAAAAGACGGAAAAGCCCCCGTACGCGTTGAAGCCCAACACGAAGAGGAGATTATGAACCGTCTCGTCCCGGGTCAACCCGTACTCCTCATCACCCAACCGGATAACGTCTCCGGCGTTTTCGCTGATGAAGTTGTAGAGCTTCTGGTAATCTCCGGCGACTAGGAAGAAAGGGTAAGCCCAGGAGTGGAGGAAGATCTCTTCGAGGGGCTGAAGAATGCCGATCTTGGTCGTGGGGATGACCTGAATCGCGAGCCACTTGTCGAGCATCTTCCAACCGTTCTCGGCGATGTCCGGCGATACGGAAGGGTTCGCGCCGGTGAGAGCGGTGGAGAGGAAGTTGAAGATGCAGCGTTGGAGACCGATGAGGTAAGAAGCACCGTCGTCGTTTTTAGAAATGTCGGACTCTACGGTTTCCCAGAACGTGTCGAGGTTTGAGAGAAGCTCTCGTAGCCATACCTCCGAGCTTCGTTTTAGTATCTCCATGGCGAAGCTTTTGGCCTAACATGATTAAACCTTTTTTTTTTTAACAGATGATTGAAAATATTAATATTTTTATACTACAATTCAAAAGGTTTTGACTTCTCTGGTTCGTCTTAATTTGATCTGAATAATTCAGATATCTATAATTTTACAGAGTAATATTTATACGGAAACAAGTCATAAATACTTATATTAAACAAACAAATATAGTTCCTACCAAAAAAAAAAACAAACAAATATAGTTGTCAAAAAAATATATGTGCTTTTGATCCATTATATGCATATTTTACATGTATTATGTTTATATAATTGTTACAATTTTTTTACATTGATTATCTAGTTATTATATTTAAAAATAATAATTTTACTTTTTAAAATGAAATATCATTATTTTATATTTAAAAAAAATTAAACAGATCAAACCAAATAGCTTATTAAATATATGTTTTTCTAAACATCGACTATCCGAATGGCTACATATCAAATTACATATCAAATCAGATGTAAAATTAATTATTTATACAAAATGAATAATTCCAAAAATTTGGATATTCGATTTGTATCTCTGCCCCTCTAAATAATAGTCTTAAATGGCATGTTGAATTAGAGATAAACACAATAACTCGAAATTAAAGGGAATGGTTGAAATATCCCAAATTAAAATTTGTATATATAATTTTGTTTCTATGCATTTTATTTTTGTAACAAGACATCAAACATACTTTTTTTTGCTCTTTTCACTTTTGTTTATATCATCAATTGTAAATGACTTACATCAATACTATTAAAAGGGAAGAAGTCTAAAAAAATCTACGTATAAAAGTTGTTTGAACCCTTTCATTTAACTCATTATTTTTTGGTCTTACCTTAAATTTATACTAACAATATGTTACCATATATTTTTTTAACAATAATAATTTAGTCAATTCTTTTATTTATTTAAATCTCACTCCTAAATCCTAATCATTACTATTACTATAATTATCATTTTAATTTTTAATCGTAAAAGTATTAAAACTAATGTTTTATATTATTAATTTTATCATATAATATATGATTTAAAACAAGATAAATTACAAGACATATATGTGTACATTCTAACTTCATCTTTCGTTTATAATAAAGTAATCATATCATATATAAATTTTCCCACTAAAATCTCATATCATATCCTAAACTTTCAACCGTCTATAGTTTGATAATATTTTCATATTTAAAAATGATTTTTCTGAATATTCATGTTACCTTCACAAAAATGAAGAAATTCATTGGTTCTATTAAAGCTAACCTGACTTCACGATATCAGTATTGATTATTCAAGATTTTGAAAATTATTTGTTTAGATATTATACTTTTATATACTTTTCACTTAAAACGAATCAATACTATTAAGAAAGAAAGAGTTTTAAAAAATCTAATAAAAAGAGTTTTTGGAGTTATGTATAACTATTTATTATTTTTCGGATAGTACATTAATCATTCTAAACATATAATATTTTAAATATTTTTAACAGATCTTAATATTATTTCTTATGATACTTTTACTCAGAAAAATATTTCATCAACCATGTTTTTGTACAATAACGTTAAAAATCTATATCAAAAGGTTGTTGGACCTGATATGGACGTAATGGGTCCACATCTGTTCGAGTATTTAAGATCCTAAAAAAATTTGAAATATATGAAAAATCTGAAAAATATCTGAAACACGAAAAGTATTTGAAACTCCAAACAAATACCAAAAAAATTCAAATACCAAAAAATTTAAAATTTTATTCAAAATCTGACACGATGAACTGAAAAATACCCAAAATTTTATCCAAATATCCAATTTTTTTTTAAATTTGAAAAATTTACCTGAAATCAAAACTCTAATCGTAAACCAAAAACTTAAAAACAATATCCATAATACCGGAAACATATTCGGAATATCCAAATATACCTAATAAACACATTAATGATCGGGTCTAGGGTAGGACCCGGATTCAAACAAAGACCTGCGGGTCAAAAAAAACCCAATAGGTTATCTTCTCTGGACCTGAACTAAACCTATAATTTTGGGTCGGTTTGGTTTATTTTTTGATCCGGATATAATTCTCATGTCGAAAAGAAACTTACGTAAAAATGTACATATAAAATCTCAAATAAATAATTTGTAGATTATATAGCTGTTAAAAATTATGTTTTTCGATATAATAAAACTTTGTATTATAATATATTCCAACAACTCCGCGCTTTCCAAGCGCGGATCAAAATCTAGTAAACTTGTAAAATTGTGTGTTGGAAAAGCGAAAACACTAAACAAGCAAAACACTTGTTTAAAATAGATTATTAATGATGTAAATGATTAGTGTACCAGTTTTAGATTTGTATTTATATCCTAGAAAACTTGATTTTTTTTTGTTATAGAAAGTTTTTCTAAACGTAAAAAGAATACCGTTCCTAACAGATTGACATTTTGCTTGTACAACCAGATTTAAATCACTAATCTACATATGCAAAGACTCACACCAAACTTTTGCTGCTACAACAAGATATAAGTAACCATTATTAATGTCACGCCATAACTTCAAATAGAAAGAAACCAAACTTTTGTTTTCACCAATCTGGCATATCTCAAAAGCTCACATTGATTAAGAAACTTTTCCTCTCTATATTTAGTCATTAATTTCAGAAAAAGTAACAAAAGTGAACCCTCTAAGTGTACCAAAATCCATCAATCCGCTTGAACTTGCCATTACCGTAAAGATCAATCCATAGTATAGAAATCACTAGACATCAAATCTAGTTAATACTCATCATTTGAGGTTTCTATACGGATTAAGAAAATAGTTAAATATTAAGTTTTACTCTTGTTTAATAATGAAAATTTTATAACATTTACTAACTTTCTTAACTTAATTAGAGGTAAAAAGATAAATTAATGTAAGAACAGCATGAAAATCATAAATGACATTTATTTTATATCAAAAAATTTATTTTACAACTACACTTAATTTAAAACGGAAGAAATATATTATAAAAACTACACCAAAAATAGTAGATTGATAGACAAAAATGCTTAAAATCAACTAATTACTTCAAAAATTTTAGTTAGTTTCATAGCTAGTTAGATTAGGTTAAATTTCGTAGCTCGATTTCAACGGTGGTACCGTATTAACTACTTAACATAGCTTGCTATACTAGCAATTAGCAAACAGCAACGTACTGTATGATACAAACCTTAGCGTGCTTTGGCTCGGTGGTGTCAAGATAAACTCCGACACGAATGCCGCCGTAGAAATCGAGGCTAGGTCGAAAATCTCCGATGAGAACATCTCTTTTATCAACAAGATCCATGTCGAATAGATAGCTAAAAGACTTGACGTCGAGGACGGCGACTATATTAGGATTGACATTACCTAAGAAAGGAAACGACGGAGGGATATTTGTACGGAACACTGTGCTCTTGTACTTCTCTGATCTTGACTTGAAAAACTTATCCGGTCCTTGGAACCAGAAGTAATCTAAACGGTCCGATAACGGTCCCACCAACGGCAAACCGTACGATCCCGGCATCTTACGGATGGGAAGCTGAGACGGTGGCGGTGATGATTGTTGCGATGTTAGGGATGTTGAGGATGGTGGTGGAGGTGGCAGTGAAGCAGAAGCCATTGTTCTCAAGAATATCCTTTTCGACCTTCAATTTTTTTTGGAGATGTCTTTTCTTTTTATTTGTGTATGGAGTTGTAGATATCGTGGGAGATAAATAAACAAAGCGAACATAAATAGTTATGGATTTTCGTCTGAATTATTTGTTACGTTTGCGTTTGTAAATATATAAATAACTATGGTAAATTTATATAAAAATTATTTAAGAAATATCGTATGGAAAAAATTTTATATTATTGATCGAATTCATATATTTAGCTCTTACACAATTTTTTAAACTTTTTTTTGTTAATTACATAATCTGTTTACAAATAAACTGATTTCATTTTTAAAAATATTTTAGGTCAAAAAATTAGTTATCGCATAAAAACCTAACGTTTAGACCGAAAAATCTCATGCCTACTATTTGGTTACAATGAAACTATGCCAGGTCGGTTTTATATCATGATTTAACAATTTAAAAGTTAATTATGTTTATGAGAAGTTTACGTTCACGTGCCAATCCTATCTATATTCGATAGTTTTTTCTTTTTTGTGTCATTTTGGTTATTGCTCGATATAAATATTGATTTTTGAGTTTATTCTCATTTTTTTCTTTTATTTTGGCCTAAGATTTAGAAAATGTTTAAGATTCAAAATTGAAGAGATACATACTCAGGTTAAGATATGCGCCTTGTGCAAAATAAATACTATTTTTATATTTTTTCTGCATATTATGAAATAATAATATAATTATTATATATTAAATAACTAAGAAATCAGTTACTATTATATAATAAATTTGCTTGCACATATAAATCAAATGACCGCTCTTGTTTATTCACAATCATTTTAGAATAAATAAATAAATCAAATGACCGCTCTTGATATATAATTAAATTTAAACGATATGAAATATATATATATATATATATATATTAACATAAACACCTATTAAAATAAAATTATTTATTTATATAATTTTATTATCATTGTATCTTATTATAGAAAATAATTTAAACATTGATCACAAAAGTTTATGTGAGACTTTTAAAAGTTTTAGTAATTTATACTCGTTTAAAAAAATTCAAAATATACAAAAAATCTAAATTTTTAATATATGATTAATGTAATTGTGTAATTTATTTTAATAGTAAAAAATTAAACAAAAATGATAGAAAACATACAAATTATTAGCAAATCTTCATTATTTAAAATCATTAATTACTATATATATCATAATCACATTAGATAATTCCGTAGAGTTTATTTAAGGAAATAATATATAATAAATAGTCACCTTTTTTTAGTTAATATCATATCATATAGTTGGTATTAAATGTTTCTAGTGAGATATAAAAATCGAATTGGACCAACATATTTTTCAATTTTAATATGAGACTGACATGTATGACTAATTAACTACCTAATTGATTGACACATAAGCAAAAAGTTTTTTTTTAATTATTACAAAATTGAGGTGACATCTTTTCAAATGTTCCTCAATTAATATATATGAGATTTTAATTAGCTTTTTATTTTGTTCTTATAGCATCTCCAATCATAACAAATAATGTTTTTTTCTCAAAACAATAAAATAACTTTTTAATAAATGTGATTAACTGTGCTATTTTAAAATAAATGAAATTGTATTAATACTCGTTATATTTCAAAAATATTTATGTTTTGGTGCTGTCACACATATTAATATATATAATTTTAGTTACAAAATATTTAGTTTTGGAAATAACTATTTCTCATAATTTTTAGGAATATGAAATAAAAATATAATCAAAGTTTAAAATTTATCATTATTACTTAATAAAAATGTACAGAAAATATAAACTATATTTTAGAAAATATTGTTTTAAAACAATTTTCTTTGAGCTTTTCAAACTTATGTGTTAAAACCTCTTTCTAGCTTTTTCTTAATCGCTTTTATTCTTTCAATCGTTAGAAAACCATGCTAAATATTCAACCGGAGATTGAAGATGTTCTTGATGATGTGAAAGAAAGGATCAACGGTTGTCGAAAAAAAGAAAAGAAAAGATAAATATAAACGTAAAGAATATATTGTAAAATAGTAATTTTAATTATTTCGAAAATGTGAGTTTTTATTTTATTTTTTCATATGAACGCAAACATATAATTATATTTGAAACTAGCGGAGACATCGACACAAGCCCGCCTAGAACTTCGCTTGCTCCAAAAACTATGCATCTGCGATTTCATTATATGAGTAAGGGACTTGAAGTTGATAAGAAAATTGTGGGTCAAATTTTAAAAGAAAGAGAAAAAATCAGTGAAAAATTAGCGATCACATGTATGTGATACATATGTGATAGCTACGTTGCAGAAAGAGACAATTGAAAAAGATCAGTGTGTGTGTGTACCTGTGTCGACTTGGAAGTTGTTACAACGTAAATATCTTTCTTCGAAATAAGAATCAAGAAACACATGTCTATCCTTACTCTAACCACCTATCACTGTTTACTACAGCGCTTCATTATTGGGTCAACATACATACTCGGGACACTACGCAATTTTATGTCTGAAAGAAACAAACAATCTTTTTTCATTTTGCAAAACCTTTTTTCACTGAAAGGATATGATATAAATCAGAAAATTGATGCAAAGGTTGGCGATTAAGGTAATCCCGGAGAAACAGAGCCGGTGGACTACAACTAAGTCTCGAGAGACATATAAGCTCACACATGAGAAGCATGATGAAAACAAAAACTATTACAACTCATCATATCTCTGCTCAGTCTCAGCTGGGCGATATCTCTTAAAAATCGCGAATTGAGACATTTCTTGATATGATGGAAATTTGTGATATACTGATATGCATGCTTTAACTTGAAACTTAGCAAAACAATGCTTTAACTTGAAAGTGAGGGAGGAGGAGATGTTACAGCTATATTCCATATGTTCGTGTATATCTCCTAGTGTCGATTGTGTTCATATGTATCTTAGCATTTACTTTGTCATTAAGATATAAATTACAAACTTTTGTACATATATATTTAGGTCATTGACGTAAACATCACCACAAGAAAACCTTATATGAGAACTAGCTAGTTTTCTCGACACGTACACATTTCAGCAATTACAGTAAGATTAAAATACTTTCTCTCGTTAGAGAATTCGGTTTTCAAGATTCAACTACATAATTCTACGATTTGTATATGAACATATGAAGATCTCAAGAAGCTTTCACTGAGGGAGAAGTCTGAGAACGTTTCTACAGAGAGCATGGAAACAAAACATATGGTCCCAAGTCAGTAATTGACTTGACTCTATATACTGACGCATTTGTACTCACACCAAGATGGCCACGAGGTACTCTATATCTTTTACAATACGTCCGAAAACGACAGTGGACCATCATAGCAACTTTCTAACATTAATCAATCCATGTACCTTACATTATCTTCTCTATTAAAAAACAGTTATTGTAAGAACCATTAAAAACTAAGGGTGTTTAATTTGAATTTCGATTCATTTTCTTTGGTTTTCTTAGTATTTCGATTTATAAGAAATAACTACATACTAAAACTTATTTACTTTGGTTTGATTTGGATATCTTAAGGTTTTGTTTAATTCGGATGTATACTACAAATCGTAACTATATCTATTCTTATAACATTTTTTAAAATTTTATTTTATATGATTAGAAATCTGATTTTTTGAAATATAAATAATATTTTCAGTAATATAGTTTTAAATAGAACGTTTTCCAATTTTATTTAATTATTAAGATGGTTATTAAAAAAATTAAAATTGTGATAATATCTCTAAAATAAATTTAAGAAAAGTAATAATTAGGATTTAGCATAGAAATCTGCCAAATACACCAATGAATTTTAATTTACACATTGTATTGTAAAATTTTATTTTAGAGAAATTTTAATCTGCCAAATTATTTAATAAAAAAAACAACTTAAATATTAAATTAAAACATTTGGGTATTAAGATCATACAAAAAAAATAAATTATGGATATATATTATCAATTGTATTATATAATTTACATATAACTATACTAATATGCCATACTATATGCTTCATCTGTCCCTCAATTTTTCTTCATTCATTCGGGCAGCTAGCTTTGATTCTTCTTCCTGAGTAAAAACATTATATGCTTCATCAAGAGTAGGTAGTTGATCACGAGAGAGAGAGAGAGAGAAAAATTGATTTCACTACTGCTCCAAAAACAGATATATATCTAAGCCCATAAGAAACTGATGGATCAGCTTATTCTCTTCACGTTCCTTTTGTATTTCTGCTGGTGTTTTAGCTCGTTGAGAGTCTGATAAACTCGACCAAAACTTTTCCCCTAGTATGCCTCAATCACCATGCCTTTCTGACAGCAGTTCACAAGCTCTGTTTTGAGACGTTTTACATGCTGTCCGTTCTTCACCAGAAACCTATGTTGCACAGAGACGGATACGGGGACGGGAGCAAAACCAAAAACTTACAGATACGGGTAAGGCACATATATTAGTAATAAACATAAAAATCATATCATATAGCTGCCTAAAATTAGACAATACTGAAACTAAATACCCGTCCCCATGCTTCATAGCCAGAAACATCATTGTACATAGAGCCACAGCTCGTGTGCATCATTACTGTGTGGTATGGTGGAGCGTAGTGTCTCCGCTATTGTGAGTTTAATCCACGGTATCACAAACGCACTGTTTGCTCAACAATCTTCATAGTATTCCGAATACTGCTCCGGATGCGGATGGAGTCATATGCGAAGCCAACTTTCATTTGGGCTTGAAGAGCCAATCGCATATTAACAGACCACTCATCGTAGTTTGATCCTCGTAACAGCTGCTGAGAGATGAGTGTTCCGGGATGATGATCATAGGGAGATATAGTTCTCCTCACGTATTCAACACGTGAATTCGACTTGGTAATCGCTCTTAAGTATATATCACGGATTTACAAGTATGGGCCCACTAGGCCCACTAAAGGAAGTTGTTGAGCTGTGAAAAGCATCCCCGGTGACTATGCTTCCAAGGAAAACATTGATGAACTGGAACATTTAGAATCTGTTTGCATCAATATTCTTGGGAGGAAAAGTAGAAAGGTTTTCAAAGCGATCCCAGGAAGGAAGCCTTGGATGATGTAAGAGGTTCATAAAGACCCACAAAAAACGTAAGCGGTTCTATCAACGAAACATAACAAAGTTATGTATTCATAAAGATAGACATGGACATAGACTTCTATAAGGCTTCAAGAAAGGTAAAGCCTTCTCTATCCCCTGGATGCTGTATGAGTGATTTTACAGATTCTATTGGGATCATGAAGAAGAAGTATGCGATGTGTACAATGTTCCTACTAATCTTAAGGTTGACATATGGCCAATGCCATATAACCATAGACCATAGTAGAGGTCACATGGCACCGCAGCCCACTCGGTTAGAGGGTCTCTTGACTGTTGTGTTTGAGCACAAACCGCTGCTCCTCAGCTATCTGAAACATCCGAAGGGAGTTTTGAGTAAATGTTGCAAATGAGGATTGGAGAATAAAGCAGATAGCATAGATGAGATAAAAGCGTCACTTGATTCCATCAAATTCTTCACCGCAACAGCCAACAGCCGATATATACCATACAGTGCCGGTCCTAGATACAAGCTATATATCAAACATAGATTTTAATCGGCAAAGCTATATATCGTAACAATACTTATGGGCCTTTCTAAGGGAGTTTTATGTTTCTCCTTTGTTGTCACTCTTCGAGACTCATTTCAATGTATGCTAGCATATATATGTAGCAAATGGACTCGGGGGAATATAGGGCTTCAGACATAATTAGGAAACAGTTTATTTCTTGGGTAATCCTATCACTTGCATGTTTATAAATTCACTTCAGGAAATTGAACATGTGTTGTTTAAAAAAACTAACTAATTGGCCATGAACCAACACAAACAAACAATTGCTACCTTTAATAATTTTTAGATAAATTTTGACATGGTGGGCTTGTAGCCCAAAGTCTTGTTATTTTTATTCACGTTGATTCAAATACAAAGAAACAATACAATCTTTTCAAGATAAAAAGAGTTTTTCATACAAACTATATAAATTATATTAAATCTTTGTAAAGAAATAGGAAAAATTGTCGAGAGCATCTTTTGCAGCGCAATTTTTAGCACTGTCTTTCTTGGCAAGATGATGTCCACGTCCAACCAATTTATCCTCAATAAAGACAAGAACCCGTTTATCAACTTCCCAAGTACTGTCGTCGAACCTCAATTTCAAATTCTTCTTCTGACACATCTCATGAAGTTCTGTCATTGGATGGTTCTCCAGTTTATCTAAAGATATTATCGGCTCCAACAATGGCATTACCACCTTATGTATGTTAATAATATCAAACACAAATTCATCGATTAGTAGATCGTATATAATTAATCTAATTAAAGAATACTTATGAAAGGTATCATGCATATACAAAATTACCTTCCACACGGTCTCAAAAGAGTCACAGTCAGTGTATAGAGCTCCAATGGTAGACTCTACTATGTCTGCTAGAGATTTAGGGACTTTCAATAGACCACGCGAGTGTAATGGATATGTTTCCATTGCTTTTGTAAATTCCAAAATCTGCATGTATTAGTCTTTCACATGATCTCCCTTCATATGCAGTTTGGAAATTCAAATGGATTCCTAGAATCTAGAGTAAGGAACGAGATAGTTTTGCCAAAGAACAACTCATATCTAATTATGATGTTCGCTTTCACTTTTATGTTTCTAGATGCAATATACTAATTCTCCATGAACAACATTCTGGTCAATATAAATGATATGCAGATGTTAAAAAGAATCTGCATAAAAAGTGTTATTTACTTAAAATATTATTGGTTATATAGGTGTAATTAATCAAAATTGGTAATTAATAAGTATAAATTGCATTAATAAGTATAAAAAGTGTCAACATGACATTCTTTGTGAAAGTATTTTGAAAACAATTCATTAATGATAAATTGACAAGTACATGGACGCCATGGAAGACCATATTCTCGTGTCTAGAACATAATTGACGTGGACTTACTATTTATCCCTAATCATTCAACCAACCAATAGTAGTTTAGCAAGATCAGAAGGTAATAAATGAAATTTAAAGAGCAAATAGGAAAAACTAACGATGACTAGGGTTTTAAGAAAGAAACTTACTTGGTCCTCAAGCAAGGGTTTCTTATGACGGAGGCAGCGATGGAGGTTATGTTTTACAGCGACTCTGGCAAGTTTCTCTGTATCAACGTTGACCGCTCGAAGATTGGTCAACAAACCTGGGGAACAATCTCCGTAGCGATTATATAAATATTTGGTTATAACCATATTTAGGACTGTGTCTCCTAAGAACTCTAGGCGTTCATACGAAACGCAGTTTTCATCAAACGTAGCGTCTGTGAACGCTTGCAGCAGCAAACTCTTGTCTTTGAACTTGTAGTTCAAGATCTTCTCCACGAACTCGATGTCCAAAGGCTGGTACTGTGGATTGGTGGAGTTTGCGGATCGTGATCCGTTGACGATTTTGGCGGTGTTTTCTTTAGCTCCGAGGCTCAAATTTAGGAGTCGCTGGAGGGAATCAGCGTCTGCGTTTGAGAGTTGCGTTTCCATAGGGAGAAGAGGGAGAAGATCGGTCTTTTTCCGATTTTGGTGTTTGTTTTCGTTCTTGTTCTTCGTGGGTACGTAATAAGTTTCTTTGACCCCTTTTATATATTTGTTATATTTTTTTTCCAATATTGTTTATATAGTTGTTCATTATTCAATCAGCGTGGAAAAACGGAAATCGTTATTCAATTTCATGATATCTATTATAAATAGTAGTAGATTCTCAATAATTATTTTAAGTTATTTACGACTTCTAAGAACTAAAAAAGAATAACGTGACAATGTCATAAATTTCCTTTATTTAAAATAAATATTATCTGATGTCCACGAAACAAAAATAAAAAACTTTATATATTTTAATTTTTTTCATAAAGAGTATAGTGAAAAGAATAAAATAATGAAATTGTATCATCTTAAAGTAAACTTATTTAAGTAGCTACAAAAATATTGCGCCTAAGTTTGATTTGGTAAAAGATAATGAATATACTTGACATATCTAAAAACTTTGTTTAGATTTATTATCTTTTAAATAAAATTTGGGACATGTTGAACCTTCACCAAATTTTAGCAAAAAAAAAATTAAGACATGTTGAACCTTGCAATATATAAGAACAAGAAAAAGAAATATAGTATTTGCAAATTGGGTTAATTTAGAAGTCCTTTTAGCAAACAAGGAATCTTTGAATAAACGTCATGCCAACAGGTTACAACTTTGAGATGGAAACAAATAAACAAGTTGACTTTGACTTTGTAAAACTAAAGTTGGCTTGTTGTGTCTCCTTTGACAATTGTCATTGAACACCACTCATTCATTGGCTAAGAACAAAGAAATAATAATTTCGAATAAGTTTTATAAAATCGCTACTGTTTATACGATTCCATATGTATTTTTTTTTTACCAAAACAGTTAAAGATCACTTTCATTCCACAATACAATACAAATAAAATTCCTCTCAAGAACTATAATCTATAGAACCATATTTTTCTTACAAGACATTGGTCTTTCACCTCTAAGAGCTGACAATATTAAAAGAGATCAGAATCAACAAACAATTTAACAACCCCTGAATCCAGCCTTCGATTCAACTCTACTTGATCTTTTGAAAGCATTGTTGATAAACAAAGAAGTAGAAAGAGTGTTCAACTACCAGAAGCTTTCCCTGAGGTAGTGATAGTAACCGAAGATGTAAACCTTGTGACCAGCACTGCCTCGCTGCTTACGGTTTTAGAAGCCGCCAAGTCTTCCAAAAGCTTCCACGTTGCTTCTCGTTTGGCTGCCACCTCGGCTTTACTCGCTTCATCTTCTTGAAACTTGGCTAAGCATTCATCAAACAGAGCTTGGTCTGTCTCCGCCAATACTTTCCTCACATTCAAAGTCAGATTCTTCACCGTCTGGTTCCAATGGCTACACATGTTTCTTTCCATAGCCGGGAACACGATTGGCATTATCACTTTAAGGTTTTGAGTAATCAGGTTCCTTATGTGATCGTTGTTCCACAGAAACAAAGCTCTTTCAGCCACCTAACAAGAAATAAACAACAATGAATCTAACAAGTCACTGAAGTAACATTGAGTTACAAACTCAAAACCGCACCTGAAAATGTGAGCTGTTGAGGCATTTAGCGATTCGACGGAACAAAGGAACCATACACCTTTGAAACTCAGCTGCTTGAGTACCTTCCAAGACTTCCTCCAACTCCCCAAGAAACATAACTTCCTTAGAACTATTAGTCACAGGCCAATACCTTAGCAGCCCTCTAACGACCGTATCAGCAAGCTTGGAGTCTTTCTCAACAAACTGAACAATACAATAACAAAGCTGCTGATGATACGCAGCAGCACACTTAGGCCTATGAAGCGGCATCAAAGCCCTGACTAAGAAAAGCTTATGCTCCTCTTTCAACGGCAAAGCGAAACCGTTGATTATACTCCCAAGAATCTCAAGCAACTCAGCAATACCGTTATGCCTCTCGGTCTCGAATACAAACCTGTAGAAGATGTTGTTGATGGCCTTCCTGATGAAAGGCCGATGCACCATGAACTTGCCGTAGATCCGGTGGAGGATGGTTTTCAGATACTCTCTTTCTCTCTGGTCCACGGAGTCAAAGAGCTCCAAGAGCTTCAAGACGAAGGAGTGGTCCACGTATCGCTTCGCAAGCTTGGCGTCAGTCATGGAGGAGGCGACGAATCTGAGGAGAAGCTCGTAGACGAGCTGGAGATGAGGCCAGGCTGGCTCTAAAGCAAGCTCCTCGTCGTCATTACCATCAAGCGTTTCCAAGACTTTGCTCTCGTGGTTGGCTGCAGTGGGAAACGTTCTGAAGAGGTTGATAGCGGCGAGTTTTGCGATCTCCTGCATCGCGGCGTCGGTGAACTTTGTGGGGACGGTGGCGATGTAGTCGACGAGGTCGAGTAGAGTCTGTCTTTTGGTCTCTTTCTCTCGGAGGTTCTTGGAAGGGTCGGTGAAGTCGAAGAGGACGCAGCACATGGTGAGTTTCTTGATGAAGAGAGTGGGTTTCTCGGAGGCGGGGACGTCTCTGAAGCTAGGGAGAGGCTCGTAAACGCCATTGGGTCTGTTTGAGGTTGGAGGAGGGGTGTGATGTGGATTAACGCCGCCGCCTTCTCCGTTTGGATGGGATGATGATTTGGAAGTTTTTTTGGGTAGTTTCCCAAATATCTGCTTGATCATATCTCTACCAAAAAAAAAAAGGAACAGAAGCCTCTCCTTGTTTTGCTTAAGAATCACTTGTGTCGTGTAAACCAGTTAAACTCGTCATGTTACTGTTTCTAATTGGGAAAAAAAAACTAATCTTTAAACAGTCCTGCATACACCATACGAATCAAAAAATTGAAAAGTCAGGAAGCGGAAACTAGCGAATTTGAATTGAAGATTGAAAGAAGGAAAAAGAAGTAAACTTGGGAGAGCTTACAATTAGGGAGATGAGTAGAGAGAGATCTGGCCATTTCAAAACCCTAAGAAATGAGAGCAAGATTAGGATCTTGTGATAAACTACAGGCAGCTCTAATTTTCTCTTTCAACCTGAATCGAGCTAGAGAGAGAGAGAACGCAGGGGACACGGCAACGAAGCACAGCAGCTAACAGAATTTAATCTGGGAAGGTACAGAACACTACATGAAGATTAAAAGGTTGTAATGAAACAAAAAATAGATCCCTCTCGACTCTCGCTATCTCTCTCCCTTCTTCCGTTAGTGAAAAATCTCTGTCGTTCTTTTGGATTTCGATTAACAGAGAAAACTAATTTTAATTTACAAAAATATAAAGTTTTTTGAAGATAACAAGAAAAATGAGAATCGACAGATGAGCAGTTGTGTCTATTTACCGTTTTGACCTTGATTTTCAGGAAGCGTTTATGTGTGTGGAGGTTAAGCTGCAACTGGTCTATTCGTCAATTCACGAGTCCCAAACTCATATAATTGCTTTATTCTTTTCTTTTTATACGACTATAAAATAAGCCTAAACCGAAACGGTAGTTGAGTCACCATTTCAAATTGAATTATTGAGTTTTTTTATTATTCAAACTTTGGAATATAAACTGTAGAAGCCTAAGAGATTGATTTTGCAGAGTGAATTTAAAAAAAAAAAAAAAGAGATTCTGATGATTCTCTCAAATTATCCAAATCCTAACGTTGACCAAATAGTTGAGTCATTGATAAAGAAATACATAAACTGAATGGGTCTTTGAATCTGAATAAAAAGCCTAGAACTTCTGGATGACGACCGAGTTAGCTATACCAGCTTGCTCGATGGTTTGGTCCAATTCTGTCAACTGTTTAGGAGGGAACCCCATGGTTAGCAACTGGTACTCTCTGGACCCACCGGGTCTCGAAGCGTCGATGAACCCACGCACGTCTCTCACCGTGTGGTGGTTGTTGAACCTCGATACAAGGCGTGTTCCGTCTGCCAATCTTAGCTGGATCGAAGTTGTTGGTGCTGCTTGGTCCACAACTAGCCCTACTGATGGTACTGGCGCGGTGTTCATTTGCGCGGGTGGAGCTTGTGGTTCTGCCGCAGCTGATCCGGATCCGGATCCGCTCGCTCCTAGCGTTCTTCCCACACCTTGGAATGAGTTTTTCGGCTTTGGTGGCTCCTGCGTGTCGAGAGATACAGAATAAGAATCCTTGACAAGTTGAGTACAGAGTATTATAGTGAGAACAGGGAATGAGAGTTACTATGTAGTTGTCGTCACGCCTGACGAGATCAACATGAACACGGATATTCCTATCTACTGGTTCAAGTTCACGAGGGCACTCTGAGCTCGCAATGCTCTGCAAATACATAAACAATATGATAAGGATTCCTATGTCAACCTTGAAAGAGAGAACATTTTGGGTCAATACCTCCATAAAGGCAGCGTTTTGAGGGTCCTCAAAACTCCTTAAAGGACCATCATCAACGGTGAAACCGTTCCTCCAGAAAGTAATGGTGTGCATAACCAACTGGGGCTGGTCTTGCTGCTGCTGCTGAGGAGCAGCAGCAGAGGGAACAGGCTCACCAGATAACATCCTAGAAGCTCCAGTGAAGCTTGTAGAAGCTGATCTCGATGGCTCAACAGGTCTGTCAACAGCTGAAAGCCTAGCTTGCTCAAAGAGTGCATCAACATCTTTTGCTTTCTTAGTAGGATCTTGTACCATCATCCCACTAAACACAAGGCCCAATCCAAAAAAAAACAAATCCATTAGCTAAAGAGAAGCTGAACACAAACAATCAATAGCACAATTCTCCATCAAGATTCCACATTACTCAGTTTATGATCATTCACTATATAAACATGATTGGATCTACCTCCTCTGTCCACCAGTATAGTACTCTTGCCCTTCGTCGGAATCACTATCCGCGCCGTCGGCGGGGGAACGGTTCAGATCGGCGAACGTACGGATGTTCCCAGCTTGCTGACGGCTCCTAGTATTCCGGCTTCCCGATGGATTACCACCAGCTCCTTGATTCGCGGAGACGGCGGCGGCTTTCGATCGGAGACGGTAGGGAGCGTCGCGGGAAGGAGGAGAGGGAGATCGCGAGCGAGAAGGGGAGGATTCAGACGGAGAGTAATCCGGAGAGTGAGGAGACGCGGCGGGGATCGAATGAGGAGGTAAACTAGGGTTTGGACCAGCTGGGAGATCGTTGGCGGCGGCGGCGGCTGTGGCGTCGGTGTCGAGGAAGGTGGAGACGGCGGCGTCGAGATCCCAACGGTGGCTTTCGAGGAAGAAAGCAGCTTCTTCACGTGATGAAGATGTGATCTCGAGGAAGGAGGTGATCAGATTCTCGTTCATCTCCGTCGTCTTGTTTTCTTCCATCGTTTGATTTGATATTTTGTTTAGGTTTTTCTTTTTGATTTTTTTTTTGTTTTGTTTCGTCTGTTTTGATATATATTTATATTCTTCGGAATCGGAATATATTCCTTTCTCCAACCGTCAAGCTTCCTTTCTTGTCTTTGGGGACGACGTCGTTAGAATTGTTTTAGTAACGATTTCAATCTTACATGGCCCAAAGGCTTTAAAAGCCTTTTCATTGCGGATGAAAAACAACCTATTCAGCCTTTTCTCAATCTTCATTTTCTATAATGGAAATTCTCAGTAAAGCAAACACTTTAGAAGTACAACAATCTGTTGCTTGCAAATTTTTTTAAAAAAAACAAGAATTTATAATTGTGTTAAGAAAAAACAAAAATTTATAAAAGAACTCACTGCCTTGTGACAAACTGAGCATTTAATAATCAGGCTCAGGTTTATGTCAGTCAAAGAGTCCATTAACCAATGCTTCAAGTTCGTCCACTGCAACAACAATGAGTCATCGCCCATGACCTAATTATACAAAACTCAAAACCTATCGTGGTAGATCCTGAAAAAACAGAGTTGTAACAAGTTTCATTTACCCGCAATAAAACTTTTGCTAGCATCTCCATACATTGTTTTGCTTATAGAATCTATTGCATCATCTGCATCAAGATATATTGAGTAGAGTTTCTCCATCATTTCCTTCACCAGTCTTTTCAACCCCCAACTAAATGAGTATATATATTAAGAATTGTAATGCATTTGATGTTTTAGCCATATGCAGCATCCAGATGAAAAATATTCAAAATAACAATATTTAAACATTTTCATCCAAATACAACATTTAAATACAAAAGCGATTAGATCATATAATGTTTTAATTTAAAATTTAAGTTCCTAATCAAAATAAGTAAAACCCTTACTAAATCCTAAATCCACATCCTCTGATGATGAAAGCATATATTCATAATTGTTTGGAAAGGCATTCCTGTTCACACAAGACCATTATTAATCATGGTCTCTTAATTGAGGCTTTTAGCTTCGAATAAGAGACGGTTCTTAGTTTTTTTTATATTTTAATTGAAAAAAGTTAAGAACCGTCTCTTAAATAAGAGATATAAGAGTCGTTTTTTAGCCGAAAAATGTAAAAAAAAAATATATCAAATCATGAGCTAAGAATTCCGGCTAAGAGACCGAGGTTAGCTTACCTTCTTATTCAATTCAAAAGAAACATACAAAAACACACAACATAATAACGGATACCTATTACAATACTGGTATATATATAAATATATATTTGTACCACTACTATATTTTGGGCTTCAAACCAACGACCTCAAATGGGATATAACCACCTAGTAGACAGCAGAATTATCCACTTCAGTGTCTTCAGAGATTTGAACATCAGATCCACGTGGAAACATAAGTATAAACCTCCGAAGTACTTTAGTCTCTGTCTTCATTGACCACCTTCAAACCATAGGTAATATGTCAGTAAAAACTTTAACTACAGAAAAAATTGAAACATGAGTCATTAGGTGATAAAAAACGAACGTGTATCTACACAAATGATGGATAAAAATGGCCATCTGCATCTTAGCAAACTCAGCTCCTAAACACAGTCTAGAACCAGCGCCAAAAGGCATGTAAGTCCTCGAGAGAATCACACCTAAGTCTTTTCCCTGAAAATTTAGTTTATAAATCGGTTAAGTAGAATTTAACTTGGGGGAAAGGAAGTAGTGGATGAAGAATAAATGAAAATCACCTCCCAACGCCATGGATTAAATGCTAAGGGGTCCTCATACTTTTCTGGATTAAAATGGACACTAGGAAAGCCCATGAAAATCCAGCCAGCTGGAATTGTGTAATCACCAACATGTGTTTCGTGTTCAACGATTCTAAGCATTGTAGGCACCGTGCTTGTGATCCTTAGAGACTCATTTATCACCTGACACAAAAATATCATGTTTCTATGGAATGCTATTTATGTCAAGATTCATAGGATTTCAACTAAACTATTGGCGTTGAATGAACTGACACATGCATGATTTTGTAATAATATGCATTTTAATGGATTGAGTCTGAGTAATTATACATAGAATGATATGAGACTCATATATATCTATATATAAACCACTATATATATCTCTATACTATTATTTGAGAAGTCAATTTCTTATGTATCACGCTCACGTTTTAATTTTTTTTTTAACTTTATAAATCTTTCCTTTTTATTACATATGTTATTTACACCATGATCATGATGGTTAATTACACTGATACTTTAATAAATTAAAAATAATATATTTAAATAGTATTATTGAATTTTTTATTTAGTTTCCTTATTCAAATTTTCCAAATAACATATGTAATAAAAAGGAAAGATTTATAAAGTTAAAAAAAAATTAAAACGGAAATATATGTATATATAATATTATTTCATTAAAAAGGAAAGTTCACAAAATAGAAATATTCATACTTTTGAAATAATAAAATATTTCTTTATATCTATATTTTCTTAGATGAAAATATATTTTTGCATATAATGTGATTTCATAAAACAAGATTCATACACATAATCTTGATATTAGAAAAAGAAATATTATTTCTTTTAAAACATAATTTTCAGCAATACAAAAATATATATTTTCAAAGTAATAGAAATATTTTTTTTTATATCTATCTATTCTCTTAGATGATTACATAAAATAAATAAACTGAAATATGTTTAATTGATTAAAAATAGTTTATAATTATTATTATTGAAATGGTTTATTTATTTTTCATATATTTAGTTGAATATATTATCTTTTATTTACAGTAAAAATCTATAAATTATATTTTACTTATATAATATGATTTTTAAAATACAATCACACAATTTTTTTTAAACTGCTTATTTTTAAGAGATATTAAAAATAAAAAAAATTAACAACAAATATCTTTTGGTCAAATAATTACAAAATATTTTAAAATAACATAACACTATATACTTTAACGAGATAGATATATTATATTTTATCATTATTAAAATTATATGTTTTCATAATATTAAATTTTCTTTTAAATTTTATGTTTTTATGTTTGTGGAACTTAATATGACTATCATTAAAATACCAAAGCAAATCTGAATCTCATTTTAAGATTATTTAAAATAAAATTCAGTTGACCATTTAATAAATCTAAGGCATAAAATTATTTAGAATTTATAAAAATATTTTAATTATTGTAAATATTAATGTGTGTTAATGAGCTTCCAAAAATGTATTAGTTACTTATGTATGTAACTTCATATTGATCATTGCTTTATTTTCTGATTTTTGTAGAAACAAATCAACATATAATTTGGTAAATATTATGAAACTTCATGCACATTTAAACGATAAATAAAATTAAATTCATAGAAATAGATGCAATCTAATATATCCAAATGATAACAAAATCGACTATAAAAACAATAAAATTGACTAGATATAACATATTTAAAATCATATATCTAATTAAAGTGATATTATATTATTAATATAAATTATGCATACATATTTTAAATTTACTTAGAATTAAATATAAATAACAATCAATTATTATAATATATTTATTTTATAAATATTTATACTCGTGCACAGGGCCGGCTCAGTGGGGGGGACAAGCGGTGCGACCGCCCCGGGCCCAAGCCCGTGTCCCCCCGTATAATAACAATTAAGGGGCCCAATTTTTTTATAAATCTATATTTTTATATATAAAAAAATTATAAATATAATAAATCAAAATAAAAAGGGCCCAGAATTATTTGATATGTATATAGTTTTATTTTCATTACAAATATATAAAAAATATTACATATTAAATTTTATATATATTTTAAATATTATATGTATATAAATTTTAGAGGGTAAAAATTTTTTTTTGCCCTAGGGCCCTTAAGAATGTTGAGCCGGCCCTGCTCGTGCATGAGCACGGACAAATCACCTAGTATATATATACTTATGTCATTTTTGTATTCTTGTAAAGTTTTGATGTTTGATTTTAGCACATACTCACCATCTGGGTGAAAGTCATTGATTTGTAGTCTTCCCATGTTAGGTCGGCCTCGTCCTTCTCGGTCTTATCCTGGAAAATTCGCTTATGCTCTCTTTGCAACTCCTGCTTGACTCTAGGGTTGTCGTTTATGAGCTTTACAGTAGCTGCAAGGACTCCTGGCGTTGTCTCGTTAGCAATCACAAAGAAAGTAAATATGTATTCAATCGCATTCTCTATGCTCATCTTTTTCGATCCTCCTTCTGTTTCCCCAAATATGATCTTGAAAAACTCCCCAAGCTCCTCTCCTGATGCTCTCTTCTTCAACACAGTCTCTTTTAGTAAATTCATCATCTGGTTTCTTGCCTGTTATATAAAACAACATCGCCCTCGATTCATTTTCCATATATAGAGCTATCAAAGATTATATGAACCAAGAAAACACGTACCTTCAACATTCTATAGACACCATTCCCAGGAATGCTCCATGAGAAACGAAACCACCCTCTAGGAAAACCTCCCCAACATTGTGTTAGTTCTTTTGCTGCATGGGGTTCCATATCACCCATAACTTTCTTCGCAAGACATTCAATTAAGATCTGTAATAATTGAAGATATTTATAACATGTGATGATCCATCTTAACTAATCTAGTTGATGTTATTTTACATACAGCTCCAAATGGACGAGATCTTTTTACCTTGCTTGATGTTTCCTTGATATCAAGACCACCATTCTTAGCTCCTAACTCCATGTGTGTGCGAGCCAAAGAATCAATGTCTTGTATCATCCTCAATCTCAAACCTTGTGAACCTAGGAACTGGGATGTCAAGTTCCGAACATGCTTATGGGACTCCTTACTCTTTACAAACAAGTTGTTTTCCCCAAAAAATCGCGCTAAGCTCTTAGGCGCACCAGGAACATGATTAGTCTTTGCTATCTCCATGTTCAATCCAATATCAGTTGATATAATAACTCTGGCTCCAAATAAGCTTGTCCGAAACACTGGTCCATGTCTAGTATTTTATTTGTAAGAAAAAAAGAAGAAGGAAAAACGCTTTGTAATCTAGGAGTAATGAAGAGAAGGCAGTATGTTTATTGCTACAATAATAAGTTAAATAACCTGAGGATTTTCTTCGTCAAGAATGTTGGCAACTGAAAAGCATCATGAGGCTTCATGAACTCCAACGTCTCTCCGATGATTGGGAAACCCATTGATCCTGGAGGAAGTTTTCCATTACTTGTTGGATTCCTCCACTTATAGATCCAATGACATAGCTTTACCACTACGAGTGTAACTATTATAGTCCAGAATTCATAAACCTCTACCATATTAAAGTATCTCTCCTTTTCAACTACTTTTGATATGTTCGTTTTAGGGTTTAGGGTGGGAACTTCTCTGAGGGAGGAGCTCTTTATAATAGTCCTCTGTATACATACACCTTCACAAATGAAGATGGTAACCGTGTATGCAAAGAAAGACAGCTGTTATTGTATGGAAAAGAGGTAATTAATATTAGTTGTTTGAGAGTTGAAATAAAAGCGGAGACTCACTGCTTGCTCTCTGGTACAGGATTTCTCCACTGTAACATCCAATGAAATAGGTTCACCACTATAAGGGGGGAAAGAATCTCAGTCCATGTTAATTTCTTTCTTTCATTCAACTATTTTGGAGTTGGTTTTACGGTATAGGCTTTGTATGAGCTTACCACTCTCTTTTTAAATAACTGCTCTCTGGTTACGCAAGGGGAGCTGATATTAACAATTAGTTAAAATCATTCTTTGACCCAGTAAATATATTTTCAAACTTCAATATCCCCAACTAATTCATATAAATTTCACCATTAACTCAAGTAGTATTATATTATATTATATGTAAATAAACAAAAAAATATATATACATATATAATAATAATTACATCTACTGTTTTATAAAACACATGAAAAAATCTCATAAATAATAATTTCTTCACAAATGATAATTTAGAGTTTTTTTAAGATAATTTTATTTCATATATTTAAAAATGTACAATAAAAATTATGAAAAATTAATTCAGTTTGTTAGTTATTACCATTTATACACTGTAAACTTTTTTTATTTAAAAATCTAGCTATTAATTATTATTTTCAATATTTGAAAAAGATCAATTTTACACTTTTACCATAGTTTTATAAATATATAAATGATTTTATTTGTTTAAACAAAAAAATAAATATTAATTGTGCACTATTTGATATGTCTAAAATCAATAGTAATTTAAAATCTAGCAATTGATATTTTATAATATTTTATTTACATGAAATACATGGAAGGACTTTGATATAAAAATGCATTTAGTGGGATTTAAGATATATATTTTTTTAAAAAAATTAAGAAAAATAAATAGATGTTATTTAATGTGGTAATTTTTTTATTTATTATTTTCCTAGTAAACATTATTTTATTATTAACAAATACTTTCATTAAGTTTTAATTTAAAATGAAATAATAACTTAAATATACTCAAAAGTTAAATATTAAATTACCATTCAAGTTTTTCTAAAAACTAGAAAGCTACAGAAAACACAAATCTAAAATTTTAAACTAAAAGCTAAAATCTAAAAACCAAAAGTTAAAATTTAAAATCTAAAAATCAGGTAAAGTGGTAAACAATCAAGATCTAGAAGTGTCCACTGTTAGGAGTTAAGTTTAACAACTACAAGAATGCCCTTTTTTTGAAAAAAAAAAGTAGTTTAACAACTACAAAAAGTTTAAAGAAAGTTTAAAAGAAAAACCGGTCACGTGTAAGAGAAATTTTCACAAAGTTATCTATGAAGTCCACGCAACAAGAATTTATGGAAGGAAGGAAGAGGTTACGGGTGTACATATACAAGTATTATTTATTTTTCCGGGCAAAATCTATCCATAAGTAAAGAAGAGTTCATTTACCAAAAACTGGTATAAATACAGTGAACGTGGATACAGATGCGGATGCGTGCGGATGCGTGCGGAAGAACGTGATTGTAGTTTGAAACGTTACTTTCTTAAATTTTTAATAAGTAACGATTTAGAGAAAACTATTTATTTCAAATTGGATGCTGTTTTAGGTTTTGAACGTAAAATTTATTAATTTCTTATGTTATATAATACTTTTATATTATATAATTTATTTATATTAGTTGAATTGTGATTAGATAGATAACTTAATAATTAATGGGTTGTTTAGAAAACTACAAAACTAATTTTTCCACAAATCTAAACATTAGTAAGTAATAAAAAGAAAATAAAGTATTTAAATTTTATATAATCAATGAAACTATTAAAAAAAGTGCATCTACATAATATTTTTATAGCAATAACTACTTGTCTTGAGTTTTCTACGGCCAAGTCTAGAAAATATAAAGTAAAATAAATTGATGTGGAAGAGACAAAAAAGAAGTTATTGCTCTGACACTATATAAAAAAAGCTACCCTAAGCGACGAAGGCAACAGCGACTCGAATCGCGAGGCTCTCCTCTCCTGGCGGCGGGTCTCGACGATTCACCCTGGCGGAAACCTCCTCCTGACGACGACTCTAATTTGGAGAGAGGAACGATTGAAATCGTTGATGGTGAGGCCTCAATCTAGATTCCATCGGCGATCCTTACTGATCCGAATCTTCTCTGGAAGAGTTTCGTGGTGGGATATTTCATTGGCGACGCTCCTCATGTGGGTTCCGTTCACGCTACAATCAATCGTCTATGGAATTCCCCGGGCTCCAAGCAGAATATTGACGTAAACTTCATCGACAAGAATATGGTCCTATTTCGTGTGGAAAATCCATAGACCCGTTCGAGGGTTCTTCGGCGGAAGTACTAGCATATCTCAGATGTCCCACTAGTGGTCAACGAGTGGTCACCTGCTACATCCTCTCAGCGGCTCCGGATCTGTCTGGTATGCCAATGTGGGTGGATCTTAAAGGAGTGCCAAATCATCTTTTTTTCTACAAGGGGCTCAAGTGTTTGGCTGGTGCAACATGTGGTTTTGTCAAGCTTCACCCTACTACCGAGAAGTGTGTACGATTTGATGTTTGATATACCATAGATTTAATCCATTTTCATCCATGGTATATAAGTGTTTTACTATCTATATATTATATATTCTATCATATTAGGTATGTTTTCAGGTTCAGGAGTATCTTGGAGTGAAGTGATGATTATGGAACATTTAGGAGCTTAAAAGAGATTTCATCTGAGCTGACCATTAGAGGTCGATATGCAGAAGAAGCAATTGATCGCTGCACACCCAGTACCGTCGATCAATACAGAAGAGAAGCCTCGACGATTGAAGATTATGATCGATCAATGTACATCATGTATCATCGATCGATGTCGAGACGCGAAACGCGCGACTTGGTTCCAGCCGACTTTAGGCAACGGTACAACGCCGGACTGGAATGATACTATGACTTTCTTGCAGAGTAACACCTTCTCAGGAATGGATTATGTGTTGATCCGTTTGGCTTTCCAAGTGACAGTGTATCTAATCTGGAGGGAGAGAAATGCATGTCGGCATCGAATTAGTTGGATGGGAACAGAGCATATGAGTAGACTGATTGATAGAACCATACGTAACCGTATTCTCGCACTCAAATATGATACTGCACACAAGTCTGAGGGTCACTTACAACGATAGCTAGCGATCTATGACTGAATTGGTCAGTGCTGATTATGTTCTCTTTTTTTATCGTTTATACTCTGCTGCTGTATATTCTTTAAGTTCCACCATTTGTAAATGACCTTATTCTTTCATTTTTATAATCAAATTGATATTTTATCAAAAAAGAAAGAATAATAAAAATATCAAAAATGATATTTTATCAAAAAAGAAAGAATAATAAAAAGATCGAAAACAATGAAAAATAGTTAAAAATATGGAATAGAGAACAAGAGAAATTTTAATTTTTAAATCTTTTAAATAGTAATTACAACAGTTTTCTTTTACTAAAAGATTACAACATTTTAAACAATATATTTGGGTCATACAGGGTAGGAAATAATGTAATATATTTTATACAATATATTTTTAATATATTTTCTGTTTCTTTAAACTATATGATTCATCTTCAGGGCTCCAAAGCGAAGAAGAAACTAGCCTTCACCACCAAACCTTCCAATCGTCGACATCGATCATTCGAGAGCTTTTTTATTTCTCAACGAGTTCATAATATGGACCTTAGGTAAAAAGAGAAACAAAATTGTCCAAATTGTCACTATATTGTGACTGGGTCTAGTTCTACATCATTTGCAATTTTGTTTTTTCAAACCAAATGCCACGAACAAAATTCGTAACAAAAAATGATGGTGTCTATTTCGCCTTTTTAACTCCTTTGTAGTCAAT
The DNA here is from genome assembly GCF_020379485.1 of Brassica napus. Lineage (NCBI taxonomy): Eukaryota > Viridiplantae > Streptophyta > Magnoliopsida > Brassicales > Brassicaceae > Brassica > Brassica napus. The sequence goes on along the minus strand of NC_063436.1, from coordinate 22,933,726 downwards.
TCCCTACAAACTGTGGCCGAAATTTTTGACAATAAATTGCTAAAGGTTCATAAGTAACGAACACTAAATAATCATACAAACAATGCCAAATTATTATACAGGAAGCGTCAATTGTTTATATGGCATCCTGCTTCTTGTAACAGATATGAGAAGAAAAACAAACATATATGAGAAGAAAATCAACTCTGATCACTTAGTTCCTTTGCAATCTCGACTCTGCAACCAGCCGGAAACATAAGCATATACCTTCGAAGCACTCTAGTTTTCGGGTCCAAGGACCACCTGACCCAAAAAAAAAATCAGTTATAAAAAAAATCTTATGAAAAGTATAGCAACTAATATATCAGATAACCTGAATCTAGACAAATGATGGAGAAACACAGCGATTATACACTTCGCAAACTCAGACCCTACGCAAAGCGTGGCACCAGCTCCAAAGGGAATGTAATCCTTGGACAATGTACCGTGTAAATCTTTCCCCTGCAATTATTACCACCAAAACAAAATTTTATACTTTAAACCATGTTTTTTGTTATGCCATGTGTGTGTGTGGCTATTACCTTCCATCTCCATGGATTAAATTTGAGTGGATCCTCATACTTTTCTTCATCGAAATGAACTAAAGGAATACCAAAAAATAACCACCCAGCTGGTACTGTATAACCTGCGCATGCAATTCGGTGTTCACTAAATCAAGAGACAACTTTGTATGTGTTAGAGTTAACAATGAGGCACCAAAGCAAACGAAAAGCACTTCTTTGTTAATTGATAGAACGAACAAAATAAAATCTCATTAGGGGAGGGATGTTCTGTAAAGGGAAGATATAAAATATGATATATAGACCTCGATCTAGAGAATGTACGGTCTAAAAATGTATAGGCTAGAGGCTCAAACCCTCCTCCTAGTCACAAAAAAAAGAACTAATAGAATTTGAAAAGCAAATTCACCCAAAGATGGAACTTGTTCGTATAAACTGATAACCGTCGACTAAGCTGATAAACCTCCAAAAACCGAAGTAACCTAATAAAAAATATAAAGAAATATAAAGTCCTGAATAATTTCTTAAAGCGAACAAACGGAAACTCCTGACTAAAATGAAACATAAAATGTGTTCATGTTTATGCTTATATGGGTACAAGTACGTTCACACGTTTATCGTTAGATGTGAAGAGTAGCAAATTATTATGCAACATATAATATGATTAACCAACCTCCAACTTGAGCGTCCTCAGTGGGTATTCTATGTACCGTAGGTTGTGCACTAGTAAACCGAAGCGTCTCTTTGATAACCTGAAAACACACAGTAGTCCATTTTCTTTACTTGCTAGTAACGTTTGTATGTTTTTTTTTTTTGAAACACTGTAACGTTTGTATGTATTATGCAATGTCTGTGACCTGTTACACTCACCATGTGAGTGAAAGTCATAGACTTGTATTCCTCCCATGTTAGGCCTGCCTGATTATCACCCTGGTTTTCAATCACGGCATCGTGCTCTCTCTGCAATGGTTTGGATGATAAACATGTATATTATAAACATGTATATTACGTACATGAGATAAAGAAGAAATATTTGTAAGTTATTTCTTTGTTTTTATAGATATTTATAAATTTTAAATAAAAACCTTTAGTTCTTCCATGACATCCGGGTGGTCGGCAACGAGCTTCACAGTTGCTGCTAAAATTCCGGGAGTGGTCTCTTGAGAGAGTATTGACGGCTCTATCAATGTCCAAAGACGCACCATCTTTCTTCATTTCATCGAATAAAATGTCCAGGAAATCTCCCAGTCATTCCTTTGACGCATTCTTCTTCTGAATCACGCCCTTTAGCAGTTTTGTCACCTTACTCCGAGCCTATTCAAAATCATATTTGAATGAATATATATTCACGGAAAGAAGATGAAATGAAGTAGCACGTGGCTTGCTTTTTTCTCATGTATTAATATGAAATACTAAGATGATGAGATGAAGCCATATTCACCTTCACGAATCGATAAACAGTCGTTCCAAGAACACTGTAAGAGAAACTAAACCAATTTGTTCGGAAAGCAGTCCAACAAAGTCCTAGTTCTCTGACCGCCTCAGATTCCATTTCACCAATCACTTTCTTCACGATTAGGTCTACCACCATCTTCAAGTTATATAATGATCAGGACAAACATAGATAATTTAGAATCAGTAAATTATGATATAAGAACATATCAATGGTTATTTTATGCGTAACACTAACTAGTGTGATCAATGATCTTAAACTGGTGTTTAAGATTTGAACATATATATAACCACGAAGTGACCTTGGTTGCTGCTTCTTTGATGTCAAAAGAACTGCTTATTGCTTTGTCATCCATTTCGAAGTAGTTGCGAGACAAAACATATATGTCTTGAATCAAGTTGGTTTTTAAGTTTTCTGGGCCGACAAATCTAGAAGTTAGGTTTCGGACATATTTATGAATCTCCTTCCTCTGGAGGAAGTCGCTGTTTTCCCCAAAGAGCCGCCGTAAGCTCTCAGTGGCGCCTAACTGGGTACTTGACTTTGCCATCTCCATATTCACTTCATGATCAGTTGAGATTATAACTTTGGCCCCAAATAGACTTGTCCGAAACACTTTTGAATTATACCTGATTCGATTTAAAACAGAAAATAAAACATTTAAACATAAGAGGAATATCGAAAATAAAATAAAATTAGAATCCCATTAATTGGGTTTATGCTGAATCTCTGCATTATCCTTGTAGAAACTATTATGTAATTTGAATATTGCTAATGAGGAAAAATACTTTAATCTTATAATAAATACTTAAAAACCACCTAAATATATTAACATAAAAAAAAGTTTTAGGAGATGTAAGTTTTCATGTATGACTTGCATGTACTACCAGTTTAAACACAAATATTTTAGTGTTACAAATGTGATCATCCAGATGACACCAAGCATCCTCTCTCATTATTTCTGCTTTATCATCAATACAGATGTCACTTTATCTCTGTCTTTATCTCTAAATGTTACCGACTAAGACAACTATAAATAGAGAGGTTGTGCTTGGTTATTTGTACAATCTGAAATCAATATAATCTTGACTTACTCTCTCTTACGTAACTTTTCCTTTCAACAAAAGAGTAACAAAGAAATACTATTATATATATCTCTCTCTCTTGTCGTTGTCTCACCATCTCTCATCTTTCTCCACTTACATCAACACCATCCCTCTCTCTTACTTTATAACCAGAAAATATATTTACTTAAATAAATACTATTTCCCCTTTATTTTCAACACGTTATCAGCACGAGGCTCTGACCAACTGAAGTTTATTAATCCGAAAAGTTCTTAAACCAGCCGAGGTAATGTTTAAATTTATATATTTCAATATACTTATTTTATTTAAATTTTATTATTGCTTCGGAGTGAAAGGCTGGACCTTCTCAGTTCGGGATGATAGGCGCTGCCTTCCCCGACTGATCGTTATGGTAGGCTATGCCTTCACGATCAGAGAAACACGTGGTAGGCTTTGCCTCCGTGAATAAAAAGGTCAAAAATGGTAGACCAAGTTTCCTCGGACCTTAAAATAAATAAAGTCAAAATGGTAGACCATGTCTCCTCGGACTTTGAAAAATGATCAATATGGTAGTCTATGACTCTCGGATCATGTGGTAGGCTGCGCCTCCCGATTTTATTTATGCTATTTAAATTCTTGCAATTTAAATTTCTGCAATTTAAATTTCTGCAATTTAAGTTTATGCTTTTATTTTATGCCTTTAATTTCTGCATTTAAATTATGCATTTAAATTCTCGTAATTACTATATTTATATATATTATTCTATGAATACAGTTATCATGTTGAATTTGACAAAGATCGAAATTAATGCCCTGAATATTACGGGAAATAATTATATGACCTGAGCAGTGGGTGCAAAAATGCATCTGAGAGGAAACGGGCTTTTGGAAACCATCGATAGTTCAAAAACGGTGTCGGATGAGAAAAAAGTTAAAGCCATGATATTTTTACGACACCACATCCATGATGGTTTAAAGGATGAATATATTACGAAAGAGGATCCTTGTGACCTCTGGAAATCTTTAAAAGAGAGGTTCGATCACCAGAAATATGTGATCTTACCGAAAGCTAAACACGAGTGGATCCATATCCGGTTCCAAGAATACAAAAGTGTTAGTGAGTTTAATTCCGCGATGTTCGGAATTACTTCGAGGATGATGTTATGTGGAGAGAAAATAAGTGATTATGATATGATCGAGAAAACTCTCTCCACGTTCCATCCTGAAAATGTAATCCTGCAACAACAATACCGAGTGAGTGGATATACCCGTTACTCGGAGTTGATGCAAGTCCTCCTTGTAGCGGAGCAGAATAATCAACTCGTGACTTTAAACCATCAAGCTCGTCCCACTGGATCTGCTCCATTCCCTGAAGCGAATGTTGCATCATCCAGTTATGATAATAGGAGAGGACGAGGTCGTGGACGTGGTGGAAACCGTTATCATGGTCGTGGAAGAGGACGAGGAAGAAGATTTCGTCCCTATGATGAAAGAGATAACAAGAACTTCCACGAAAATGAAAGGAATGAAAAGGGCCAGGATGACAAAAGGTAAACGGAACGGTTTGCTACAGATGCGGTATGAAAGGTCATTGGGTACGTACCTGTCGTACACCAAAACATTTAGCCGATCTGTATAGAGAATCCCAAAAGGGAAAAGAGAAAGGAAGAGGTGAAACTAACTTCATCTCTGATGAACCTGGGCCATCCTTTCATGGTTTAAACGATGATACTCATCTCGACGTATCAGACTTTCTGGTTGAGCCATAGAGTATCGATGAGTGATATAAATCGATGTGAAATAAGTAGACTGTATTATAGTATCTATATCTTTTGTTGTAAGATATATGTTATGTTTCGTGTTTAATGTTTAATAATATATGTTTTATGAATATTTTATATTCAGGAAATGCCAAACTTTGAGACTATGGATGGAGATTTGTGTTTGGCAGATAGTGCGTCAACGCACATGATAATTAAAGATAAGAAATATTTCTCCAGTCTCAAAATAAAAGATTACGCTGGAAGCGTAAGTACAATATCTGGTAATGCAAAGATTATTATCAGCTCTGGAAGAGCGAAATTTTCAATGCCAGGGGGAACAATATTTGAAATAAGTGATGCATTGTATTCTCCCAAGTCTCATAGAAACTTGTTAAGTTTTAAGGATATCCGAAGAAATGGATATCATATTGAGACTATGAATAAAGATGGCATTGAATTTCTTTGCATTAAGTCCGAGAGGAAACATATATTGGAAGAGTTAAGAATGTTATCCTCTGGACTATATTGTACAAAAATAACCATGACTGAGTCCTATGCCGTGGTAAACATGAAGTTTACTGATACATTTAAAATATGGCATGAAAGGCTAGGACATTCTGGTTCAGTCATGATGAGAAAAATAGTGCAAAATTCGAATGGCCATCCGTTGAAAAACGGAAAATTTTTGCAAACGGGCGAGTTTACATGTAATGCATGTTCTCAAGGAAAGCTTATAACTCGGCCATCACCTGCAAAAGTAGGCAATGAATCACCAATGTTTTTAGAAAGAATACATGGTGATATATGTGGGCCGATCCACCCACCGTGCGGGCCATTTAAGTATTTCATGGTATTGATTGACGCATCTACTAGATGGTCAAGTGTGTCTCTTTTGACGACACGAAATACGGCTTTCGCAAAGTTCATTGCCCAGATAATAAAGCTGAGAACGCAGTTCTCAGAATATGCCATTAAGAAAGTAAGGCTTGATAATGCTGGTGAATTTACATCGCAAGCCTTTGATGATTATTGTATGTCAATGGGGATTGATGTGGAGCATCCAGTCCCCCATGTGCATACACAAAATGGCATGGCTGAGTCATTGATAAAACGGTTGCAGTTGATTGCAAGACCGTTAGTCTTGAGAACAAAGCTCTCAATTTCTGTATGGGGTCATGCTATATTGCATGCGGCTGCACTGATTCGGCTAAGACCGAGTGCATATCATAAGTACTCCCCTTTACAATTGGCATCTGGACAAGAGCCAGATGTATCCCATCTCCGTATCTTTGGGTGTGCGGTCTATGTTCTGATAGCTCCGCCACAAAGAACAAAAATGGGCCCACAAAGGAGATTGAGAATATATGTGGGTTATACGTCACCAAGTATAATAAGATATCTGGAACCAGTAACTGGTGATATGTTTACGGCAAGGTTTGCCGATTGCCACTTTAATGAGGATGAATTTCCAGCATTAGGGGGAGGAATTAGAGAAAATTTTAAAGAGATTACTTGGTGTACACCGTCGTTGTTACACCTTGATCCCCCTACGAATCAAAGAGAACTGGAAGTTCAGAAAATTATGCATTTGCATAATTTGGCAAACCAGTTACCAGATGCATTCACAGATACAAGAAGGGTGACGAAGTCATGTATACCCGCTGAAAATGTTCCATCAAGAGTTGATGTTCCTAAAGAACAAACTGATGGTAACAGAATGAATGAACCTAGGGTTCAGTTAAAGAGGGGGAGGCCAGCGGGTTCTAAAGATAAAAATCCCCGAAATAAAAAGAAATTGGATGAACAAAGTAAGGTTCTAGATGAACCTGATACTGAAAAATGTCTGAAAGAAGACATAGATAAAGATGGTCCAGATGACGAGAAGGGAACAGAAAAGTATGAGATTTCCATCAACTACGTCCGAGATGAAAAGATATGGATCAGAAATAAGATAAAAGATGTTGATGGAATGTTCTCCTTTTCTGTGTCCAAAGAGATCGATCATGAAAATGATGATCCCGATCCAAGGTCTATTTTAGAATGTCAAAAAAGACATGATTGGGAGGATTGGAAGAAGGCCATTCAAATTGAATTATTCTCCCTGAATAAAAGAAATGTCTTTGGACCTATAGTCATAACGCCTGAGAATATAAATCTTGTTGGGTATAAGTGGGTATTCGTGAGAAAAGTAAATGAGAAAAATGAAGTAACACGATATAAAGCCCGATTAGTTGCCCAAGGTTTTTCTCAGAGACCGGGAATTGATTTTGAGGAAACGTATTCCCCGGTAATGGATGCAATTACGTTTAGATTTTTGATGAGCCTAACGGCGTCTAAAAATCTTGAAATGCATCTCATGGACGTTGTGACTGCATATTTGTATGGATCGTTGGATAACGATATATATATGAAACTCCCTGAGGGATTGAAAATGCCAGGGGCATTGAAAGAAGAATCCAGGGAGATCTGTTCGGTCAAGTTACAGCGATCACTTTACGGATTAAAGCAATCCGGACGCATGTGGTACAATCGCTTAAGTGAATATCTTTTGAGTAAAGGATATGTTAATAATGCGATATGTCCATGTGTTTTTATAAAGAAATCGTCATCTGGCTTTGTGATCATTGCTGTATATGTAGATGACCTGAACATAATTGGAACTCAAAAGGAGGTTGATGATGCTCGAACTCATATGAAAGAGGAGTTTAAAATGAAAGATCTCGGCAAGACAAAGTTTTGTCTTGGGCTCCAGATAGAGCATCTCCGAGAAGGAATATTTATGCATCAATCAAACTATACGAAAAAGTTATTGAAACGCTTTCGTATGGACAAAGCAACTCCTTTGAGTACTTCAATGATTGGTAGAACTCTCAATGTTGAGAGTGTTCCTTTTAGGCCATGCGAAGATAGCGAGAAGATATTAGGTCCAGAAGTACCTTATATGAGTGCTATCGGTGGACTGTTATATCTTGCAAACTGTACCAGACCAGATATAGCTTTTGCTACTAATCTACTGGCGAGATATAGTTCTGCTCCTACTCGCAGGCATTGGGACGGAATAAAGCATTTATTCCGTTACCTTCAAGGTACAGTTGATTTAGGGTTAATGTATTATAGAAAACCCGAGTTTGGTATTGTTGGTTTTGCAGATGCGGGATACTTATCAGATCCTCATAAGGCTCGATCGCAAACCGGCTATGTTTTTACAACTGGTGGAACCGCGATCTATTGGCGGTCCCAGAAACAAACTATGGTTGCGACATCTTCGAATCATGCTGAAACTATTGCGCTTCACGAAGCATGTCGAGAATGTGTGTGGTTGCGGTCAATGAGTCACCACATATAAGAATCAAGCGGAATAGTGAACGAGAAAGAACCAACGAAAATATTTGAAGACAATTCGGCTTGTGTTACTCAACTTAAAGAAGGCTATATCAAGAGCGATAGAACAAAGCACATCCCTCCAAGATTTTTCTCATATATACCGGAGCTCGAGAAAAATAAAGAAATGGACATCGAATATGTACGGTCATGCGACAATCCAGCTGACTTGTTCACAAAAGCTCTTCCGACTACAATATTTCGAAAACACGTCTATGGTATCGGAATGCGGCATTTGCGTGACCTATGACGAGAAAAGCTATGTCCATTATTCTTATGGGGAAATTACGGCAGTGTACTCTTTTTCCCTTATCATGGTTTTTGTCCCAATGAATTTTTCCGTGACTAGGTTTTTAACGAGGCACTACGTAATACAAGATGGATGATCAGGGAGGAGTGTTACAAATGTGATCATCCACGTATGATGACACCAAGCATCCTCTCTCATTGTTTCTGCTTTATCATCAGTACAGATGTCACTTTATCTCTGTCTTTATCTCTAAATGTTACCGACTAAGACAACTATAAATAGAGAGGTTGTGCTTGGTTATTTGTACAATCTGAAATCAATATAATCTTGACTTACTCTCTCTTACGTAACTTTTCCTTTCAACAAAAGAGTAACAAAGAAATACTATTATATATATCTCTCTCTCTTGTCGTTGTCTCACCATTTCTCATCTTTCTCCACTTACATCAACACCATCCCTCTCTCTTACTTTATAACCAGAAAATATATTTACTTAAATAAATACTATTTCCCCTTTATTTTCAACATTTAGAGAATTTTCATCGAAGATTCTTAGAGCAACAACATTGGTGGGACTTGAAACAAAGTCCTTAGAGTTGTTTAGTAATATTTTTAGCTTAGGACCTTTTTTCGGGACTTTAGTTAAATTTGAGAATATTGGTGGGACTTTTAATTGGTTCCTAGGTTTTTTTTTTTTTTTTTAAAGTAGTTAAAAAATATTTGATAAAACTTATCACCAATTTGAATTGAAACAACAAACAACATTTTATTATTAAAAACATTATATTACATATCATAAAAAAAATACAGATTCAAATAAAAACAAACAGACATTTTATTCAGTTGATAAAAACGTAAAAATTACATATAATTTGGAAGATGTCCAAATTTAGCCCATATATTTTCAATCAAATCTTGTTTTAATTGTAGATGGGTTTGTTGATCCCGAACTTCTTTCCGACGACCCAAACTGTTGGGGGGTTTTGTAGACTTTTTAACGGTAAATGTAAAATCCTCATCTTGAAATTCCTCAACAGTGTCTGAATCTCGTTCATCTTGGACTATCATATTATGGAGTATGATACATGCTTTCATAATATTTCCTATTTTTTCTTTATCCCATAACTTAGATGGATTTTTTACAACGGCAAATCTTGCTTGGAGGACCCCGAAGGCACGCTCAACATCTTTTCGAACTGATTCTTGGGTTTTAGCAAACAATGATTGTTTTTCAGTTTGTGGGAGTCGGATAGATTGAACAAAAGTAGCCCAATTTGGATAAATACCATCTGTCAGATAGTAAGCCAAATGGTACTCCCGCCCGTTGACATAGAAGTTTACTTCAGGAGCTATTCCGTTTATAATATCATCGAAAACAGGTGATCGATCAAGAATATTAAGATCGTTCATAGTACCTGGAGCTCCAAAAAAAGCATGCCATATCCAAAGGTCTTGTGAAGCAACCGCCTCCAACACAATTGTTGGTTTTCCGGTTCCCCGTGAATACATTCCTTTCCAAGCGTTGGGACAATTCTTCCACTCCCAATGCATACAATCGATGCTTCCAACCATCCCGGGAAATCCCCGTTGTTCACCAAGGTGGAGTAGTCTTTGAAGATCGTACGGTGTGGGGTGTCTAAGGTACTCATCGCCAAACAACTGGATAATTCCGGCGGTAAACTGGTGCAAACATTTTCGAGAAGTTGTTTCACCCAGTCGTACATATTCGTCAATTGCATCAGCCGAAGCACCATACGCCAATTGACGAATTGCTGCCGTACATTTCTGGAGCGATGAAAGGCTAGACCGTCCGGCTGCATCTTCACTTTGTTGAAAATAGTCTACTTCAGTAGAGAGACGATTCAAAAGTCATCACAATATACTCCTCTGACTGAGAGGGCTGGCTATAGCTATAGTCTAGTCCCATGTTGTGCTAACCTGAAAAAAAGCAGAGAAGCTCAAACCCATAAACATCTAAGAAAATTCATACACATAGATACAAAGAATGACGAAAGCAAAGATTATATTTTAAACATAGAGAAGTACAAAGCCGCATTAAAAGACAACTGCTTAGATTTTAAACATAGAGACGTTGATACAAAGAGTTCAAAGCAAACATGAAGTACGACAACAACATACAAACAAAGCCAACAGACACACTTAAAACAGATAGCGAGTAGCTTATTCAAACAGAGATAGACTATAATACTCAGAAATAGATAGCGAGTAGCTTATTCTTGACAATTTCTTCAGCCTCACTCAAGTCCTTTCTAGCCAACAGAGTGTCTAATATGGCGAGCTTTGATAGTCTCTCCTTCATCAGGAGATCCTCCTTCTTCATCTCCCAGATGGTCGTGTACTCAGCGACAGACTTCCCTTGAGGATTGTTCCTTTTAGCTTTGGCGGCCTTTACACCTTCGGGCCGGGTGTCTTGTTCACCAGCAGTGGTGTTTGAAGTTTGGGGAACTGGCTCACCAGTTTTTCTTTTAGAACTAGCAGTGGGACTAGGATTGTTGAGGTTCATCCACTTCTGTTCATACCTCAAGAGACACCACGCATGCTCTAGATTGAACTTGCTGTTGTGATTCGCGTAAAAGATAGCATGAGCCTCCTTAAGAACATCGTTGTCATTCTGTCCTGAACTGATATGTCTTTCTGCTGCCCCATAAGCGGCACAGAACTTGTTCACTACATCATTTATTTTGTGCCACCTCTGCTTGCAATGGAGGTGCTGTCTTGCTTCACCATCCCCTCTAACATGAGGACTTGCTGCGACATATTCTCCTACTCGTTTCCAAAACGTCCCAAGCTTTTGATCATTTCCCACCACCGCATCCTTAGATGTGTTAAGCCACCCACTAATAAGAACCTCGTCATCGGCAGGAGTCCACTTCTTTCTCTCCTTACGGTCCGCTGGTGTGTCTGGTGTGTCTTCACGTTGACTTCCTGCGTCGGTTTGTTGTGAACTGAATGGAGGGAAACTTTCATAAGGAAAGTTTTGACTGTTAAGCAGTCCCATATAACTGGATGACTGATTATAGGGATTCATATCGATTAGAAGATGATGGGAGGTTAAGAAGAGACACCGGAAAAAAGAAGAGAATGGAGAGAAATAAGAAGATGGAGTGGAACGGAAGAAGACGATGGAGATATAAGAAGTAATTACCAAACCATAAACTCTGATGAGAAGTAATGACCCAACCATAAACATTTACATCATCTTCTCAGTCTACATTTTTTCATTTCAAAAGTAATGACCGAACCATAGAGTACAAGTTATTACACAACCACAAACCTATAACAAGTCATTAAAAATCAGTCTACATTTCGCAGTTCACAAGCTATATGTACAAAAGTCCATCACAAGAAATCATGACACCCTAAAGCAACCATAAGCATTCAATCAGAAAAAATTACAAATACAATTTAATCATTCACATCATCTTTCCGATCAGAATTAATGACCAAACCATTTAGTACAAGTTTACACAACCACAACCTATCAACTCATTAAATATCAGTCTACATTTCGCAAGTAAGAAGCTCTTTCTACTAATTCTATCACAAGGAATCAAGATAACCCTAAAGCTACCGTATAAGACACAAAAGAATTCATCACTGTAATCCCTAAAGCTACCATCATCAGCGGCTTTAAATCATTCACAAATAACATTTATTTTAGAAAATATTACTCAAAGGAATTCACAAATAAGCCGGATGTTGAATAAATTCAAAGCATACAATCAAAAACAAAATTACCAAGCTAAAGGGAACACGAAGAATCACAAACACACACCATCGTCAAAACTCAACCTAGTTAAAACTCAAACTGAATCCTAGAATTCTCAAGCCAGTTCCGAGTTCGATTGGATTGCTAAACGGAAGACAGAGAAGATACACTAACCTGTCGTTGATTTAGCGGATAGAGAGAGAGTTGGGAGAGCCGCCAGATGATTTCTCCTTCGAACTCGTCTTTCCCCTACAAACACGAAGCATGCAATGAGAGATTGATTTTCAAATCTTAAAAACGGAGGACGGATAACGAGGGCATACCTGTTCTAGCTTCGAATCGGCGGAGATCCTTCGGATTACACAAAGGAGAAGTGTCGATTGAGCGGCAAGAAATCAGCGTTTCGATTCGCCGGAGATATATTGATTTCGTCGAAATCGCCGTCGAGAGGAATAGAGAGACGGAAACCAGAGACTTTAGAAGAAAAAAAAATGATTTTACTCTACCTCTTCGCTTTACCTACCACACCATGACACGTGCTCCTTAAGGACGCTGTCGAAAACTTCTTAATTAGCCTACGTCCCTCTTCTTTTTCGTTATTATTGATTTATTTTAAATCAATTTTACACTAAGGACGAGAGTAAGATCCGCCGATAATGTTGGTCTTAGAATATAATAAAGTACTATATACAGACCCGTCTAGCTCTGACCTAAAGTCCAACAAGCCAGGTCTTTTGGCTCAAAAATTTATGAGCTGTTTGAGGGGTACCAATTTGTAAATATCATCTATAGTACAGTGGCTAGAGATGACTGCAATATTTTTTAGGACCTGAATTCAAAAATCGGCTTATGAATTTACATGGCAAATTTTTTTTCCCCTGCTTTGCTGGGCCGGGACTGGTTCTATAATATTGATAGGTTTGTCCTAATTTTCAAAAAATATATAGCTAAAGATAATATCCTAATTTATTCACACAATTTTGATCCGAGGAACTCTTGGTCAGCAGACCCTAACCCCCAGTGCTCTCAAATTTACTAAAGGTTGTTGTACTATATCAACCACAACTTTAGTTTAATTTTTTTTGTAATTTCGACCTCCATTAACCACCCTTCCATTTTTTTGTATGGGTAATAAACTGCGTATCCTTTTCAAGATTTGACCTGACAAAACGACAGTCGACAGCTAGCAATCATTGCTGCATTTATTTGGTAGGGCTATTTTGATTTAAACTTTGAACTTTATAAATAAACACAAAATCCACCTGATTTGATGAACTATAAACAAAAAAAACACAAAAGAAGGAGAAAACAACGGTATACTGTGTTTTATTGAAATTGTTATGTCTGTGGATGGATATCATAACCACCTTATTCGGTTAACTATACGAAAATTCTACTCGTACTTATTTCCCAACTGTTATATCTAGTAAAGATCATTCTACATGTCAATTGAAAACATAGTAAAACAAGATGGTTATTGAACTTCTAAATTACTAAGGCTCAAGCTGAAATGATATTTGAGTATGTGATTAAATTTCTCCACTGACGATGATATTAAACATTTTAAACTGAATAAAATTTCATGCATGTGCAACTGTCTAATAAAATAGGATAGTTAATGAACTTTAGTATTAATGGCGTAAGCATTATTTGAAAGTTAAATCACATTTCTATCAGATAAGAGCATCTCCATCCCCATTACATAATTTACTCCAAATATGGAGTGGAAAATGAAATATGAACAAATAATAAAAAATCACTTTATTTATAGAATAATCACTTTTTTGTTTCTTCATTACTCTATTTTCCACTCCATTTTGCAGTAAATTATGGAGTGGGGATGGAGATGGTCTAACTACTGGAAGTATATTTATGACTAAATAATTACCATTTAGTAACGTAATAACTTGGTCACAAGTTAGTTAACAATTCGTCACAATATTGTGACAAACTATTTTGACACAAAAATTAGTCACAATATCCATCTTTTTTTGTAGTGATTAGAAAGCTACTTAAATGTTTCGTGAAGTTTCTATCGTTGTTTTCTAAGAAACATTCTTCATTTAACTATATATTTTTGGTAACAACTTTAAACTGAAATTCAAAACAAGAGGGCTTATAGAACATTAATATATAAAACCATAACGCGATATATATATAAGAAAAAGAGTCGCAGTTATTTAATTTAACTGGATAGGCATGCATCATGAAACAGGTGATTGTTTGATAAGATGCGTATCTAATTGCCAAAAAGGTGAAAAGGAAGAAAGATGTTAGTAACCTGGAGATTCTCTTCTTTAGATACGGTGAAACCACAGAACTGAAATCATAAGGCGTCATGAATTCAAAAGTCTCTGCGATTATCGGAAACCCCATGGATCCTGGAGGAAGTCTGCCTTTGCATTTAGGGTTCCTCCAACGATATATCGAGTGGCAAAGTTGCAATACAATTAGTGAAAATACGACAGGGAATATCCCATAAAACTCCAACATTTTTGTTTCTTTTATAGAAAGTAGGTTTCGTGTTGGATTCGTATATGCGCTGCTCTTCATTTATACCTGAGTCTCTTCGGTTCATTCGTGCAAGATAAGATTCAAGTTACGGAAATAACTATTTTTTAATATTTTCCACATTGTTAAAAGAAAAGTTTCATTAGTATGTAATAATGAACACAATTTTTTTTTGAAGGAAATAATGAACACAAACTTACACTAATATATATAGAGTTTAGCACGTTAACTTAACATGACATACAAGTTAATTCGTCCTATATATGGTGATAGGTGTATTATTAATTAAAACTACATTTGTACCCGCACGTACGTGTAGATATATGTTTGTTTTTAAAATAACATTTAAAATATAAAATAAGTTATTAAAATCTATATTTAATATCATTTTTATGTATATAATTTTATGATAATTTTTTTAAAAAATTGGGATATACTATTTAATTTCAAAATTAGTTACTGAAATATATATAAAGTTTGGTCTAGACTAAATATGATAAACAAAATAATTGCATAATGAAAATATATTTGGTTTTTCTTAGGAATGTTATTGTTTAGATGCATATAATGTTTCTGTTAGAAAATATCATAGATGCATACATTTAGGATAATTAGTGTAGTTTCTAATTAATGGTATAACGTAGACTTTTGTATGGTAGATAAAAAGTAGGACCCTAAATTAATAGATTAGATGGCATACTTAATGAGATATTATAAACTAACATAAGATTTTATTGCTAATTATATATATCTTAAACAAAGAATACGAAGAAATGGTATAGGTTATCTAAAACTAAAACCATAAAATAAAAAATAAGTAAGGTAAGCAAGAAAATTAAAATTATAAAACCTCGTTAATTTTCACAATAATTAATAAATGTGTGTGCATTCGATTGTGACCATTATATTGTATGTGATTGAATTTTTAGTGTTTTCATTAAAAAGGATTATGTTTAAAATTATCCATCTGATTTTTTTAAAAAAAATATATCAAACAAGTATATATTCCATAAGAAAATGTTTTTTTATATATATTTACATTTATCATCAAATAAATCATATTTTAAATTATACTAGAGCTTGATCCGCACATCCATGCGGGTACTATTTTTATTTTATAAATATATAATTAATTTATAATTTAAATTATTTATAATTTATTGTTATATATAATGTAATTCTATATAAATATATAAATATTTGTTATATATATTTTAATTTATTATTAATTGTTATTATATAAAAAATATAACTTCTAGTTTGGTACAATAAATTCATAACTTGAAATAATCAAATAGATAATCTCATCAAAATATATATTTTAGTTTTTACAGTTTCCATACAAAAAATATTTTAAAATTAGTTAGCTATACTATAGAACAAATATTTGTTTAGGATCATTTTTATTTTATTCTTGTGTTTCAACAAATATACTTTAGCATCTACATTTTTAGTATATCGTAGGATTTTATAAGTAAATTTTATACATGCTTTACAAATTTTAACCTGTTTTAATGATAAATAAGTTTTTTAATGATTTTTTAAAAATAAAATAAGTTCATTTAATATATTTTTTATATTTAATTTATATAGTAATTCTATTTTAATATAATATAGGCTATCAATAGAAAATTTATGAAAATAGCATACAATTATTTTATAATAACATCTTAATTAACATTGTTTTGAATAATATTATACTTTTAATTACGAAATTAATTAATGCATTATTATATAAAAGTATTTAATTTTTAGTAAGATTTTGTTAGATTTTTTTGTCTATAAAATTTTATAATTAAAAATAATATTAAAACAATTTTATAGGTGAAGTTGTTATATGTGTTCATTATATAAGATGTGATATCTTAATGATACCAAAATGTTAATTTAAAATAAATGAAATATGATTTTCTAGTAAAGGTCTATTTCTTAAAAAGTCACACATGAATAGAAGTTGTGACTTATATTTTAATAGAATAGATAAAACTTGAAATGTGTCTATGAAGGCACTTTATTTTCAGAAGAATTGATTTTCAGGTTTTTAGGTGTTTCGTCTAGAAAACTTTTGAAATCTCAAATTTTTAGTATCTTACTTTTGCTATAAAATAGTCCAACACAAAATAATGCAAGTAGATAGATTCTAATAAATTATAAAACTGTTCACTGCAAATATTTGCTATTTTTCCAAAAATAATATTATTTTGGATGATAAGATATCATTATTTTAGATGATAAAATAATCAAATTCAATCACGTGGGGAAATTCAGTGTCGCTGTTGTAATTTTAGTTGGAAAGCTAATGCTTTGAGTTGTTACTGTGAAATTTGAGAAACAATTGTTAATGAGTTGGGTGCTTTAACCATTCATCCAATATTACTCAAATAATTTGAATAATAATTGTCATAGCACCCCAGGCTAGGAATATTACTAACTTTGTCAGCAAAACTTTTCCCTAAACGTGTATCATGATGATAGCTATGGTTTCGGTGATTATCATGCAGTCTTCACCAATACCATTAATTTATTGTAGCGCATGCCACATCATAACAAAACGTTTAATTAACTTGTATCCTTTCTATTTTATAATACTTGATGTTTAAAAAAAATTGTGTTGTTTCAAAATAAAAGATTTTGGTTATTTTTATGCAATTTTAACTTTATTAAAAACAATTTAGCCAATTATATTTCAGAAAAAAATAGTTAGTTTTTTGTAACATATTAATAAAGGCTTATTTGTGATATAACCAAAAAAAAAGTAAAATTAATTTTGTAGAAAGAGGTTAGAGAGATAGGAAGAGAGAAGAGGAGAGAGAGTGTGATTTTGGTTATATAATGAATTATAGGTTTTTGTTTGGTTATATCACCTAATTTCCCTAATTAATAATTAGTTAAATTATTGTTTATTTATAGTTTTAATAAAAAAATTTACAGAAAAAGTAATTTTTTAATCTTTGGGCTTTCATCAAGTATTATGAAAGGAATATATAATAAGGAAAACTTTACACCAAAAGTTGGATCATGATGATAGCTATAGTTTATGGGATGATTATGCAGTCTTCATAGATATCACTATTTTTTTCATTTTAACGAGTGGTGGTAATCCAGTGGCGCTTGAGGGATTAAATCTAATACGATAAACTCTGGTTCGAACTTCGCTGGCCACACGGATATGGACTATTGCTTTCGGCTCATTTAAATGCCCAGGAAAAGGTCTATCCGTGGAATATACCTCCACCCAGGGGTTAAGTCTGTGTCTTTAATAGATCCAGGTTTAACCTTTTTTTTCATTTTTAGTGCATCCCACACCTTAAGAATACACATACAATTTTTTACAAAAAAAAAAAGAATACACATACAAATATTTCGTGATGTGTATAAAAAGTTTTGTGATGTATGTAATATATTAGGAAAGTATGACTAATTTAAAAGTAAATGATATAAAGATTTAACGTAGTTTTATGATGTATGTAAAATATCAGGAAAGTAGATGACTAGCTTAAAAGTAAATTAATGATATAAAGATTTAACATGGTTGCCAGTTAGCTATGTCTCGTATTTCTTTTATGATGGAAAATAGATGACTAATGTTACACGGGTTATATATATGCCCTTCACACAAGAAGTCGTTTTTAGATGTATGCTCTTTTCAGACCATACCAACAGCTCGAAACAAGTTCAAAACATGTTCTTCCTTATTTGTAAACGATAAGCAATTAAAAAAAAACCGTAAACGATAAGCAATTATCACCTCGTCGAGATGTAGATTACCGGATTAAGAGCTGTTGGTATGGTCTAAAAAAACCGTAAACGATAAGCAATTTTCTTTCTTGGCACGATTATTAATTTTTCTTACAAACGAGTAATCAAGTATATGAAGATTTTATTTTAATCGCAACAGGTTGAGGAAGTCTTTGAAAATAAAGACAACGCTGATATATTACCTTGAAAGTCATTGTTTCTGCTGATGTAAATATTTGAATCTGATAACTCCACATAACAGATAATTTTCTCTTTCATTTTAGTCTGATTGGCCATCTTTTCCGTATTCAATAGAATTAAACTACACGGACCCTCAATTTGAATTAATTGATATACTCATTGAAGTCGAAGAAGATTTGTTATTAATTGGAATGGTGCTGTTACAGACAGTTGGTAGGGACTTAGCTTTGTATTAGAAAGAAGATCCCACATCAAAAATATGAAAAAAGACTTGAGTAATATATAAGGAACTTTGGTCAATCCACTAATTGTCAATTGGTTTTAAGTTGAAAGCCCAAGAAACTTATCATGGTAACATCATACCAAAAAAAAAAAACTTATCATGTTAACAGAGCCATGTTCAATACCCTGACCCATTAATCCGGCCCGGACAGTGGCCCGATCATTCCATTAGCTGATGGCCCATAGAAGGCTTAGTTCTACCGAGATCGCTAGAAAAATAAAGCATGATTTCGGAGGGGGTATGATGGATTCTGCGAGACTAATAGTTATACGCACCATTATCTCGAGGGAGGGTATTGGAGAGAAGATCTCACATCAGAAAAATATGAAAGGAACTTGAGTAATATATAAGAGATTTGGGCTAATCCACTAATCGTCAATTGGTTTTAAGTTGGAAGCCCATAATAAACCCGAATCTAACATGGTATTAGAGCCAGGTTCAATACCCTGACCCATTAATCCGGCCCGGACAGTGGCCCGATCATCCCATTAGCTGATGGCCCATAGAAAACTCAGTTCCACCGAGATCGCTAGAAAAATAAAACATGATTTCAAAGGGGGTATGATGAATTCTGTGAGATTAATGGTTATACACACCATTATCTCGAGGGAGGGTATTGGAGAAAAGATCCCACATCAGAAATATGAAAGGGACTTGAGTAATATATAAGGGACTTGAGTCAATCCACTAATTGCCAATTGGTTTTAAGTTAGAAGCCTAAGAAACTTATCACTTTTAGATTATAATGGGACAAAATTAAATCAACCATCAATAATTGTGAAAATATATTGATAAGATTTTTTGGAGTTTATTATTTTTTATTAAAGATGCCAACTTTATAATGATTAAAATAGTTTCATGTACCCTATTTTTTGTTGTTAAAAAGTATTGAAGAAAACATCATTAATATTGTGAAGTTTACTATTCCATTGTTAAAAATAAATCTTCCAAATAAGTTTATTACTCCTTTATTAAGTAAACCAAAACAAATCTTCTAAAAACATATTTAATCAATAGTTTTGGGATATTGCGAAGGATAAATTAACTTGTATGGTTTGTATCCTTTTATATATATATATATATATATATATATATATATATATTTATGTATGTATGCGCTTGTTAACTTTCTTAATCATGCGAATAATTAAGAGAAGATTACCGGATTATGTCTTTCACGCATTAGCCCTCCGAAACTCACATTCTTTTTGTTTTTGATAACATTTTCTTTTGCAAAGTAGAGTCCCGTGAATACGAAAGTTATGTACCAGATTTGATTCTTTTTGGTAACAAAGTTCATGGGGATGCAAAGCAAACAAACAAGCATACTCTTGAAATCCATAATGAAGGGGTAATGGGTTCTCACTTATGAATACTTGAAGATATTAGTGGTTCAAAATGAGAGTTTTTTTGTCTTCTTAAAGCACAGTGGTTACCAAGATAAAGAAATGAGGTTCTCATCAAATCTACTGTGTTAGGGTTCCCAACCTACATTATGTCTAGTTTCTTGCTTTCTTTAGATATATGTGAAAATTTGTGAATACCATTGAATGAGATGAAGTGGTATTTATAGATAAATATGAATGAATTTCTGATAGATTTCCGATGATCAACAAAATATATGTCAGAAATACATTGGTAATTTTGAATTTTAAAATAATTCTATAGTGGTTATATATTTCGTCTGAAATCCGTCGAAATTTCTTGATGAATTTCTGACGATTTATATTTTCTGTCAATATTTAGTCAAAGACAAATTAAAGTTTATGATAGATGTATTATTTTGTAGGTAATTCAATCCATTCAAATTTTTCAACGAATTTCTGATAAATTGTGACAAAATTTATTTCAATTATCTTTTGTTAATTCTTCGGAAATTCCATATGGTAATACTTTCGATTAAATTCGTTGGAAATTATCATTTTTTGTAATGTGAAAGTTGTTTTTTTTGTGCCGGAATAGGAACAACTTCACTGTAGATGAAAATAATTGAATTTTATCATTCCGCATTTTAAATGATTTTTCCCTGTCATTTATTTTTTTCTCCGTATTTAAAAAAACTGAACATTCGGACCCTCAATTTGAAATTATTGACATAGCAGTCTATAACGGGACAAAATCAGATCAACCACCAATAATTATGAAAACGTGATAAGCTTTTGGAGATTTCTAAAATAATTACCAATATATTATTTTATTATAAGATGTCATTTTTAGAATGATTAAGCGTTTAAAACAGTTCCATGTAGCTACTCTTTTGTTAAAAATGTATTTACAAAATATTAAATTTATTTTTTAACATAGAAAAAATAGAAATTAATGTGAAAAGAAAAAATTTACCATGTTAGTACGCTATGTTCTTTTAAGATATGTGGCTTTATTTAGGATAAGTAAGTTTATCTAAAAATAGTAGATTGATATTTCACTACACAGATTTTTTGAAATGTAAATTTTATGTTTAATATTATAATATTACACATAGTTTGTAAACCTAATTTTGTAAGTAGTGATATCTTGCATATTTACATTGTTTTATCCATTCATTCATAAACATTTTCATCATATAGATTAGGATTTAGACATGTTTAGGTTGCATTTTGCATACATATGTCTCTATCAGGTATTTGAGTACCACATGGAGTTTCTGGAGACATTTGGAGCTCAAAAAGGAGTGTTTAGAGTGGTCATTGGGCGAGCAAGGCATGGAGCGACCAGTCCGGAGCGACACCACCAAGTCGCTCTGACTTCCCTATTGGAGCGACCTTACCAAAGCGACAGGGAGAAGTCGCTCGCGGTTTCATCACTCGGAGACGCGAGAACGAGCCCAGAGCGACCTCCCGGAGCGACACCACAAAGTCGCTCGCATCTCACACCCCGAGGTCGCTCGCGTCTTTATGGAGAGACGACACGAAGCGAAGCCTGGAGCGACCTCTCAGAGCGACCTACCAAGGTCGCTCCCGATCCAGAGCGACCCGTTGGAGCGACACACCAAAGTCGCTCGCGACCTCTCGCCCGGACACACCAAAAATCGGCCCTGGAGCGACTTCCCGGAGCGACACCTGCAAGTCGCTCCGCGTTATTTTGCTGCCGAAAATCATGATTTCTTAAGGACCTTTTTGCAATTTATTTTGGACGTTTTGCACTTGGAAAAACCTATGTTTTAAACATCTTTTGTAGCCACCAGTGGCAGATTATCTTTTATCTTTGATCTATTGAGAAAGACACAAGAACTCTCTTGAGAAGTTCATCTCTTGGTTTTGATTTGTTATGTTCTTGTGTTCTTGTTGATTTCTTATCTATTTCTCTACATGATTAATCTGAAATCCAATATGGGTTTAAGAGGAATCATGGAGATTAGTGAGTAATCACCTTTTGAATTCATGGGTTAGGGAGATTAAGGGTGATTAGGTTAGAGCTAGGATGTTTTAGTGTAGATCATTCATATTTCCTTGCTAGTAGAGTAATCATAATGCATCTTCTGAGTTGGCCACTCAGTTGTTGATCTTTAGGCATTTCTCACCCGAAAGGTGTTCGATGAAATGCCCGAGACAACTCTCCTAGGCTTTTAGTATACTTTGCCAAAGACATTTGTTGTTAAAGATGCTAAGATAGCTAATAGACTTGTTAGTAATGATTGCTTTCATATTATTCAACCAAAGACATTTGATGTTTGAGATATGTTAGCAAATGAGCATTCATCTAGACATAGAGCTTGCTTAGAATTGTGTCTAGGCTTAAGGTTGATAGTTTGATTGATCATTTGCCATCCTTAGTTCGATACTTGATCACCCAAGGTCTAATCCCTATACCCATGAGTTCTCTTTTCCTTTAGTCAAGAAAGTATCATTCTGTTATTGCTTTCTAGTTTTAGTCATAGTTTAAAACCCATCTAAATCATTGGTTGCACTTAGATTAAGTGAGTACTTGCATTCTCAGTGCTTTGATATCCCTCAGAACTGGTTCGACAATCATTTATACTACAACATTTGTCTTAGGAGCCTTGAAAACTCCTAACATCAAATTGGCGCCGTTGCCAAATTCTGAGTAGATTTGAACATTGAGATTTAGTCACTTGCTTGAGACTAAGTCATTTTTATTTTCTTTTGTTACTGATTCTCTTTCTTCACCTCCCTTTAATCTACAGGTGTATGAACTTGAGGAGCAGGGGTCCATCAAACCTAGTTCCAATAGCTGCAGACATCAGAGCTTTAGAGAGAGAGTGTGCTAGAAATAGAAGAGAAGAAGAGCAACAGGCTCACTTGCAGAGATTGAGTACTGATATGGGAGACATACCTCAAAACCAACAGCGAGCAGCTCGACCCATTGGCACTTACGACCGCCCCAACATTCATGGTCATAGATTGGGAATCCGAGCACCCGCTGTGGCAGCCAACAACTTTGAGATCAAATCAGGACTCCTCAACGTGATCGAGAACAACAAGTATCATGGCTTGGCTCTAGAGGATCCATTTGATCACTTGGACAGGTTCGACAGCTACTGTGGGTTGTCAAAAACCAATGGTGTGTCCGAAGATGCCTTAAAGCTCAAGCTATTCCCTTTCTCTTTGGGGGATAAGGCACGTCAGTGGGAGAAGTCTCTACCCAGTGACTCCATCACTACTTGGGATGACTGCAAGAAAGCATTCTTGGAGAAGTTCTTCTCTACTTCAAGAACTGCTAAGCTGAGAAACGAGATTTCCAGCTTTCAACAGAAGAACTTGGAAGGCTTCAGTGAAGCCTGGGAGAGATTCAAGGGCTACCAAGCTCAATGCCCACACCATGGCTTTTCTAAGGAGAGCTTGCTGAGCACATTCTACCGTGGTGCTCTTCCTAAGTACAGAGCCAGACTGGATACAGCTAGCAATGGGTTCTTCTTGGGGAGAACTGAGGAGGATGCAGAAGAACTGGTTGACAACATGGTAAAGAGTGATGCAGTCTACAGTGGAGACCACGACAGAAGCAGTAGAACTGAGGATAAGCAAACGAGGAAGGAGTTGAAAGCTCTACAGGATAAGATAGACATCCTCCTTGCTGATAAAGCTACCCAAGAGCAGCTGCACTTTGTTGGCAACCCAAGCCAAGAGACACCAGCTATTGTCCATGAAGTTGAGGGTTTGGAAGGTCAGGAAGAGCTGTGTTTCATCAACAACAATGGTAGCTGGTACAAAAAGAACCCAACTTTCAGTACAACAACTACCAACAGAAGTCCTATTCCAACAACCAGCAGAGTGGCTATCCGCCAAGAAACAACCAGCAAGGCAGCTATCAGCCTCAGCAAAACCCCTCGTCTGGTTCCTCTGCTCCTCAAGAGAGCAGCACTGATACCTTACTGAAGCAAATCTTGGAGTCTCAGACTAGAAGTGAGAAGCAAGTTGGTTATGAGTTGAAGAACCTTCATTCCAAGATTGATGGGAGCTACAATGAGCTCAACAACAAATTCTCACACCTTGCTTCTACAGTCAGGAATTTAGAGAATCAATTTGCTTCCATGAACACTCACCAGAATCGCCAGCAAGGATCTCTACCTGGAAAGTCTGACCAAAATCCCAAGGAGGCCAAAGCTATCACCCTTAGGAGTGGTAAGCAGTTACCTCCTAGAACCCTCACCAAGGATGCTGAGAAATTAGGTGAGGGGGTTGCCATCAACATAGATGATGAAGTGGTGATTGTTGATGAGAAGATCAATGACGAGATCTTGGAGAAGATAGTGGAAGCCAAAGGTAAAGGAAAGGTTGGAGAGGAGAAGAAGACAGTAAAGGATGGTGAAGTTGTTACTCCAGCAAGTGAAAGTTCTTTTGTTCCTCCTCCCTATGAACCCAAACTTCCATTCCCTGGTAGATTCAAGAAGCAGCTGCTAGAGAAGTACAAGGCTCTGTTTGAGAAACAAATGAGTGAAGCTCAGGCTGCAATGCCCATCATCGATGCTTTCATGTTGACTCCTCAATACAGCAAGTTCTTGAAAGATGCTGTAGCTGCAAAGAAGAAGGAGATGGAAGGCATGATGATTCTTACCCATGAGTGCAGTGCCATCATCCAGAGGCTTGATGTTCCAGAGAAGTTAGAGGATCCAGGAAGCTTCACACTACCTTGTGCTCTTGGACCTATGGTATTTGAGAAATGTCTCTGCGATTTGGGAGCTAGTGTCAGCTTGATGCCTTTGTCTGTTGCAAAGAAGCTTGGATTCACTCAGTACAAGAAGTGTAGACTCTCTCTGGTGTTAGCTGATCGTTCAGTGAAGTACCCTGTGGGCATCTTAGAGGACCTCCCTGTGAAGATTGGAAGGTATGAGATACCTACAGATTTTGTGGTGCTTGAGATGGGTGAGGAGGCTCAAGATCCATTGATTCTAGGAAGGCCATTCTTAGCTACAGCAGGAGCTATTGTTAATGTGAAGGAAGGCACGATTGATCTCCATTTGGGTAAAGAGAACATCCTCCACTTTGACATCAAGAGGAAAATGAGGAAACCAACTGTGTTCGGGCAAGCCTTCTACATTGAAGAGATGGACACCCCTGCTGATGAGCACCTTGAAGAGTTACCACCTGAGGACGACGAGGAGGGAGCATCTCCCTCTACTCATTCCCTATAGAAGGTAACCCACCACACTCCCTTGTATATACCATTTCATTTTTGCATATTAGTTTTCTTTTCGGTATCTCTCTCTACTTGACGACACAGAGACTGTGTAACTCAAGTTTGGGGGAGGTACCAAGTATTTGATCATGTTTGCTTTGATGTTGTTTCATTGAGTCATGCATTGCATACCTATTTGCATATAAAAAAAAAAAAAAAATCAATCATTTAGTTTGCATCATTTGCATTTCTAGGAGAGTCTAGAGCATATAGGTTGCATTCACTTGCATTGGGAGCAATGATTTTAAATGCCTTGTAAAGAACACTACGTTGCACCTGAGTAGCTTTTGCACCTCTCAAAAAGACTTGTATGTTTCGAGCCTTGAAAATCCTTCCTGAAACTTGTTGATTGCTGAAACTCAGTCTTTGAAGCCAACTACAACCTTATTAGAAATGAATGAACTTAATGCTTCTTGCTTAGGGTCCCTTGTGTACTGAGTCATGGCTATACACACTGGAGTTGTCACATCTTTTATGCCAATCTTTTTGACAAACTCTAGTGGTAGACCACTCCCAAAACCTTTTCCTCCTTTTAAGCTTTCATTGTTTGATGAGTGAGGCCTTTTTCGGAAAGTCTTACATGTGCATAATGTTGAGAGTATCGGGAACGACAATGCTTGATCTTCATTCTTGCTAGATTGGACACTCTATTGTCTAGCTATAGGTGGGGGTGAGTGTTGTGATTATGATTTGGGAGAAATGAAAAAGGAAAAGAATAGACTCTTTGTGCTTAAGTGAATTGTTTTATTGGGACCAGTATAGAAGCCTCTAGCTCAAGTTTTGAAAAGTCTTGGCCCCCAGCCTAAAAAAAAAAAAAAAAAAAAAAAAAAAAAAAAGAAAAACGAAAAAAAAAAGAGAAAAGAAAAAAAAAGAAAAAAAAAAGAAAAAGGGGGCTAGCAAAGTTGTTAGGAGCTAAGAAATGTTTTGAGGTTGTGAAAAATCCCTTGTAGATTTCAAAGAGAAGGAGTTAAAGTTCTTAGGATCTTTTGGTGAGAGATGTGAGTAGGGTTTGACATTTGGGAATGATTGTGTAATTGTATGTTTGGGAAAAGGGTAGAACAATGGAGATTGAGCATTGTATGCATGAGTTGGTCCCTTTCTTAGATATATTATGTGCAATGTCAAGGCTACTTGTTTTGAGAGTAAACCACCTTAAAGATCATATGTTTTGAACCTCTTGAATCACTTGAATAAAAGCCTTCCCTTACCCAACCAAATGACTTGGACCAACTGACCATTTGCAAGAATTCACCTGATGTTTTGTGCTTAATGAATGTGAGAGTTGGTTGATTTGAATGTGTGGATGCTTGATGATGAGTGTAAGAACAAAAAGAGTTAAGATAGGCCTAGAGAAGCTAGAGTGTAATAAGAGAGTGTGCTAGTTGTGTTTCTTTTGGCTATGTGCTCCCTCCTTCAACCTCTCTCCCTATGAGTTCTAGAAAGTTCACTTGTGGACAAGTAAAAGAACAAGTTTGGGGGAGTTGATATCTTGCATATTTACATTGTTTTATCCATTCATTCATAAACATTTTCATCATATAGATTAGGATTTAGACATGTTTAGGTTGCATTTTGCATACATATGTCTCTATCAGGTATTTGAGTACCACATGGAGTTTCTGGAGACATTTGGAGCTCAAAAAGGAGTGTTTAGAGTGGTCATTGGGCGAGCAAGGCATGGAGCGACCAGTCCGGAGCGACACCACCAAGTCGCTCTGACTTCCCTATTGGAGCGACCTTACCAAAGCGACAGGGAGAAGTCGCTCGCGGTTTCATCACTCGGAGACGCGAGAACGAGCCCAGAGCGACCTCCCGGAGCGACACCACGAAGTCGCTCGCATCTCACACCCCTCTCGGAGCGACCTCCCAAAGCGACACCCCGAGGTCGCTCGCGTCTTTATGGAGAGACGACACGAAGCGAAGCCTGGAGCGACCTCTCAGAGCGACCTACCAAGGTCGCTCCCGATCCAGAGCGACCCGTTGGAGCGACACACCAAAGTCGCTCGCGACCTCTCGCCCGGACACACCAAAAATCGGCCCTGGAGCGACTTCCCGGAGCGACACCTGCAAGTCGCTCCGCGTTATTTTGCTGCCGAAAATCATGATTTCTTAAGGACCTTTTTGCAATTTATTTTGGACGTTTTGCACTTGGAAAAACCTATGTTTTAAACATCTTTTGTAGCCACCAGTGGCAGATTATCTTTTATCTTTGATCTATTGAGAAAGACACAAGAACTCTCTTGAGAAGTTCATCTCTTGGGTTTTGATTTGTTATGTTCTTGTGTTCTTGTTGATTTCTTATCTATTTCTCTACATGATTAATCTGAAATCCAATATGGGTTTAAGAGGAATCATGGAGATTAGTGAGTAATCACCTTTTGAATTCATGGGTTATGGAGATTAAGAGTGATTAGGTTAGAGCTAGGATGTTTTAGTGTAGATCATTCATATTTCCTTGCTAGTAGAGTAATCATAATGCATCTTCTGAGTTGGCCACTCAGTTGTTGATCTTTAGGCATTTCTCACCCGAAAGGTGTTCGATGAAATGCCCGAGACAACTCTCCTAGGCTTTTAGTATACTTTGCCAAAGACATTTGTTGTTAAAGATGCTAAGATAGCTAATAGACTTGTTAGTAATGATTGCTTTCATATTATTCAACCAAAGACATTTGATGTTTGAGATATGTTAGCAAATGAGCATTCATCTAGACATAGAGCTTGCTTAGAATTGTGTCTAGGCTTAAGGTTGATAGTTTGATTGATCATTTGCCATCCTTAGTTCGATACTTGATCACCCAAGGTCTAATCCCTATACCCATGAGTTCTCTTTTCCTTTAGTCAAGAAAGTATCATTCTGTTATTGCTTTCTAGTTTTAGTCATAGTTTAAAACCCTTCTAAATCATTGGTTGCACTTAGATTAAGTGAGTACTTGCATTCTCAGTGCTTTGATATCCCTCAGAACTGGTTCGACAATCATTTATACTACAACATTTGTCTTAGGAGCCTTGAAAACTCCTAACATCAAGTAGATTAGTGTTCAACAATGGTATTTTTTCTTTGTGATAGATTTGATGACCGAGTGGTAGACTTATCCCTATCGACTGGTTAATTTATCTGTATGTCGTTTGATTAATTTAGTTTTGATAGTTTTTATTAATAGTTTTGTGTTAAAGATCAAATAATTCAAGTTGAGGGAAGCCTAGACGTCAAGAGAGAGATGTAAAAAAAATTACTGTGCTTTAAACTGATGGTTTGAAATTCTATAACTCTGAAATTAGTTTGGTTAATTTGTTTTGCTTTTATTTTTAATTTTTTTTGTTTATTTCATCTATTTCATTGCCAACTTATTTTAAACCTAAAAAAGTTTTAGTGTTTCTTCTAATATATTTAGAAAGACAAATCTTCGGTTCATAAAAGGTAATTGATACTCTATCCGTGCCAGTTTAGTTTTCGTTGTAGAGTAATTTTTTTTGTTTTAAAACAAGTGTCGGTTTTTTAATTTCAATGATTTTTTTTTGATTTTCTATTCCAATCTATTTTTCTATGGGATTAGGAATATTGGTAATAATGTTTTTATTTATAAAATATAGAAAATTATTTTTTTATTAAGCAGTGTGTCCAATTCTAAAACGACAATTAAAATGAAACGGAAAGAGTATATTTTAAAGCAGTAGTAGTGATAGTTCTTATCGATTTCGTTCATGGTTCTTTAGTGATGGTGATAGAGTTTTCGGTGCAAATTATAGTTATTCCGAAAAGCATCACAAAATTCTAATTAATTGACTATTTGAAACGATGATTTCTTTGACTATCATTTATCAATAGAACAATATAAAAAGTTTTTATGTCACAGTTGTTTCTAATGGAACAATAATAAGAGAGTGGCAACCCTTATCAATTCAGGCTAAAGCATGATGTTCTTGGATTATTGGGCAGATTTTTTTTTGAGATATTCATCTATTCCAAAAAAAAAGTAGCTTTTATATAAAAAAACTTTAATATCCATACTTAAAATGGATATATTATGTAATACAATTCGGACAACTAAACTAGTGATACATAATCTTTGTTTACCGCTATATATTTTAGATACACTAGTAAAAATATTCACTATAGCCACAGATTAGCCGCAAATAAATTGTGGTTAGAATTAAAAAGTCACGGTCTAACCACATATTAGTAGAAATATCCACATTTAAAAAAATAACTATGGTTAAATTGTAGTTATTTATAGACACTTCCTATAAATTGTGGCTAACCCATATTTATTTTAGCCATGATTTGAACCGTGTTTATAAATATCTACAATTTTTAAAATATATGTTGTTGCTAACAAATACCACTTTTTTTTTTTGTTTTGGATCTTCAAAATAATTTCCATAGGAGATCCGGATCTAATTTTTTTCTGATCCTTTGATAAAAAAAATTCATTTTCTTCATATAAAATATAATTTACTACACATTAGAAAATATAGTTGAATCGTTACTTTTATACAAAATCATAAAATCTAATTCCTAAACTTTAAACTTAAATTTTACATTTAAAACTATATATCTAATCATTTTAAAACATGAATCTTAACTTTTAACTCCAAGCCAAAAAAAAACTTTAACCTCAAATCTTAAATTTAAACTTGAAACCTATACCCCAAACACCAAACCATATATCTGAAACATTAAATCTTCAAATTTTAACTTCTTAATTATTATAGTGAAATTAAAACATTATATCAAATATAACTATTAACTATACACATAAAATAATTGTTAGAACTATTAGCATATTAACTTTGAATAACATTAATCATTTAAAATACATATAAATTTTGAAACCCTAAACACTAAACAAAAAAATTAATACTATAATATGAATTAAACTAAGATCTTAATCTTATAACAAGTTATAACTTTTCAATATAAATTTTTGAAATCTTAATCACAAACCTTATATCTAAAATCTAAACCCTGTATTCACCAAATTCCAAACTCCAAAATCATAAAAATAACCTTCACTTTTTTTTTTGGACAACAAAAGTAACCTTCGCCTTTAAACTTATTTTTAAACTAAATCAGCAAAATGTAAATCATAAGCATATAAAATCTAAATCATAAAACAAAAATATAACCAAATTATATATACAAATAATTAAATATTTACATACAAACTTTACAGGATTTAAACATTTACATACAAACCCTTATATCTAAATCTAAAACCTATTAAATTTGATTCTAAAAATTAAATTCAAAACAATATTAAATAAAATTATAAATTAAAGTATTATAAACTGAAAAATCTAAGAAACAAAATTAATGAAAACTAAGCAAAGAAATTGTGAATTGTCAGCACTTAACTTTTTTGGTGGTTAGTATGTCGCTATATCAAAAATTTCTACTAGTGATCAAATGAAACTGAAAGTTTCATAATTTTGAAAAAGATGTACTGCTGTCAAAAAAAAAAAAAAAAAAAAAAAAAAAAATGTACTATCCTCTTGAATAGCATAGAGTAAGGACCTAATTTCTGATCCACTCACGCCTTAAAGCTCAACAAGGTATTCGTATTTGTCAGCACTTAATTTTTCTTTATATATCTTTTCAAGTAAAAGTTGAGTTTGAGGTAGACAATAATGGAACTGAAGCTAGAAGTGACCGGAAGAGAAGTGATCAAGCCTTCTTCACCCGCACCTCATCATGATCGCCTCCAACTTTCCTTGTTCGATCTCAGCTGTCCAGCAATCTACGTGGCAACTACCTTCTTCTTCAAATCCATCACCGGATCAGAGTCCCTGGAGTTCATATCCCGGAGGCTTAAAACCTCTCTATCCGAGACTCTCTCACGTTTCCCTCCTCTAGCTGGACGTCTAGAAGGCATCTCCGTATACTGCAACGACGAAGGAGTCATCTTCACCGAGGCACGCACCGTTCTCCTCCTCTCGGACTTCCTGAGAAACCTCAATAGGCCTGTTCGTTTTATAAACGCTACGACTAGCGGCAGCGGCAGAAAATAAAGCTAAGACAGGAAGAAATTCTTTAATGTTCTGATTAAAAACAGCCGCAACGGATAAACGGAGACATGAAAACAGAATCGCCGCTGAAATTTCGAGCGTCGTATTTGCTGGGTTGAAGTTGACGCAGCGACTGGAAAAAATGGAAGATGCGGTTGTTTTTACAAAACCCAGCGACAACGATGATAGTTATTTGCTTTATATTTTTGAAACGCTGACACGGCCGCGGCGTCTCCAAAAAGAACAGGCCTAATACAGACTCTCTCGCAGAGTTTCTCCCTGAAGTCGAGCAGGGAGAATCTGCGGGGACGTGGCCGTTGCTGAGAGTCATGGTCAGTTTCTTCGGGTCAGGATCAGGAGTCGCGGTCACTGTTGGCATCTCTCACCAGATCTGCGACGCAGCCTCACTGTTAAACTTTGTCCGAGCCTGGGCCGATACAGCGAAAGGGACAGCAACAAGTGTTCCTGTTCCTCAGTTCGCAGGAACTACAATCTACCCTCCTCCTTATAGCTCTTACCAGTCTCCTTGCCTTGATGACCTTTAAAAGCTTCGAGGAAAATGTGTAACAAAGAGACTCGTCTTCGAATCTTCCAAGATCGCTGAGCTTAAACTCAAAGCCGCTAGCGAAAGCGTCCCGGTGCCTACACGTGTGGAAGCCATCATGTCGCTTATTTGGAGATGCGCCGCAAAAGCCTCACGGTCTAACTCACTTTCTCCAAAGTCAACGCTGATGACTCAAGCTATGGACTTGAGGCTTAGGATCCCCACTAATGTTTTGCCGGAAAACGCAATGGGGAACCTACAATCTGCTTTCTTTCTCAAGAGAGAGGCAGAGAGCGAGTTGGAGATCGGTGAAATCGTGGCTGAGTTTAGAAAGATTAAAGAAGGTGTCAACGAGATGATTAAGGAGAATCTCCAAGGCTGTAATAATAATGATACTACCATCACCACCACCACACTTGGTCAGAACTTGTTGACTGCGATGGGAAGTTTCATGTCGGAGTACTTAAGACCGGGTATAGACTTGTACACAATGTCTAGCTGGTGTAGGAAGCCTTTCTATGAGGTTGACTTTGGATGGGGTAATCCGGTATGGATTGGACCTGCTTCTCATAACATCTACGATAACATAGTGTTCGTGGTGTTGATGGACTCAAAGGATGGTGAAGATGTAGAAGCTTGGGTAGGGATACCAAAACAAGACATGGCTACTTTCCTATGTGATGAAGAGTTGCTTTCTTATGCCATTATAAATCCCCCAGTGCTGATGTAAATAAGATTCCAAGCCAGTCAGTAACATCTCAATGTATGGGTGGAAAAATTGTAGTGGATATTTAATAATTGCTATATGCTTGATTTAATAAAATGTATGGCTGTTTGCATTTAGCTACGGTTTGAATAGTGTTTTGTCGTGCTTGGGGTTTCTTATGGATACAGAAACCAACCGAACATGTAAGATGTATTACTGGATACTGGTCTGTATCTAATGATATTGTTTGCATTATCGTCGAGAATAAGGCCGTGACATTACGCTCCTTTAAGCTGCTATACTGATTTCATCTATGACACTTCATTGAATATCTAATAATTGCTATATGCTTGATTTGATAAAATGGTTGGTTTTTTGCATTTCGCTACGGTTTGAATAGTGTCTTCTTCTGCTTGGGGTTTCTTATGGATACAGAAACCAACCGAACATGTAATGATATTGTTTGCATTATCGTCGAGAATAAGGCCGTGACATTACGCTCCTTTAAGCTGCTATACTGATTTCATCTATGACACTTCAATCAGTTGGAAGTTTTGAAACACAACAATCATTTCTATAAGACAATTTTGATTATTATTATTCTTAACGGTATACATACACATCAGAACCTTATTCAAACGTTTCATAAACGTATTATCCAAAGTGGGAAACTATTAAGCTATGTTCATTTCAACTTTGCCTCCACATGGTTCCATGCAATTAGACCACAACATTTTCGACCACGTCTCGAACAAACTTACGCAAAGCCACCTGCGAAGATCCACCATCCTCTAACGCCACGTGGCACTTCTCAGCCATCTCCTCAACTCTCTTCCTGACGTCACTACCTTCCTCCATCACGCGCCTCACCGCTCTCTCAATATCCTCCGCCGCAACCGTCTCCATCTCTCCGCCCAGCAAATCTCCTTTAAAGAACCTCCGTATCTACACCGCCAATCCAAGCTCCTCCACCATCTCGAACGCGTTGATCTTCTGCTCCGCGTAGAGCGGCCACGTCACCATCGGAACGCCGAACCACAAGCTCTCAAGCATCGAGTTCCATCCACAGTGGGTCACGAAGCTCCCGATCGCCGGCTTAGCCAGCACCGCCACTTGCGGAGCCCATCCGATCACCTTCCCTCTCTCCGACGTCCGATCCGAGAATCCCTCCGGTAAAACTTCCTCCAGATCCGCGTAGTCTCCGGGAGGCTCGGTCAGTATATCCGGCGATCCACGCCGGAGAGACCAGAGAAACCGGTGGCCGCTTCGTTCCAACGCGACGGCGATTTCTCTCGTTTGCTCCTCGTTGAAACCTCCCATGTTCCCGAAACAGAGGAACACGACGGATCTCGCCGGTTGCTCGTCGAGCCACCGTAAAACCTCCGATTGCTTCCCTTCTACGACGTCGTTTTGGAGATGCAACAGTGGTCCCACTGGATACGCTTGAGGAAGGTCGTCACCACCATAACCGCCGCGGGAGAATATTTTCAAAGAGTGAGGCTCCAGCTCAGCAACGGTATTTACTAAAATACCCTTCATCTTTCGGAAGTTTCTCGCTTGGTCAAAAAAGAAGGGAAGCCACTGCTTCGAGGTGAAGAGATAAGGAAGACATTTCACAGGATAAGGACGAGTCAAACACGGGAAGTCCAACTCGTTGACCGACTCGTCCAGCTCGCTGACGTCATACTTCTTCTCGTCGAACATTAACTGGAGATGAAGCGTGATTCCTAGAAACGCAGCGTTTGACGTGTACATCATATACGTAGGGACTTTGAACTCGTCAGCTACTTCTATCATCGACGTGCAGAACATGTCGACGACGAATCCGGCGAGCCGCGGCGGCGAGTCTAGGAGTTTGGAGACTGCGTCTCTAACTTTCGGCTTTTGGTTGTCCATGTAGGCCTGAGGATCGAGAGGAACGTCGGGTGGTTGATCTGCGGCGGAGATGGTGACGTGAAGGAGGCGGTCTTGAGACGGCGTGAAGAGGGGTGTAACGTGGTCGGAATCATCAGCGGAAGGGCGAGGGATGATGAGTACGGTGATTGAGAGACGATCATCTTCGTTGAGGAGTTTCTTGGCTAACTCGACGGTTGACCGGAGATGACCAATTTCCGCCGCGGGTATGAACACAAGTTCGATTTTCATTTTATTTGTTTTATATTTTCTTTCCTTTTTTGGGTTTTGTCTTTCTCAGTGTTGACTGGTTTAGACAGAAATGGTAAGGAGAGGTGTTGTGCGCGCGCTTATACAGTGATTAAGTTGTTTGTTGGGTCACGAAAGACTGGCGCAATGAAACTAAATGGGCCAAGAAAAGGCTAAAATAAATTACAGCCGTCGCCGAAGGGAGCCCTATTTCTCAGTTTTTGGTTGTGGCTGTGTATTTATATGCTTTTTGTCTTCTGTAAATCATATGAGCTTTCTCTCTTCTTGTATCTGTATGATTTTTTTCATTGATTAGTTTATGTTTTTTTGTGAAAGGGTATATGGTGATGATACAATAATGTTGTGGACTAGAGTTTCAGATCTGGGCACTTCACCCAGAAGTTGAAGAGTAACCCTTGGCTGTCTGAGTATTCCCTTTTACACCGGTACTTATAAAATATAATTTTGTAATTGATCTTAAAAAGACAATCTTTTTGTTTTATGTTCTGTGTGGGCCTCTGTAAAAAGCTTATGATGATAAAAACAAATATCTTTTTGATGCTATGATGTGATAAAAGCACGAAGAGTGTAAGAAGAGCAGTGGACAATTACAAATTCTGAAAAGGGTTTGTTCTTGCCGTGAGCTTTCCTAATTAAACGACTTCTCCTTCCACTGAGCATATTAAACTTTCAGTGTTTTTTTCTTTTTTTTGTTGGCGTCCATTACCAATTCTGAGGGATAAATACAGTTTCTTCAGGTATAATGGCTTGTGACGCAATAGTTTTGTGGTATATCCTGATCATCTTGCTTTTTCTCAGTGCCTTTTGATCCTGGAAATGCCTCGCATATTGTATTTTTAATGTTCCTTTGTATGTGACATCCCAAACATCTTAACCTTTTTTAACTCCTGAACGAGTTTCTGTCGAGGCTGTGGTTGGTGCCATTATTGTAATTCAGATAAAAATGTGAGACCATTATGGTAACTGGTTTCTTTTCTGTTAATCTCATTCTTTCAAGCTCTGGTCTTGCTTGTATCTCTATTTTAATAGAGCTTGAGAATTTTTGTGTTGATTGAATGTTGAATGGTATATGGTGATGATACAATTATGTTGTGGACTAGAGTTTCAGATCTGGGCACTTCACCCAGAAGTTGAAGAGTAACCCTTGGCTGTCTGAGTATACCCTTTTATTTATATATTTAGTCTTTTGATCGATTATATATTTTAATTGTTATTCTTGTTCTTGTCTTGGCTTTAAATAGCTAATTTAAAAGCTTATGATGATAAAACAATAATCTTAGCGGATTTCAGTGAGGTTTATTGATCAATGATCTGAATTTGTTACACACACTGAAGCTATTTTACCAAGTTTATTATATATTTGATGCCATGAGTGTTAAGAAGGCGTAGCACAGTTACATACTATAGTAAGGCTGGACAAAATTACAGACTCTAGCAATGTTTGTTTTTGCTATTGGGCTTTGAAAATGATGAAGTTCTTGAGATAGTGATCAAAGGTGCATTAGATTGAATTAAAGCTGTAGATTACTGTGGCCTTCATCAGTATCATTCCACTCTAGTCTATTTGTATAAATTAAGACCAAACAAAATGCTAAATGATCAAGCGTTCATGACAGTAGGATCAAACAACGTTTAATTCATAAAACATGCATATACTATTTTTCTCACTTAATTCATAAACATGCATGTACTATTTTTCTCATTATTCAAAGTTCGTAATGAAATTCAAAATTTAAATAACTTGTTTAACTCTAATAGTGCAATATTATTCAATACTAAATCCAAATACTTCAAAAGCTGAAGCTATTGTGATTACCATTTAGACTATAATAGTATAACTATATACATAAATATAGGGAAAAGCGCATAAAAATTAGAGAAATTAGGTGGTATATACACAGAAAAAGTTGAAATTAGGTAAATACACATCTAGTGTGGAAAGCACTGTTAGATTTTTTTTAGTACGAAACGACCCCTACGTACCTAAGGCCACGCTATCTTGCTCTAATAGATTGTGTCAGAGTCTAGTATATAAGGAACCACTTATTACACGCCATTATATGTACTACACTAGTACTAGTTAAAGATGTCGAGGGCAAATAGAAAGGCATCAATTACAGTTTTTTAAGTTTATTTGTTCAGTGAAAAGTCACTCCCTTTCAGTTGTCTACTTTCATAAACCAAAGAAATATCTATTTATCTTCCCCGGAGTGATATTGGAAGTTTATCCGTCTGCGATATGGAGTATTTGCAGCTGCCGAAACGCATGTTTGCTGTCGGTGAAGAATCCGCCGCTATAGGGTTAATCCGACGCTCTAGATTCGGACGGAAGATCATATCTCAAGCCAAAAATGCTTCATCTTCTGGGTGTTTTGGCCAGTTCGTCGTGGTCTGTATGCTCATAGTGAAGAGAAAATACGAGATCTGGTTCCTTTTTTGCGGAGTAACCAGTTAGCAATGTTTCAAAATCCCTGCTATCTATCTAATTTTGTTTGTGTTATTAACATTCATTTTTTTCTAATAGTCTAGACTATCTTTAAAGTAAAGTTGGTAGGGGGTAATTGTATTTGTGGAGGCTTATGGCTGAAGTAACATGTACGATGTATGGTAGCTGCTACTAATAATCACCTCTTTCTAATACATGAAAAATGAAGTTTAGTAAATTATACCCTTGATATTAGTAACTAAGTACAAACTTAACTGATAATATAACGCTCAGGTTAAAAGTATATATCAAACAATACGATTGAGAGATAAAGCATTGTTGATGTTATCGGTTGGAGGTAAGCGTATTTATGGCTGCCTCTACCCGAAGTAACATGTACGATGCCAGGTAGCTGCTAATAATAATAACCCCTTTCTAATACATGAAATGAAAATTGATAATTTATACCCTTGATATTACAAACTTAACAGATAATATTATGTGTAACGCTTAAAAGTATATATATCAAACAATACGAGTAAGAGATAAAGTATTGTTGATGTTATTAGTGTACGTTAACCAAAACACCAAGCATATAATACCCTGCAATTTTCCATTGGCAAGTAATAATCAAAGTTGTCACTAACCTATCGATTGGCAATCCCAATTGATGATGTAGAGTTCGTCTTTAAAAATTGAGCACATATGTACGAGTGTTGTTAACCGAAACGATCATATGCTGATAGCTAACTATTTTTCTTTTTTTTTTTGTTAAATGGTAAATATTCATTAGTTAAAATGAAACTACAAAGTTGCATAAGCCCCAAAAAAAAGTGTAAAAAGACTTATGGAACAGATCGGTAGAATTAAAATCTGAAACAAATTTTAAGACTACAATTTCTGATCTAACTTCCGCCAAGGCGGGTAGGAAAACCGACCACGCCATTTAGCACGAACCCTAGTCTCCCGACGACGCTTCAAGGTACAAACCCTAGACTCCCGACGACGCTTTGAATACAAACCGAAAGACCGGAAAGACTCACCACACGAACCCAGCAGAGACTGACGACACCCATCCTTAGCACGAACCCAGCAGAAACCGACGACGCTTCACGACACGAACCCAGCGAATTCCTAAGACAATACAACCAAAGATCCGAAAAGCGACCGGGTAACCGAACCCGTCACTACCAAGAGCAAAAGGGAAAGCGGGTTGAATAGCGGCAGCTACTCCACGAAACGTAGCACTTTGACACACCGGGACCGAGCAGTCCGCAACCACCAGAGACTCACTCTAGTGCTGGGATGTTGGAAACTACTCCTCAGGCCACCGAGACCAGACCAAACCGAATGACACACCAGTATAGAACAGGTCTCCTCAGGAACCGTCACTGAGAACCAGTGACAAGATCGATCCAGACAGGAAATAAGCTTGCACGAGCAAAGCTATAACTCCATAAGACGTGACTAAAGCACAACTCAGAAACGGTGAGCCTCCGCGAAATAATCAACCGTGAGAGTGTGACGGGAGAGCCATGACCGGAGAAGATCAAGGCGGAAGCATCTCTGTCACGGCAGGATAACATAGCCATAGACGACTCATCACCGACACCGTGCATTGAACAACACGCGCCGTCGTCAAAGCGGAGGAGCCGACACACGACGAATCCTACACCTTGGACGCGCCTTTGTGGATTAACCACTCAGAAACCACCTGAACGGTAGCCACACGAGCCTCCTCCGACGAGACGCCAAGCGAAGGAATGCATCACGCGCCACCGCTCCACTCCGTCCGAACTCCGATGAAAGAAACACGACGATGAAGAACAGATCCGGTACGGAGGAGTCTCCACACGAGAGCACGCGCCACCAAACGCCAAGATTTATCGTAGATCTAAGGTGAAAAGGAACCAGACAAATCTTGACCCAAAAGCCGACTAGCTTCACTCAGCCTCCGAAACGCACCTCACCGGAATTCCAGAGATTGATGACCCTCTCAGTCCAAGCTCCCTCATGAGCAGGAGGCAGAGAAGAGATAGTCAACAATGGACCAGAACACACGAAGCATATCGGTACACCGGAAGGGGAGAAGCGGCTAGCAAAAAGGAAAAAATGAGAGAGAGGAGGAGAAGTCACTCCGACGTCGGCAACAAGCCGAACGCCGGAGGAGAACAGCGACTGTCTTTGTTTTGGTGGCTTTAGAGAGAGGAAAGAGGTTCTAGAGGAGAGAGAGAGTTCCTGAAAGCGTGTTCTTTACCTTTTTTTGTTATGTTGAGACAAACTTCTAACTATTTTTCTTACCATCTAACAATATGGCTTCAGTTTTTTTCATTAAATACACAATAGGAAACTCTAAAATTTTCCGTGTAGCCTTTACGTCCCGCCATTCTATTCTCTCTTACAATTAGATATTCCCTCGATTTGTAGAAAAAAAATGTAGATTTGCTTATGCACATTACACGAGTATCAAACAAAACGAGCGGATGAAAAAGAAATAGCTGGAAACCTACTTTCAAATAGAATAATAGGAAGTACTTTAAGAGATCTAAGGGCATCATTATTGGTGTTTCTTAGGTTGAAGCCCTTAAGCGTAGGATCCCTTAACTTTTAACTAAAAACGTTAAGGGACTTCTCTCAAGTCTCTTATTTAAGGGTCATTCCTTAGCTTTTTTAGTTAAAAGCTAAGGGACCCTACGCTTAAAGACCCAACTTAAGAGACACCAATAATGATGCCCTAACAAAATCTACAGTTGCTCACCTTTCTTGGCGGGCGTGTCCTCTCCTAGGGGCAAAACGGGCAAGTGGTACACAACTTGCTACAGTCTCCTTGGGTTTATATTACAATCAGGTAGTTTCCTAATTTCACCTCCAATAGGGTATATTTGACCAATAGTCTCATATAATTTATTACTGATGAACAATATCGATCACAATTTTAACTTGTAATACAAGTAAGCTTATTTCAATATTTAATATGTTATTGAAACAAGTTTTACTGTTAAATTGTTAACACTGTTTAAAGTGTTAACAGTTGAACTCCAAAGTTTAAAATACAAACTTTTGTCCACTTATGCGATTTAAAGTGTTCTTTTATGATGCATGGTTTATCATTGAAAAATTGCATTCAATAGACAAAAAAAAAACAAAATTCACTAACTAACTAAAAACATCTTTTCTCTCTTATTTTCTCTTTCTATCTCTCTATACTCTTTCTCTAAAAATCTAATTTCATTTTTTGTTTTGGTTATTTAGCAAATAAACCCTTTATCGTTAAGAAAAAACACCTAAACCTCTGTCTCAGCTAGCAGGTCCGACGATTGGAGCCAGACCGAATCTTGGTATTACCCGACCCGTAAAACTGAAACCATTCACTGTAACGGAGACGGTTTCGCCTTCCAGCTTCCGACAAACACAAAGCCTCGACGAATTCACTGGAAGAGAGAGAGAGAGAGAAAAAACCGAACAAACAATACTCCAGAAATGAACCAGACAAGACGAAAGAGACGATCCGATCCACCTCTCTCTAGACCCGACTCCCTCTCCCCTGAGATGCCCTTCCCCTCCAAATCACCATCACTTCTCTCTCCCCGCGTCAGAAACATCTTCCTACTCCTCACCTTCTGCTCCATCGTCTTCACCCTCTTCACCTACTGCACCTTCCGCCGCGACCAAATCTCCTCCATCGCTCGCTCCTTGCCCCTCTTCTCCACCCAGCGCCGCCACCTACTCTTCTCAATCGCCGCCTCTCGCGACTCCTGGCTCCGCCGCAGCTCCTACGTCCGTCTCTGGTACTCTCCCAACTCCTCCACGCGCGCCGTCGTCTTCCTCGATCGCCGCAGACTCGATCCCGATCCCGATCACACCCTCCCTCCCGTGATCGTCTCCCAAGACGTCTCTAGGTTCCCTTACACCTTCCCCGGCGGTCTCCGGTCGGCGATCCGCGTCGCGCGCGTCGTCAAAGAGACAATTGATCGTGGAGATGATAATAAAGACGTGCGGTGGTTCGTCTTCGGAGATGACGACACTGTCTTCTTCGTGGACAATCTCGTGACGGTTTTGTCAAAGTACGATCACCGGAAGTGGTGGTACGTCGGGAGTAACTCGGAGTTTTATGATCAGAACGTGAGGTACTCGTTTGATATGGCGTTTGGTGGCGGAGGGTTCGCGATCAGCGCTTCGCTTGGGAAGGTTCTTGCTAGGGTTTTGGATTCTTGTTTGATGAGGTATGCGCATTTGTATGGGAGCGACTCCAGGATCTTCTCTTGCTTGGCTGAGCTTGGTGTTGCGTTGACTCACGAACCTGGGTTTCATCAGGTATAACGTAATGAAACTTTCTAGGTTTTTGACAGTAATTGAGATAGTTTCTATATTTGGAAATTTTAGTTTGATAACTGAAGTGTTGGTTTACTTGCCTTGTTTGGTTGGTTTTGGATAAGTATAGTTAGTGTCTGAACATTACTATATATGTGTAGTTAGTGTCTGAACATTGCTATTTTTAACAATGATTGAATTATAGTTCCGTTGATGCCTGATTAACGAACAGAGAGTTTCTATATTTGGAAAGTTTAGTTCAGTAACTGAAGTGTTAGTTTGCTTGCCTTGTTTGGTTGGTTTTGGATAAGAGTAGCTTGTGTCTGAACATTACTATTTTTAACAATAATTGAGATATAGTTCCATTGATGCTGATTGATGAACAACAGAGAGTTTCTATATTTGGAAAGTTTAGCTCAATAACTGAAGTATTAATTTACTTGCTTTGTTTGTTTGGTTTTGGATAAGTGTAGTTAGTGTCTGAACATTACTATATATGTTTTATTTTTCTTAGATTGATGTAAGAGGGAACTTATTTGGACTGCTATGTGCGCACCCTTTAGCTCCACTGGTATCACTTCATCACTTAGACGCAGTTGATCCCTTCTTTCCGAAAACAAACCGGACTGAATCCGTGGCTCGTCTCATCAGTGCTGCAAGTTTTGATTCCGCTAGGATATTGCAGCAGAGCGTGTGCTATGATTCTTCGAACATAGTGACTGTTTCGGTTGTGTGGGGCTACGCGATTCAAGTCTATGAAGGCAATAAACTCCTCCCGGATCTTCTCACCCTGCAAAAAACATTCTCTACATGGAGGAGAGGGTCAGGTGTCCGGAGCAACTATATGTTCAGCACAAGAGAGTATCCCAGGGATCCATGTGCGAGACCGCTCGTCTTTTTCTTGGATAGTGTAGGATCAGATGGAATTGATGGGACATGGAGTAGCTATAAGCTTCATAATGTGGGAAACTGCCACAGAGCAGAAGCGCTTAAGCGACTACAACGCATCCGTGTTCTGTCTCGTAAGCTGAAACTTAATGTTGAACAGGTATAGTTTTATAGTTCTATTACCTTTAGTTTGGCCAGATTTATAATCTTTCTTTTCTCTGAAACAAAAATGACAGATGAATCCGCCTCGCCGTCAGTGCTGTGACATCTCATCGCCTTTTAACACTTCAATGGTCATTAACATAAGGCAATGCATGCCTGATGAGCTAATTGCCATGAACACTTAGCGTTTTTTTTTTTCTTTCTCTAACCATTCACTTCAAGAATCAGCTAAACAGCGCCTGAGTCTAATATTCTTCTGATGTAAATCAATGGCAGAATCCTGAGGTAAGTTTCTTATTTTAATAGACCTCTGCCTGAATCAATCCTAACAATATAACCTAATGTTTTTTTGTCTTGTAGCTTGTAGGGGTGGGTTAGTTTTATTCTTCCTGACTAAGTTCAGAAGTAAATGTCTTATAGAAGAGACCCGAGATTCGAAGGATTGTGTATTTTCGACCAAGTTTGTTTCTTTGTCTTACTTCCTTTTGCTCAAGGAAAAGAATGAAGCTCAGATCCTTCCTCTCTGTATATAAAGTTGTGCAGGCATTGATTTTTCTCATACTCCATCATCCTAAGTTTTGAGTTTGTTTTTTTGTCATGTGGTGTTGACTGGTGAGAGTCACTTTGCTCTTTGAATGTTACTCACTCAACCGTTGTTTTTTTTGGACACAAATGTAACATATCTACAAAACTTAATTAATTTATTTGCTAAATACCAAAACATTATTCTTCATACTGACACTGTGAAGCAGGACTATAAGAAATCACTTCTTTTGGAAATTGAGT
This sequence comes from Brassica napus, assembly GCF_020379485.1. Taxonomy (NCBI): domain Eukaryota; kingdom Viridiplantae; phylum Streptophyta; class Magnoliopsida; order Brassicales; family Brassicaceae; genus Brassica; species Brassica napus. The sequence goes on along the minus strand of NC_063436.1, from coordinate 22,890,191 downwards.
TTACCGATGAAGAATGCGAAAAGAGAAGCCAAGAGAATGGGGAAGGCAGTGAGAACAATAGCTACAAGAGCCAAAACTCTTATGTTACTTATTTTTGGGCACAACTGTAATAGATCTAGAAAGCTTAATTTATTTATTTGCTAAATACCAAAAAAAATATTTTCATACTGACCCTGTGAAGCAGGATTATAAGAATCGTCACTTCTTTTGGAAATTGAGTTTATCTATGAAGAATGCGAAAAGAGAAGCCAAGAGAATGGGAAAGGCAATGAGAATGATAGCTACAAGAGCCAAAGAATCATATCTGAAACCAAAATAATCTTCCACGAAATCTGAAACCTTCTTCGTCTCTCCAAATGCTACTATCTCTTTCTCCATATCTCCATACTGAGATGTGAGCAATCCATTCAAAACCCATGACGTGGGACTCAAGTAATACATCCAAATCCACCATTTCGGAATGCTCTGCATATCCAATAAAATTCTCAACATGTTTTGATCTATTACATAACGTAGAGAGGTTTGTCACTCTTTTTATCTTGGTTAGAAGATACTTACAGGTTTTGGCATGACATAACCAGCGAAGAGATTAACCATTGAGTAGAAGCCCGAACGGAGAGTAAAAGCAACGTGAATGTTTGGAGTGATGACGACTAAAAGCATGCCAAAGTAGTTGAATATGAGCAACGAGCAGAAGACTGCATAGAAGCTCCAAAACACTTTGTACACAGAGAAGTGATAGCCAACCATAGGATATAAGATTGCCATACATAAAATAGACTGGACTAATGAGTATGGAATCTCAACCAACACCTACAAAATTTAGGGCTTCAGCTCAATGCCAAAGCCAGGTTTACTTTGTATTCCGTGTATGTGGATTGATCTGAGGAAAATGTGTTAACCTGTGCAAGGGAGTACGCCCATGAGTTGTACATTTGAGCAAATCTTTCGCGGTAGAAGACATTTCTTTCGGTTGCAATGCAGAATAACACTGTAGAGCAATTGTTTATTCCAGTGAAAAGAACCACCGTGTACATTGAGCCCAATACATTGAAAAGATCTTGTTGAGTGTTTCTGCCAAAGAAGAAAGGTAAACACAAAGTTTGAGAGACAACAAAACTTAAAAGAAAGGAAGAGAGGGAAGAGACTAACATTTTATTAGCCTTTTGCCAGAACAGAACGCCACAGATCAAAGAGGTAAGACACATGAAGAGGATGCGAGTGAGATTGTAGGAAGGGTTTCTCCAATAAGAGAGGTGTTGTTTCCATAGGCATGCCTTGAACTGTCCCCAACCTGTTTGAGCATATCGCGTCAAGGAGGTTAGTTCTTCTGTTCCTGAAGATGTACCTCTCATTTGCTCTATTACTATGTTGTTCTCCCTAAAAAAAAAAACAAAGGTAAGCAAGTTTCAAGGAAACAACATTCTAAATGTTGATATACTTACTTAAACAAAGAAGATTCCTTGTAGATTTGGGCCAAATCAACACCAGTTTTGTCTTCTGATGATCTTGAAGTAATGTCTAGTAACCAAGTGGCTGGATTAGTGTTCTCTTTCATTTTCGGAACTCCAGGAATCCTCTGCAGTTGAAAATTACCATTGTAAATAAAGAAAGATAACCATACTTTATAAATATTTAGTTCAGTTTTAGTATATTTAATGAAAACTTACCATAAAGTATTCAATAACATTGCTTGAATGTTGTCCAAGAGGTCCATGATAGATAATCTTTCCTCCATTTTTCATCAAAACCAGCTGCAGTTGAATGTCACATAATGTATTCTTAGAAAGGAGACTTTTGAAATGGGGATGTGTATTATTCTCAAGATCGTTACCTCATCAAAAGCTTCAAAGATATCTGTTCCCGGTTGGTGAATGGTGCAAACAACAGTTCTACCAGTCTCTGTGATATTCTTCACAGCTCTCATTACAATTGCAGCAGCTCTTGCATCTAATCCAGTGGTTGGTTCATCCATGAATATGATTGAAGGATTGGCAACAAGCTCCACAGCTATTGTCAGTCTCTTGCGTTGTTCTGTTGTTAACCCGCTAACTCCCGGAAGTCCTACTAGGGAATCTTTAATCTCCTCCAGCTCTATCGTCTCAAGAACTTCTCTGACTATTGCCTATAAGAAAAATCAAGAAAATTCTCAGACAAGTGAGAGCTAAAAGGATATAATAATTTTTGTTTTCAAATAATGGCTTACCCTTTTTGTTTCAGAGTTGATGCTAGAAGGAAGTCGAAGCCAAGCAGAGTATTCCAAGGACTCCTCTATGGTTAAATTGGGAGAGTGAATATCAAACTGCTCACAGTAACCTGAAACCCTTGCAAATGTTTCTTGAACCTTACGGTAACCACCTACTTGGATCTCTCCTTCAATGTCACCGCGGCTTTTCCTTCCAGAAAGAACATCCATCAGAGTCGTTTTACCAGCACCACTCACACCCATTAGAGCAGTGAGAACACCGGGCTTGAATGCGCCTGTAACGTTAGAGAGAAGCTGCACCTTCTTGCCCTTTTAATAGAAACAAGAGACACCACACATTTAACTCTTGTCTTTTTTTTCTAAACGGTTCAAGAAGTTTTAAGATACTTGGTTTACCTGAGGAGTCTGGACGAAATAACGGACGTCTTGAAATGTGAAAGTTAGGGGTTTGAAAGGTAATGCATTTTTGGACTGGGTAGCAATTTTAGAACTTGACTTAGTATGGTTTCCTGAACTTTGAGCGTTATCATCATCACTAGACACAATCGCACGAGACCTATTTGAAGCTGAAATTACAGAAAGAACAAAATCAATAACATATAGATGTTGATTATTTTAGTAGTTTTTAGTTTTAGTTTTTGATTTTTAGATTTTAGTTTTTAGATTTATATATCTAGGTTTTTAATTTTTAGATTTTAGTTTTTTTTTTTGTCAGCAAACAAAGCAGATTCATGTAGACTCTGCGAACCATCCCGGTAACTCTGCATCATTTAGATTTTAGTTTTTAATTTTCATATTTTTGCTTTCATTTTCAGTTTTTGGTTTTCGTTTTTGATTTTGCCTTAGCTTTTTTAATTTTCTAAATAATAATTGTAATTTATTTTTAAATAATACAATAAACATATAATTATTTCTTAGAGAAAACGTTAAAATTAATCAAAATATTTTCGTTGTTAGAATCAGAAAATATTTCACATATAACTGGTTTTCAGATTTTATTTTTTTATTATCATGTTTTAGTTTTAAAATGTATGCATGTTGTTTATAAATTATTGTATTTTTTTCAAAAATAATTAGAGCAATGAATATTTTTTGACGAAATTTTAAATTTATTGATTTGAATTACGAGTGATTTTCAGATTTATTTTTATTGTATTTTTGTTTTTCAGTATTTATTTATTTTGATTTATTTTAAAGCTATACAAAATTATTAAATTATGCAGAAGTTTCCATTTTTATCATTATAATTTATTAAAATATTATGCTTGTTATTTAAAAAGAAATGAAAAATGTAGTAGCTTGTTTTAAATTTTTTTTGTCAAAAATATATTTTACTAAAATAATCTTAAAATATGTGTAAATAGTTAAAACAAAACTACCTAAATAAAAAAGTATATAATTTAACTAGTGTTATTATATTATATTTATATTCATAAGTTAATAAAAATATGAAGTAGTCGTACATATTCTCTAAAAACCTCAAAAACATGGATTTTGGTTTTCATTGGAAATTTGTCTAAACACCTAAAAAACTAGTTTCCCTATTTTGTAGGAAAACTATTTTGTTAAAATGTTGATTGGTATGAGAGAACTTTTTAAAAAAAAGTAATTTTTCTAAATTTTAGGAAATCTATTTTTGTAGAATTGTGATTGGACGATAAAATAGTTTTTTGAAAAGCAAAAACCATCTTAGAAACTAGAAACAATCATCACATATACTAACTTCTATCACTCACATATTATATAAAAGATGGTTTGTGAACTTACTCGTTAGAAATGTCAAAGCCAGTACAAAAACAACATTGAAGAAGAATGTGAAGCCAATTAAAGCACCAAATGCACCCCAGTAAGATTGATCACCAAAGTTCAGCCCTCGAGCATCAAGAACTTCTTCCCCTAACGTTCTGTTTCCAGATGTTGTCTAATGGAGATGATATACAAATCAATAATGAAGTAAAAATTTAGCTAGAAAATGTGAAAGTTGTGTAAAGAATTCATTACCTGACTCCACCGTGTAGAGAAAAATTCATTTGAGGTTAGACCAATCTCAGCATATGACAATGGAGACAACCAGAAACCCCACTGAAGCCAAGCAGGCATGGACGCTGGAATATAAAAGAAAATCATTACAATGAATCTTCAAAAACTTATTATGAAACGTGTGTTTCAAGTAACAAAACATACGTTTTCGAAGGACGAATCCTCCAAATAATGAGAGAAGCACTATAGAGACTGATCCCATTGTTGTGGCAAGAACAAAATCTCGAAAAGTGGCAGCTATAGCACGGAACATTGATATGCATGAAAGGTGTAAAGCAAAGAAGATCAAGAACTGGCGAAAGAACCTGAAGAAAAGAAAATCTGAATTAGCAGATAAAGTTTCTTGAATTGTACAAAACATGTTTGTGAATGTGTTACCTGACAATATCAGGACTATAACCAATGACATAATATGTCAACGACGTCCACATAAACGCTTCAAGAACTGAAATGGGTATCTTTAAAATAGCTGAAGGAACTGCATAAGCCCAAGCAGGATACAAGTACAACTCTTTCTGCTTGTAGAACACTGACAACCTTGAGATTGTTAGTGTGAGTTCTGGAATTCCATCAGCAAGCATTTTAAAGATTGAAAAGAACAAAGAACCCATTAGATAATTAGCATGCACTAGATCTCTTTTAGACCCAGTCCTTAGATAAACGGTCATTGTAATAGATCCAATGCAAATCAACTGCATTAAAAGGGTAAAAAAGGTTTAAGCATGTAATGGTTAAAACAAGTATAGATTTTCTGGTAAAAAAAATACAAGAACTTACGAGTCCAGACTTGAATACATAAACAAAAGAGTTTCGTTTCATCAGAAGAAACTCTCTCCTTGAGCAAGCTTTTAACATCTCCCAGTTGCTAAGTGAGTATTTTCTTGAGCATAAAGCATCTTTCTGAGCCTGAGACTTGTCAGGTGTCTTGGAGAGTTCCTCTTGTTGTTGTAACCCAAGCTCAGACTTTTTGAACCTCTCAATAAATGAGTCAATGGATACATAAGAATATGGTTTGTCTATATGACACCAATACTGTTCTTGATCTTTCCTTGAGATAACCTCCTGAAGAAATTCAGCAACAGATTTTCTAGTTGGACATTTAAATCCACAATCCTCAAAGAATCTACAAATATAATCCCTTGGACCAATGTAGATTATCTTTCCTTCTCCCATAAGAATCACATCGTCGAAAAGGTCAAACGTTTCTGGTGCAGGCTGAAGCAGTGAAACCACTATGGTTCCTTCAGACAGAAGTGCATAATGTTGGAGACAAGATACAATCTGGAACGTTGTTGAGCTGTCCAAACCATTTGATATTTCATCCATGAACAGAGTTTTGATTGGACCTACGATCATCTCACCTGCAGTAGATAATATATACATACCAAATATGAAGTTTGTCTTGAAAGATATTAGAACCAATGTGCATGTGAATGCTTAAGTTACCTGTAGTTAATCGTCTCTTTTGGCCACCTGATATTCCTGGTCTTGATGTATCTCCAACGCGTGTATCTGCACAGAAACTGAGTCCTAGGATCTGATAATAATAGAACAACAGATGCATTAATAACTTCAGATAAGAACAGAAAACACCTCTGAAAATTACCATACCTTTAGGATATAATCAGTTTGCAGATTAGTTTTTGAACCTTCAATAGAAGTTGCCTGTCATGATATAGAATTTTTTATATTTCTAATTAGAATTCTTTTTCTTCTGAAACATTCTAATTAGAATTCTTATTTATATTCATATTAAAGCACAACAGGTTTTTTTACCTTCATGTATGCATCTATATCAGGATCAGGAATTATTCCTTTCAGTTTCTCCCTTCTACTAATCTCTTTCATAGTTTCTGTTATGGTAAAAATGTTTAATGCAACAAGAACTCACCAAAAAGAAATATATGGATAATTGTTTTCCTCACCTAAACGGCTTCCTGTGCCTTGAAAACATCCTGAAAAATCGAGTGTCTCTCTCACAGTAATCTCTGGAATGTGTAGATCATTTTGACTTACATAATTTGATGTTTTTTCAGGAACAAACTCTGATAATAAGTGACCGTTGTAACTAACTTTTCCTGTAGTCTGTAATGTGGAAGGAACTCATATGATTTGTGAACAAAACATATGAGTCAGTGTTTGAATTATCAAAAACAAACCTTCAAAGAATGGTCGAGTCTTCCAGCTAGTGCAAGTAGCAGACTGGTTTTACCACAACTAGGAGGACCAAGCAACAAAGTCATTCTGCAAATAAACAAAAAACGTTTCTGTCTTTGTAAAGAAAGCCAAGATTAATGAATAATGAGGAACTTTTGTTTCAAGAATTTACCTTTTAGGCCTTATGATACCACTGACGCCATTCAAGATGCTTATACTTTTTTCTTTCTTTAAACACATGACTCTCTGTCACAAGACCACCGTTATGCATATAATTAATTACTAGATTTCCTAGATTAGGATGTTAACGTGGAAACTTAAAAAGGATACAATCTCACTTACAGATATTCTGCTTGCAATAGCATTCCAAAGAGTTGGGATGGGTTTTCCATAAACTACCTCACACTCTGCTTCCACAAAAAGATCACTGAACCTCACTTCAATCGTCGGTAACTCGAGACCAACCCTTCAAATATACATGAGATTAATATATAGACCAATAATATTTACATTTTCTTAGCATATAAACATGAAACAAGGAAAATAACCATGATAAAAAGCATAGTCTTGAACCTTGAAATGTAGAAGATTCGACTGGGCTTTGCTTGACTTTAACACGATCTCTCTCCTCGTTGGCTCTCTCTATCTCTCTTGATTCCACAGATACACTCTCGAATGTCTAGATCGCGACTCCTATCACTCGTGTGTTTGCGAAAGCTCAGAAGAAAGAGAAAGAAAGAAAGCGTAAGACACAAGCAAGTTTTAGAGTTCCCTGTCAATAGACTAGGTACATCTCCTTCAGGATCGGGACCTGGTAATCTACTATCTCTCTCAGTGTTTATGTGTTTACAGAAGATCAACTTTCTCTGCTAACAATGGAGATTCCTTTTTTGTTGCAGAGTAAAAATCGACTCAAGGAAGAAGGAGAAGGTTGTTACAAAACAACCTTATCCGTTAGCCTATAACGAGTAAGCTTTCTCCTTCTGGGCCCAACTTCATATCACCGAGGCCCATCTGTTGATCACTTCTGCTTTACTGAATTAGGCTGCAGTTCGGGCTTGAGCCCATACAGTATTGTCGAGCTGGATTACTCACCACTTTCTCACAATCTCCACCTTGGTGAGTGACTCCACCGACGACTGCTGATCTAATTCCCTCGGAAACATCAGCTCTGTCTTTCATATCCGACAAGCTGCTTCAATGACTTCCGATCTTCCCGATCCTGGTACTAGCTACGTTTTGTCCTCACTCCGAGCTAGACTTCTCTCTCCTCTAAAGATTCTGATTCCCTTCAGTTCTGTCTCTCTGACTTCCGAGACCTGTTTCGCCCTCCTCCGTCGTCTTCTCAGTTCCGAAGAACGACCGGCGACTTCCTTCTTATCAAGCTTCCAATACCTTCAGCCGAGTGAGACACCCGCTGAACTTCTCTACTGGTAAGGTTTTAGTCAACATATCTGCTGGATTGATTGACGTATGAATCTTTAGAACCTCTGCTACTCCATCTGCTATTATCTCCCGTATAAAGTTATACTTTACCGCCATGTGCTTTGACCTCTCTCTGTAGATAAAGTTCTTTGATAGATAGATCGCACTCTGAGAATCACAGTGTACCTCAATCTTTCCTGTGCTCAGCTTTAACTCTTCGCAGATGCCTTTTAACCATATACCTTCTCTGATTGCTTCAGATAAGGACATGTACTCAGCTTCAGTAGTTGACAACGCAATGATCTTGAGCAAAGATGATCTCCAGCTTACCGTATTTCCTCCTACGGTGAAGACGTAACCTGCAATTGACCTCCTCTTGTCCAAGTCCGCTGCGTAATCCGAGTCGCAGTATCCTCTGACTTCAAACTTCTCCTCCTTTGTGAAAGTTAAGTTCAAGTCTAATGCCCCTTTTATATATCGCATTATCCACTTGACTGCTAACCAGTGATCCTTTCCAGGTTTGCTCATAAACCGACACACCATTCCGACTGCGTAAGCGAGGTCTGGTCTAGAACCAACCATCGCGTACATTAGACTCCCTACTGCGCTGGTGTAAGGTATGTCCTCCATCCCTCTAGTCTGCTCTGCTTCGTTGTCTCTTGTTAGGGATTTTAGTTTGAACTGTGACCCGAGTGGTGTACTCACCGCTCTACATTCTTCCATCTCAAACGTCTTCAATACTTTCCTCAAGTAGTCATTCTGTGATAGAACTAGGGATGAGTTTTTCCTATCTCTTAGAATGTCCATTCCTAGTATTTTCCTCGCATGACCTAGATCCTTCATCTCGAATTCCGTGCTAAGCTGATCCTTTAGTTTCTGAATCTTGTCCATCTGCTTCGATGCTATCAACATGTCGTCAACGTAAATCAGTAGATAGACCATATCTTTCACTGCTGACCCCTTCAAGTAAACGCAAGGATCATACTCGCTCCTTCTATAATCCTGCTTCATCATGAAGTTATCAAATCTATGATTCCACTCTCTCGGGGATTGCTTGAGTCCGTAGAGTGACTTCTTAAGCAGACATACCATATCCTCCTTTCCCTTTAGGACGTAACCCTCTGGCTGCTCCATATAGATCCTCTCCTTAAGTATGCCGTGTAGAAAAGCTGTCTTTACATCAAGTTGTTCTAGCTCTAGGTCGTAATTGACTACCGCTGAGAGGAGTATTCGAATAGATACGTGTTTCACCACTGGTGCAAACACATCGTTGTAGTCTATTCCCTCTATTTGTGCATAACCTTTAGCCACCAGTCTCCCTTTGTATCTTGGTGGTTCAAGCCCTGGAATCTCAGGTTTCAACTTATAGATCCACTTACATCCAATGACCTTCTGATCCTTTGGTCTCTTTACATATTCCCATGTCTCATTCTTCTCAAGAGATGTCATTTCTTCATCTGAAGCTCCTATCCAGAGTCTCCAATCTTTGCTCTGTCTAGCTTCAGCATAGCTTCTCGGCTCCTCTAGCTCCAAGTCTTCGGCACTTGACAGTGCATATGCTAGATAATCTGCATCTTCAAATTTTGAGGGAGGTTTTATTGTTCTCCTCTCTCTGTCTCTTGCCAATAAGTAGTTGTCTAGCTCCTGCGTTTGTGGATCTTCTGTCTCAGAGTCAGTTTCTGATCTTGTTTCTTCTTCAGTAGTTTCATGAGTCTGTGATGGCTGTGTTTCAACAGCTCCACCTGAATTTGAACTTTCTCCTTCAAATTTCTCTAAGTTGCTGCTGAACGTGACTTTCTTCTTTGTTATCTTCGGCTCTACCTCCTTCTGTAGTGATTCTTGATCTTCCTCCTTCTTAAGGTCTTTGAAGAACCTCTCCTCGTTGAACACTACATCTTTAGAGATGACAACTTTCTCTTCTTCTAAGAGCCATACTCGATAACCCTTTGTTCCTTGTGCATATCCCAAGAAAATTCCTCTCGCAGCTCTGGGATTTATCTTTTCTTTCACTTGATGCACATATGCAATGCATCCAAAACTTCTCAGGTGTCCATACTCTGGATCACTCCCCATCCATCTTGCCTCAGGTACTTCGAACTTTATGGATGCGTTTGGTGACCTGTTGATTATGTACACTGCCGTCGAGGCCGCTTCAGCCCAGTAGCTCTCATCTAAACCTGTCTCGCTCAGCATAGCTCTCACTTTATCCATGATTGACCGATTCATTCTTTCTGACACACCGTTCTGTTGTGGGGTATATGGGCATGTCTTGTGGCGTTTGATTCCTGACTTCTTGCACAATGTATCCATCCTTTGGTTGCAGAACTCCAACCCGTTGTCTGTTCTAACACATTTTATGCTCTTTCCTGTCTGGTTTTCCACTAGCACCTTCCATTCTGCAAAACAATTGAACACTTCGTCTTTAGTTTTAAGGAAAAATATCCAAACCTTTTTAGAATAATCATCAGTTAGAGTTAGGAAGTAATGAGCCCCTGATAAGCTCTCTGTTGTTGTTGGAGATCCCCAAAGGTCTGTGTGAATGTAATCCAACACTCCTTTAGAGATATGCTTTGCCTTCGGGAATCTTTGCTTGTGTGATTTTCCCATTGCACAAGCTTCGCAGAATCCCAACTCTCCAATCTCTTCCTTCTTTACATATCCCTTTTTGGCTAACGTTTCCATCGATCTGTGGTTCATGTGAGCCAGTCTTGTGTGCCATCTTCTGGTGAGATCCACTGTTTCTTTTACCGAGTTCACTTCTGCCTTCCTGACGTTCCCTTGAAGGTAATACAACCCACTTGTATACTTCCCTGATAGAACCTTCTTATCTCCTTTGTAAAAGTGGATCATGAAGCCTTGTCCACTGTAGCGGCACCCTGATTGCTCTAGCTGCCCGTAGGAGATTAGGTTTCTACCCATCTCAGGAATGTATCTCACGTTGCTTAGCGTCACCATCGTTCCATCTAGATTGTCAATTGTTATCTTTCCCATGCCACGAACCATACAGTGAGTATTATTTCCCATCATGACTTTGTTGCCTTCAAACTCTTCAAAGTCTGATAATAGTTCCTTCCTGGGTGTGATGTGAAAAGTGCACCCCGAGTCCAACACCCACTCCTCTTGTGAGACTGTTAGACTTGCAGTGAGAGCAACTGGTCCAGGCAGGTTTGTGGCAACGTTTGCTGAGCTTTGTGATCGGTTGTTCTGTGGGAACTTCTTTCTCTCTGGACAATCCCTCTTCCAGTGACCTTCGCTTCCACAAACCCAACATGTCTTGTCTGTCTTGTTTGCAGTTCTTCCTCTGGATTTAGACCTGAAACTATTCTTCGACTTGTTGTGCCATGGTTTGTTTCCTCCTGACTCGTTTCTTGTTGTTGACCTTCCTCTAGATTCTGTGAATAGTCCTTCTGATGGTCTTCCCTTTGGAGTTATCCCTTTCTGTTTTAACTCCACCTCCTTTGAGTAAGCCGCTGTCATCACTTCATTTACAGTTAGCGTATCTTTTCCTGTCCCGTACTGTAATGTGTGCACTAGCGGTTCGAAAGCTGATGGTAGTCCTGATAGCAGTTGAATTGCTTGATCCTCATCTGAGATGTCAATCTTAATGCTCGCTAGATCCGCAACAAGCTTCAAGAACTGGTCAAAATTTTCTTCCATAGGCTTCTCTTCCTCCATCTTGAAGCATGAGAACTTCTTCTTCAAGTATATCCTATTTGGTAGTGACTTGGTCTGGTAGTCTCTTTCTAGTGCTCTCCACATACCAAGAGCTGTTGGTTCATTCATGATCTTCCTCAAGATCACATCGCTCAGGCAGATGCTGAGCAGGCTACGAACTCGCAAATCCTTCTCTGCCCTCTTAGGTTCTTTCTTGATCTCCTCATCGTCTTCCTGTTTCTCTTCTTTAGGTGTAGACGAATCCTCCTCCTTTAACACTGACAGCAGACCCTGAATCTCGAGCTGTGCTTGCATCTTGAACTTCCAAAGTCCAAAATCTCCTTTTCCATCAAACTTTTCGATCTCAAATTTTCCCCGCGTTGGATCCATCTTGACTTCTGTGGACTTCCTGGTCTCCTGTTACCTGCAGATAACAAGAAGAAACACTCCCACAGCAAACCACGAACAGATCACAGTGACTACGCTTTATTATTATATTGAAAAATTCAAGTTTGAATTAGAGACTTCCTTTATCGCAAACGATCTTGTGATTCTCGATCAAGACTTGTTTCGATCTTGATCTCACTGATGTCGATCACGTTTCCCTTCACCTTCCCGATCTCAGATCTCCTCGGATCTTCTTCTTTCTCGCTCTCACCGAGCTCTGATACCAATTGTAGAAGATTCGACTGGGCTTTGCTTGACTTTAACACGATCTCTCTCCTCGTTGGCTCTCTCTATCTCTCTTGATTCCACAGATACACTCTCGAATGTCTAGATCGCGACTCCTATCACTCGTGTGTTTGCGAAAGCTCAGAAGAAAGAGAAAGAAAGAAAGCGTAAGACACAAGCAAGTTTTAGAGTTCCCTGTCAATAGACTAGGTACATCTCCTTCAGGATCGGGACCTGGTAATCTACTATCTCTCTCAGTGTTTATGTGTTTACAGAAGATCAACTTTCTCTGCTAACAATGGAGATTCCTTTTTTGTTGCAGAGTAAAAATCGACTCAAGGAAGAAGGAGAAGGTTGTTACAAAACAACCTTATCCGTTAGCCTATAACGAGTAAGCTTTCTCCTTCTGGGCCCAACTTCATATCACCGAGGCCCATCTGTTGATCACTTCTGCTTTACTGAATTAGGCTGCAGTTCGGGCTTGAGCCCATACAGTATTGTCGAGCTGGATTACTCACCACTTTCTCACATGAAACTTACTCATCGATTCTGTTCTTGATTTTCTGCAATAACCTGAGATTATCATCCTCAACATGTCTAATGAGATCATCGATAAAGAGATGTCTATCAAGATCCTCAAGTTTAGAAACATCCATGACTCGCCTCTCGTTTCTCTTCCCTTGTTCATCTCTATTCCAGAACAGAGCAGTAGTGATCCTCTCAAACGTGGGTAATCTCTCAATAGCAGCCCATTGAGAGCGAACCTCCTCATCACCAACATTACCATTTTCATCTCCAGCTATTTGAGGCGTTGTCATTATTTGAAACAAGATTGCCAAAAATATTCTACATTACAGAAGAAGTTATATAGAGATATGATCACAAACAGAGGCGGATCCACGTTAGGAGGGGTGACACACATAAATAATATATTCTGCATTTGAGGCTTAAAACATATACACAACTACGTACCGGCAAAACAAAAAAATTGAATTCCTTAATATTAATAGTATGTATGAACACTACATTTTTTTGGTTAAAAATGTAAACACCATCTCCTACTATTCTTGGATGCCACGAGATGCTGAAGAGAGTAAATTTATATTTGCTAGACTTTGACCCGCGCGAATGTATTTTTTCAAAAATATGTTCATATTTGTTTTTCATGTCAATAATATTAGGGCTGGAGAAAATACCCGAATTTTAAGAACTGAACCGATCCCAATCCGAAAAAGTAGTATCAAACTCGAACCAAAATTAATTAAATATCCGAATAATTCAAAATTTTGGTTTTTGGAGAACCGAATACGATCTAAACCGAAATATTTCAGATACCCGAATGTATATGAAATAGATTTATATACTTATATATTAATTATTTTTAGATTTAATGTATATAAAAACATCTAGAATATATATGATACTTTTAAGATGGTTTAAATAGTTGAAAATATATACGAATAGTTAATAGTAAATATCTTAAACAGTAAAACTATACTTAAAACACCAAAAATATTTAAAATAATTATTGATTTTCTATCCAAATATTTGAACTAAACTAATGTATATGTTAAGTTTAGGTATTTTGACATATGTTATTCAAATTAATATTTAATATATTATTTTGTTAATAGTTTGAGAAATTTAAAGTATATAATAAATTTTAAATTTTTTAAAGTAATTTCAATGGGTTATCTGAACTCGAACTGAACCCGTAAAAATCTGAAGCGAACCCGAACTGAAATTTTGAAATATTTGAATGGGGCTGAAATCTTTGACCCCAGAAACGGAAACCTAAACAAACCTGAACCGAAGCCGATTAGGTACCAGATAGATAGTTTCTCATAATATAATGGACTTCTAATTTTTCTTAGAAATATAAAACTCATTACTTTTTTTTCTTAATATACTATCATCTATGTTTCCAAACAAACTTCTTTTTAAAAACTGCAATCTATTTTCCCAAACAAACCTATTTCTAAAGCTGTAATCCATATTTTATTATCCATGTTACCAAACAAACCTAATTTGTACTTGAGTTTTAAACTTTTAATAAAATAAATTTGTATTTGAGTTTTAATAAGATAGATAGATAGCCACAATAAGCTAAAATATTTATGTTTACAATATAACTTGAATCTTGTCCATACAGCACCATCGATATGCCATATTCACCTTCCTTATATCAAGATGAGCTAGTCATTGTTTCGTCCTATCCTCCTATACATTAAAAGAGAAGTCACTTTAGTGATTTTTGCTGACATGACATTAATATAGAGCTTCTCAGAAAAATTATTATAATTCTATTGGTCAATTTTTTTGAATTTTATTTTTCATTTATTTTAATCAATCTCTTATGTAGACAAGCCCAAAACTATTGTCGAATTCGTTAAGCCCATATATAGCTAGAGGATAATAATTATCGATTTAGTTTAGCCTTGGGCAAGATTTAGAAGTAAGACAAATATTAAAAACTTTCCTTATTATTCAAACAGTAAACTTGCGCATGTTGATATCATATTAATTACATTTGCTTTGTAAATATTTCAATGTTTCTAATTAGTAGGGCTGGGTGTTCGGGTTCGGATCGGGTATTTTGAATTTTCGAGTATTTCGGTATAGAGGTGTAGAACCCGTTCGGGTATTTTTGTACTTCGGGTCGGGTTCGGGTATTTTTAGTTCAGATTCGGTTATTTCAAATCGGGTTCGGATATTTAGATTTTGAAAAAAAATTAAAATTTTCATTTATCAAGTTTCTTATATTTAAAAATATTACTTTCAGTTAACTAATTTTTTATTTTTAATAGATTGAATGCATAATAGATTTGGACATAAAAATATAAAACTGAAAAAACATTAATTTAGGTATTTTTAAAAAAAAATTGGATGTAACTTTTTGTTAATTTTTTAAATAAAAAACTTGACATGCATTTTCGGATCAGGTTCGGTTGCCACTTCGGATATCGGGTAAAGTGCCCACCCCTACTAATTAGGTTGTTTGTTTTTAATAACTTACCTTTCTAATATGGATTACTTGCGCAAATTGAAATCATTAAATATGCAAATAACTTATTGACAAAATTTGTTTTTAATAACTTACCTTTCTAATATGGATTACTTGCGCAAGTTGAAATCATTGAATATGCAAATCACTTATTCACAATATGGATTAATTGCGCAAGTTGAAATCATTAAATATTATCGATTTAGCTTACCCTTGGGCAAGATTTAGAATTAAGACAAATATTAAAAACTTTCCTTATTATTCAAATGGTAAACTTGCGCATGTTGATATCATATTTATTACATTGCTTACAAAATATTTTAATGTTTCTAATTAGGTTGTTTGTTTTCAATAACTTACCTTTCTTGACAAATGGTAAAATCATATCATATGCAAATCATTTTTTGACAATACACATTTAATATCTTTCTTTAAACGATTTCATTATTTATTGTACAAAATATTGTGCGTCATTAATATGAGAAATAAATCGATCGTATATATATAGGAGACACCCAAGGTCTTAAATTACAAACATTCTCTTTTCATTCTTTAAAGTATTATTCACAAATCTCTCCTCTCATACTATTAAAATATTACGATGATGTTTATGTGCTAAGAAAAATGTATTTAGACGCAAATGCTCCTCATCATTTAGTAATACTATCTTATATCATTTTTTTGTTGAATATACTATCTTATAAGTAAGCTAGCATTATGCATTTTTCATTTAATTCATGAGGTCATTTTCATAGCAGTTAAAAAACCTAAAAAATTAATAATCGAACCAGCTACCTTTTTTTATTAGATCGGATATTAGTTCCACCAATAATCGTGGTCAACTTACCAACATGGTGCATATATGTCAAATTGACAAATCTATGTTTAAGTAACCCAACCTGTAAGGGATTTAGATTTTTTTGTGAATCTCGTGGACTGATCTATCGCAGATTGGGGTTCATAGGTGAAGTTTCAAGAAATTGTTATAATTTGATTGGTCGATTGTTTTAAATTTTTATTTATTTAATTTAGAACTAAAAATTTAAAATAAGTCTAAAATCATTTAACATCACTTGCCATATAATCTAACGAATATTACAAATAACAATTTATGGAAACTAATTCTCGAAATTATAGGAAGATTAATAACGTTTTATTTATTACTTTTAATATTTATAAACTATAAAATACAATGAACGAAATTTTATATAAGATAATTATAATAGTTTTATACTCTACTTGATGAATTGTGTTCGAATATAATTATATAATAACTATTTTAAATATTACAAAATCCAAAAATGTTTATTAATATTATTTTTAAATTATTTATCGTTGTTTAAAGAATAAATTTATCATAATTTGAAAATAATTTATAAAATGCTTACAAAATGCAAGGCAAAGTTGCACTTTCAAGAGTTAAGTCGAGATCTGGATTAAAAATCTTAATAACTGGTAAAGAAGGGAAGCCGGAGACAAAAATATTGAATGTTATCTACAAACAAGTTTTTCAGAATATTTCGTAGTCACGGTACGTAATTTTAATCTACATTTTTTTCAAATACAAATTTTAAAATAAATAAATTGTTGCAATTATTTATTTTTTGTATTTGCTAGATGGGTTGTGATGAGTTAGGAGATCGATGACGATATGTCAATTTAATATTATTTCATGTTCAATAAAATTTAGAAATTTATAAATCTATCAAATAATGTTAACCCGTCAAATTGCTTACAAAATTTATTTAATTTTTTGCAAGTTTCTAATTGAATTTGCTTTCTTTATCGAGAAATGTACTTTATAATTTAAATTATTTATGGATAATATTTTGATTTTTATTATATTTTCTTTTAATATGTCTACATAAATGTGTGTTTATTATTTATGGAAAAATAATATTATTCACCTAAAATAAAGAATTATGAAACATATACAATACAATTCTAATTAATGATAATATAAAATCTGTTACTTCTAAAACTATACACTATTTATTTCATTTTTTGAATGAAAGTATCTTCGTAAAGACACAAAATATTTTGTGACGTTGCAATTATACATACACACAATATCTGTCTTTTCATACTGACGTTACTGTGTTCCCTCTCGTGAGATACGGGCCGAAAGAGAACACAGGGTGCGGACCAATCATGTTCTTATGTCCGGACCGGTCACCTAGTATCCATAACAAACCAAGTCATATTCACCTTCTTTATGGCAAGATAAGCTAGTCATTATTTCACCCTATATCCATAACAAACCAAAAAAATCACAAAAGACAACATTTCTTCAAAAAAAAACAATTAAAACTTTCCATGTTTATTTTCAAAAAAAAAAAACTTTCCATGTTTATTTAGAGAAAAATGGTAAAATATTTACTTTGATATTTTCATAACCTGAGTTTAAAATTTATTTGCGTAGCCACAGCCTCATTCTAGCTTCCTCCTCCTATGAATAATCTGCAAATAGAAAAACTTCATGCTGAACAATACATAAAGAATAAGAGAGTATTACTTTGAGAAGCAGAGAAAGAACAAAATAGCTATCTGAAAATTATATAGAAGAGACAGTTTGAATGTGTGTCATGACAGTAAAAATCGTGGAATTAACTTTATAATTGGCTCAGATTTTTAACCATTGTGTCAGCCAATTAATTAGCTTTTTTTTTTTTGAAAAACATTTTCCACATGTCAGTATATTAGTTTGAGAAGCAGGGGAAAATATGTTTGAAAAAAGTTTATAATAAAGCAATATTGATTACCCTCAAAACTAAAAAAAAAATGATAAAGAGATGAAACCATTGACAATAAGAGAGAGCAAATAAAGAAAAAATAGTTATTTGAAGATTATATAGAAGAGACAGTAAAAATATTGGAATTCTTTGTGGTAAGAGGCAATTAATTTTTTACAGTTAATTAACTTTGTAATTGGCTCAGATTTTTAATTTTTTTTTGTAACAACAAGATACAAATGACCATATATCGTATGAATATGAAGTTTCATTTACTAGACATTCATATTATATATTAATATAGTTTAAAATTAAACTATATAACATAGGAAAATACTTAAATATGATAATTTCTAAATTTGTATTGAATAAGTATTGAAACCTTAATATTTTTAATTTTAAAATTTGCATTCAAAAAATCGCACATTAAAAATTTTGTGTTATCATATGAGTATGAATTCTCAATAATAAATATTTATATTAAAATATTTATATTAAAATATACTATATATATATGTCCATGTCATTGAAATTTAGTTATATACCATATAAAATAAATAAAATAATTGTTTGATTAATTTACCAAAAATTATCGTAAATAAACAAGATATATTATTTTGATTTATGTCTTTACTCTAATTTAATTATATACATAATACATAAATGAATATAAATAAATAATAATAGATAAAAATTAGTTTTATATATAACATTCATCTCGCGCAATTGCGCGGATCTTAAACTAGTTATTAATATATAGAAGTTTATTTGTAAAAGCTCTGTTGTTGGTATATCATACATACTAGATGTTTTGCCCGCACATGCGGGCTTAATCGTTTTACAAATATATATTAGTTTATATTTTATTAATTCAAAAATCAGCATGATAACTTATTATTTATGTTTTCAAAAAAAAAAAAATCAAACATCAAATTATATATATATGACGTAAATTTAAATAAAATATATATGTTTATTATTGTGCTAAAATTTTAAAAGAAAACATTCACATATTAAAAATATTTTAGTAAATATATTTATAAAAATTTAGTTGACTAATATTTAATTATAAATTGTTTATTTGTTATTTCTAACTTTTATAATTGAAAAAAAAAATTTAAGATAACAACACAATATA
The DNA here is from genome assembly GCF_020379485.1 of Brassica napus. NCBI lineage: Eukaryota > Viridiplantae > Streptophyta > Magnoliopsida > Brassicales > Brassicaceae > Brassica > Brassica napus. Next base: position 22,871,163 of record NC_063436.1, on the reverse strand, counting down.
TAAGAATTATCTTTTTTTTTTTAAAAAATAGTATTATTAATAAAAATTCGTTTTTAATTATATTTATTACTGAAAAAATATGTTTTAAGATAATAACAACACAATGTAAAATTTATCTTTTTGAAAAAAAAAATATTATAAATAAAAATTCGTTTTAGTTGACTAGTATTTAATTATAAATTGTTTATTTGTTATTTCTAACTTTTATAATTGAAAAAAAATTTAAGATAACAACACAATATATAAGAATTATCTTATTTTTTAAAAAAATTAGTATTATTAATAAAAATTCGTTTTTAATTATATTTATAGCTGAAAAATATGTTTTAAGATAACAACACAATGTAAAATTTATCTTTTTGAAAAAAAATAATATTATAAATAAAAATTCGTTTTTGATTATATAGTTAATTATAGATAAATTCATTAAGGGTAATATAGATATTAACCGCTCTAACTTTAACGTGAGAACTCCGTTGCTAAAATTTACTTTGCAAATAATAGTATAGATTATTAATACTATATATAGAAGTCCTTTTGTATATTTCATAAATATCACAAAATCATATCCTACACGTTTAGCAAATCAAACAATTATATATTATTCTCACCATTACACGTCTCACATGTTTGCGGAATCAAGCAGCCCGGAGGATCCGTCGTTATATTTATTCTTACGTAGTCAACCAATTAACACGGTTCCATCTCTTATTCGACAGGCTGTGTGGCATGGCAATATCATAGATATCTTCTGGCCAGAAGCAACTCTTTTGTTATATATTATTATCCTATTTATGGAGTTTGATATGTTGTACCCTTGAAGATCGTTTTCTCCCAAAATAGTTGGGTTGAATATGATTTAGTGTCTGACATGCCATGTTCCACTTTCCATGTAATTTGGCAGTTGAATTTTCAACTGCTCTTCAAATCAAACCCGATTCTTGGTAAACTATATCTTGTTTTGAAGCAGACAAGAACTACACAAAATAGGTACTTACTTTCAACTATAAGTAGTAAGAACCCTCGTTGATTCCAGCCGCAATCATTGAATCTTTTCTCCAAATCATAGAGAATCTCTTCAAACACTGCACCATTTTTTTAATAATTTTTTCAACGCTCACCCAATTTTTTTAATTCATTTGTTTTCTTGTTTTGTTCAGAGTTGATCCATGCTTGTGGGGCTTCGCATTAAGACCTATAACTTCGTGAAGCCCCCACTTGGGTCGTGAATCTTGTGATCATATCTCTATATAACTTCTTCTGTAACGTAGAATATTTTTGGGAATATTTTTCTCCAATAATGACAAAGCCTCAAATAGCTGGAGATGAAAATGGTAATGTTGGTGATGAGGAGGTTCGCTCTCAGTGGGCTGCTATTGAGAGATTACCAACGTTTGGAAGGATCACTACTGCCCTGTTCTGGAACAGAGATGAACAAGGAAGAAGAAACGAGAGACGAGTCATGGATGTTTCTAAACTTGAGGATCTTGATAGACATCTCTTTATTGATGAGCTCATTAGACATGTTGAGGATGATAACCTCAGGTTATTGCAGAAAATCAAAAACAGAATCGATGAGTAAGTTTCAAGGTTCAAGACAATGTTTTTTATTATGGTTATGTTCCTTGTTTCATGTTTATATGTTAAGAAAATGTAAATATTATTTGTCTCTATATTAATCTCATGTATATTTTGTAGGGTTGGTCTCGAGCTACCGACGATTGAAGTGAGGTTCAGTGATCTTTTTGTGGAAGCGGAGTGTGAGGTAGTTTATGGAAAGCCCATCCCAACTCTTTGGAATGCTATTGCAAGCAGAATATCTGTAAGTGAGATTGTATCCTTTTTTTTTTAATATATATATATATATATTTTTTTTTTTGAATATCTGTAAGTGAGATTGTATCCTTTTTAATTTCCACGTTAACATCCTAATGTTGGACTTCTTGTAATTAATTATATGCATAATGGTGATTTTTGTGACAGAGAGTCATATGTTTAAAGAAAGAAAAAAACATAAGCATCTTGAATGGCGTCAGTGGTATCGTAAGGCCTAAAAGGTAGATTCTTGCAACAACACTTCCCATTAATTTTTGCTTTCTTTACAAAGACAGAAACGTTTTGGTTTTGTTTTTGTTTGTTTGCAGAATGACTTTGTTGCTTGGTCCTCCTAGTTGTGGTAAAACCACTCTGCTACTTGCACTAGCTGGAAGACTCGACCATTCTTTGAAGGTTTGTTTTTGTTAATTCAATCATTAAAACAATGAATGAGTTGTTTTGTTCACAAATCAAATGAGTTGCTTCCACCTTACAGACTACAGGAGACGTTAGTTACAATGGTCACTTATTATCAGAGTTTGTTCCTGAGAAAACATCAAATTATGTAAGTCAAAATGATCTACACATTCCAGATATTACTGTGAGAGAGACACTCGATTTTTCAGGATGTTTTCAAGGCACAGGAAGCCGTTTAGGTGAGGATAACAATTATTCTTGTGTTTCTTTTTTTTGCTGAGTTCTTGTTGCATTAAACTTCTGTGATATTAACAGAAACTATGAAAGAGATTAGTAGAAGGGAGAAACTGAAAGGAATAGTTCCAGATCCTGATATAGATGCATACATGAAGGTAAAAATCTATAGTGCTTTAATAAGAATATAATAAGTAAATCCAGTTAGAAATAATAAAAATCTAAATCATGACAGGCAGCTTCTATTGAAGGTTCAAAGACTAATCTGCAAACTGATTATATCCTAAAGGTATGGTACTTTTAGAGGTGTTTTCTCTTCAGAAGTTATTTATTATTTTTTTTTTTTTGAAACACTATCAGAAGTTATTTATGCGCTTATGCATCTGTTTTATTATTACTATCAGATCCTAGGGCTCAGTCTCTGTGCAGATACACGCGTTGGAGATACTTCAAGACCAGGAATATCTGGTGGTCAAAAGAGAAGATTAACTACAGGTAACTTAAGCATTCACATGCACATTGGTTCTAATGTCTTTTCAAGACAAAATTCATATTTTGATATGTATCATTTATTACTGCAGGTGAGACGATCGTAGGTCCAATCAAAACTTTGTTCATGGATGAAATATCCAATGGTTTGGACAGCTCAACAACGTTCCAGATTGTATCTTGTCTCCGACATTATGCACTTCTGTCTGAAGGAACAATAATGGTTTCACTGCTTCAGCCTGCACCAGAAACGTTTGAGCTTTTCGACGATGTGATTCTTATGGGAGAAGGAAAGATAATCTACATTGGTCCAAGGGATCATATTTGTAGATTCTTTGAGGATTGTGGATTTAAATGTCCAACTAGAAAATCTGTTGCTGAATTTCTTCAGGAGGTTATCTCAAGAAAAGATCAAGAACAGTATTGGTGTCACATAGACAAACCATATTCTTATGTGTCCATTGACTCATTTATTGAGAGGTTCAAAAAGTCTGAGCTTGGGTTACAACAACAAGAAGAACTCTCCAAGACACTTGAAAAGTCTCAGGCTCAGAAAGATGCTTTATGCTCAAGAAAATACTCACTTAGCAACTGGGAGATGTTAAAAGCTTGCTCAAGGAGAGAGTTTCTTCTGATGAAACGAAACTCTTTTGTTTATGTATTCAAGTCTGGACTCGTAAGTTCTTGTATTTTTTTTACCAGAAAATCTATACTTGTTTTAACCATTACATGCTTAAACCTTTTTTACCCTTTTAATGCAGTTGATTTGCATTGGATCTATTACAATGACCGTTTATCTAAGGACTGGGTCTAAAAGAGATCTAGTGCATGCTAATTATCTAATGGGTTCTTTGTTCTTTTCAATCTTTAAAATGCTTGCTGATGGACTTCCAGAACTCACACTTACAATCTCAAGGCTTTCAGTGTTCTACAAGCAGAAAGAGTTGTACTTTTATCCTGCTTGGGCTTATGCACTTCCTTCAGCTATTTTAAAGATACCCATTTCATTTCTTGAAGCGTTTCTCTGGACCTCGTTGACATATTATGTCATTGGTTATAGTCCTGATATTGGCAGGTAACAACATTCACAACATGTTTTGTACAATTCAAGAAATTTATCTGCTAATTCAATTTTATTTTCTTCAGGTTTTTTCGCCAGTTCCTGATCTTCTTTGCTTTACACCTTTCATGTATATCGATGTTCCGTGCTATAGCTGCCACCTTTCGAGATTTCGTTCTTGCCACAACAGTTGGAACAGTCTCTGTACTGCTTCTCTCATTATTTGGAGGATTCGTCCTTCGGAAACGTAAGTCTTGTTACTTGGAACACAAGTTTCATAATAAGTTTTTGGAGGATTCATTGTAGTTTGTTCTGCTATGTTTCAGCGTCCATGCCTGCTTGGCTTCAGTGGGGTTTTTGGTTGTCTCCGTTGTCATATGCTGAGATTGGTCTAACCACAAATGAATTTTTCTCTACACGGTGGAGTCAGGTAACCAATTCCTTAGAAAACTTTCACAATTTTCTAACTAATTATTGATTTGCATCATCTATTTGTTACCATTAGGCAACATCTGGAAACAGAACGTTAGGGGAAGAAGTTCTTGATGCTCGAGGTCTGAACTTTGGTGATCAATCTTACTGGAGTGTATTTGGTGCTTTAATTGGCTTCGCATTCTTCTTCAATATTGTATTTGTACTGGCTTTGACATTTCTAAAGAGTAAGTTCACAAAACATCTTTTATATAATATATGAGTGATAGAAGTTAGTATACGCATATGAGGACTGATCTTTTCCTTAAATTTCAGCTTCAAATAGGTCTCGTGCGATTGTGTCTGGTGATGATAACACTCAAAGTTCAGGAAACCATACTAAGTCTAGTTCTAAAGTTGCTTCCCAGTCCAAAAATGCATTACCATTCAAGTCCTTAACTTTCACATTTCAAGACGTCTGTTATTTTGTCCAAACTCCTCAGGTAAACTGAGTATCTAAAACTTCTTTGAACCTTTTAAACAAAAGACACGAGTTAAAAATGTTTGGTGGTGTCTCTTGTTTCTGTTGAAAGGGCAAGAAGGTGCAGCTCCTCTCTAACGTTACAGGCGCATTCAAGCCTGGTGTTCTCACTGCTCTAATGGGTGTGAGTGGTGCTGGTAAAACGACTCTGATGGATGTTCTTTCTGGAAGGAAAAGCCACGGTGACATTGAAGGAGAGATCCAAGTAGGTGGCTACCGTAAGGTGCAAGAAACATTTGCAAGGGTTTCAGGTTACTGTGAGCAGTTTGATATTCACTCTCCCAATTTAACCATAGAGGAGTCCTTGGAATACTCTGCTTGGCTTCGACTTCCTTCTAGCATCAACTCTGAAACAAAAAGGGTAAGCCATTATTTGAAAACAAAAATTATTATATCCTTTTAGCTCTCACTTGTCTGAGAATTTTCTTGATTTTTCTTATAGGCAATAGTCAGAGAAGTTCTTGAGACGATAGAGCTGGAGGAGATTAAAGATTCCCTAGTAGGACTTCCGGGAGTTAGCGGGTTAACAACAGAACAACGCAAGAGACTGACAATAGCTGTGGAGCTTGTTGCCAATCCTTCAATCATATTCATGGATGAACCAACCACTGGATTAGATGCAAGAGCTGCTGCAATTGTAATGAGAGCTGTGAAGAATATCACAGAGACTGGTAGAACTGTTGTTTGCACCATTCACCAACCGGGAACTGATATCTTTGAAGCTTTTGATGAGGTAACGATCTTGAGAATAATACACATTCCCATTTTAAAAGGCTCTTTTCTAAGAGTACATTATGTGACATTCAACTGCAGCTGGTTTTGATGAAAAATGGAGGAAGGATTATCTATCATGGACCTCTTGGACAACATTCAAGCAATGTTATTGAATACTTTATGGTAAGTTCCACAAGATAATACTAAAACTGTTTTTTCATTATTTACAATAGTATTTTTAACTACAGAGGATTCCTGGAGTTCCGAAAATGAAAGAGAACACTAATCCAGCCACTTGGTTACTAGACATTACTTCTAGATCATCAGAAGACAAACTTGGTGTTGATTTGGCCCAAATCTACAAGGAATCTTCTTTGTTTAAGTAAGTCTATCAACACTTAGAATGTTGTTTCCTTGAAACTTGCTTACCTTTGTTTTGTTTTAAGGGAGAACAACATAGTAATAGAGCAAATGAGAGGTACATCTTCAGGAACAGAAGAACTAACCTCCTCGACGCGATATGCTCAAACGGGTTGGGGACAGTTCAAGGCATGCCTATGGAAACAACACCTCTCTTATTGGAGAAACCCTTCCTACAATCTCACTCGCATCCTCTTCATGTGTCTTACCTCTTTGATCTGTGGCGTTTTGTTCTGGCAAAAGGCTAATAAAATGTTAGTCTCTTCCCTCTCTTCCTTTCTTTTAAGTTTTGTTGTCTCTCAAACTTTGTGTTTACCTTTCTTCTTTGGCAGAAACACTCAACAAGATCTTTTCAATGTATTGGGCTCAATGTACACGGTGGTTCTTTTCACTGGAATGAACAATTGCTCTACAGTGTTATTCTGCATTGCAACCGAAAGAAATGTCTTCTACCGCGAAAGATTTGCTCAAATGTACACCTCATGGGCGTACTCCCTTGCACAGGTTAACACATTTTCCTCAAATCAAATCCATACAGAGAGTAATAGATATACTGAAGCCTAAACTTTTATAGGTGTTGGTTGAGATTCCATACTCATTAGTCCAGTCTATATTATGTGTGGTAATCTTGTATCCTATGGTTGGCTATTACTTCTCGGTGTACAAAGTGTTCTGGAGCTTCTACGCAGTCTTCTGCACGTTGCTCATTTACAACTACTTTGGCATGCTTTTAGTCGTCATCACCCCAAACATTCACGTTGCTTTTACTCTCCGTTCGGGCTTTTACTCAATGGTCAATCTCTTCGCTGGTTATGTCATTCCAAAACCTGTAAGTACCTCTGACCAATATAAAGATAAAAAGATACAAATGCATGAGAGTTTTGTTGATTGATATGCAGAGCATTCCGAAATGGTGGATATGGATGTATTACTTGAGCCCTACGTCATGGGTTTTGAATGGATTGCTCACATCTCAGTATGGAGATATGGAAAAAGAGATAGTAGCATTTGGAGAGAAGAAGAAGGTTTCAGATTTCTTGGAAGACTATTTTGGTTTCAGACATGATTCTTTGGTTCTTGTAGCTATCGTTCTCATTGCCTTCCCCATTCTCTTGGCTTCTCTTTTCGCATTCTTCATCGGTAAACTCAATTTCCAAAAGAAGTGATTTACTCTAAATGTTTCGTTGGTAGGTTAAGTAATGTTTTGGAATTTAGAAAATAAATAAGTTAAAGCTTTCTTAATCTGTTATACTTGTGCCTAAGAGAACCAACGGTTGAATGTGTGACATTCAAAGAGAAAAGTGACTCACATGACAAAAAAGAAAAAGAACTTTGAATGGAGTATGAGAAACATCATTGCCTGCACAATCATATATACAGAGCAATGATTTATTGTAGGCTTCCGTTGGCAAATGCAGTTCACAGGTTCAGTATGAAGAAGAGTGTATTGGCATTTAGAAAACTCAGGTTCAGTAGATTTAGTGAACAAAACGTTTTTGGAATCCTTTGGTAATGGTACACAATCATATTTCAAAATGGAGAGAAGAGACTTACATGTCCCTAGCTTTTTGCCAAAAGAGAAGGCCATATAACGTAGAGTTGAGGAACATGAAGACTAGGTGAGTAAAGAAGGGTTTCTCCAATACGAGCAATGTTGTTTCCAAAGGCAAGCCTTTAGGTGAAACAACACAACTCCTGATCAGAATAGGTGTAAGAAACGTTAAAACATATCGGAATGAGTTTAACTAGGGAAGCTCTTACGTCTAGATGTGGGCTACATGAGTCATGACTATATTTATTTAACAATCACAGAGTATTTGAGGCACTTGTTTAATTTTTGTTACAAATACTCATATAAAAGTATCGTGATTAATGCAAGTATAAGGTGTGGCAAAAGAAAGTAAAAGGATTCAAAATAATACTAACTGTTACGTTGTCCTATGCAGTTGATATTATTCTACACTTTCAAATTTTAAATTAAATGTTTGACGTCAGAAAAAAATTGCCAAGAAAAGAAAAACAATGTTTTGGCTACACTAGCAATAGTTGCATGATTGCATTATAATTTTGTAAACCCAAACGGCTAATTTCATCAAAAGTCTTTCTCATTTCGTGTGTTCACATTTACACCAGCCAACGGTAACCAAAGAGGCTTGACACTGATATTTGAAGTTTGGCAAAAGACAGAGAACAAAATTGGAAAATCTTCCAAAAATATTACTTTACTCTAAAACAGTTGCTATGTATATTTACCATTTTAAACAGGAGTAATATCTTACAAATATACTATCTACCACTCCAAAACATTACCTACGCAAATTTAAATATATACTTAGTAACTAATCAACTTTAACAATGAAATAAGAAGTCAAAAAGAAGAAATCCACTTTCAGATGACTATAATTATATATTTTGTTATATGGTAAACCTAAATATTACTTGACAGTCTTGGCTTGACATGGTTACTTATATGGCAAATTCACTTGTTTCAAGTTCATAATTGTCATCACTGATTCTATTGATTCTTCGTCAATATCGTTCTGCCTTCTAGGTGACGTGTTTGCGAGGAAACCCCTTAGAATTGTTTTATCATTGTGCCACTTCTAAAAATTTAAGGTCACATAGTTTATAAGGATCAACAAAATATGCAAGTGGTTGATTACTCACACATATTATACTCAGCATGCTTTGGTTGGTCAATTGATTTCTAAGGTCGAGGTTCATGCAGTAAATAATTACTTTATTCAAATTCGTGTATATCAATCTAAACGCAAAACTACATATAAGCAAAAAAAAAGAAGAGTATTTACAAATCATACATGGATTTCAGTAGTTGTATATCAAATAGTATAATCATTATCAACCCATAATTTCATATTAATGCATTATAAATTCGATTCAAATCATGTTTTTATAAATACAAACATATTGGCTGGTTTCTCTCGATTTATACACGTATCATGTCGACGTCAAAAAGAAAACATTTCACGTATAGTGGTAAGTTTCCTCGTAACGACAAGCACATTTGTAATAGATTTTTCTTTCTTTATTATTTTTATAAAAGGAAGAAGAAAGTCACAGAGATGGAACATGATTCTCCACTTTATCACCCATTCGTTGCTCTTCTTTTCCACTTTCCACTCTTGTCTTCTTCGTTCTCCTTCTTCTTACTTAACCCATAAGCCACCAAGCCAAAACAGATCAACACATACACACAAATGGCTTTTCCTCCTCTCTTCTTATTCTTCCTTATCTTCCTCTCCGTCGTCTCCGCCGTCAAATTACCTCTCTCTCCTTTCTCCCACTACACAGACCAATCACCCAACAACGACGCTCACCTCGCTCTCCGCCGTCTCGCCGATTCCTCCATCGCCAGAGCCCAACAGCTCAAACAACCCACCTCCATCAAACCAAACGAAGATTCCCTCTTCACCTCCTCCGCCGCCGCCGTGAAATCCCCTCTTACTCCCAAAAGCTACGGCGGATACTCCGTCTCTCTCAGCTTCGGCACGCCGTCGCAAACCATCCCTTTCGTGTTCGATACCGGAAGCAGCCTCGTCTGGTTTCCTTGCACCTCAAGGTATCTCTGCTCCGGCTGCAATTTCCCGGGTCTGGATCCGACCCGGATCCGAAGATTCGTCCCCAAGAGCTCTTCCTCGTCGCGGGTTATCGGATGTCAGAATCCGAAATGCAGATTCCTATTCGGATCCAATGTTAAATGCAGAGGATGCGACCCGAGTACCCGTAACTGCACCGTCGCTTGTCCACCGTACATTCTCCAATACGGATTAGGATCAACGGCTGGGATTTTACTATCCGAAAAGCTTAATTTCGCGGATCTAACCGTACCCGATTTCGTCATCGGATGCTCTATTCTCTCGACCCGACAGCCCGCTGGTATAGCCGGGTTCGGACGAGGACCCGAATCGCTTCCTTCGCAGATGAACCTCAAGAGATTCTCGCATTGCTTGGTCTCCCGTAGATTCGACGACACGAACGTGAGCACCGATCTGGATCTGGATACCGGGTCGGGTCATAAAATCGGGTCGAAAACTCCGGGTCTTAGCTACACCCCGTTTCGAAACAACCCGAACGTCTCCAACTCTGCGTTTCTCGAGTACTACTACCTCAGTCTCCGGCGAATGTTCGTCGGAAGGAAGCGTGTGAAGATTCCCTACAAGCTCTTAGCGCCCGGACCCGACGGAAACGGGGGATCCATCGTCGATTCCGGATCCACGTTTACTTTCATGGAGCGACCCGTTTTCGAGCTCGTTGCTGAGGAATTCGCGGCGCAGATGTCGAATTACAGCAGAGAAAAGGAACTGGAGAAGATCACCGGACTTGGGCCGTGCTTCAACATCTCCGGCAAGGGATCAGTGACGGTGCCGGAGTTAACGTTCGTATTTAAAGGTGGAGCGAAAATGGAGTTGCCGTTGTCTAATTACTTTACGCTTGTCGGAAGCGTTGATAACGTTTGTTTAACGGTGGTTTCTGATAACACGGTTAGTTCCGTTGGTGGTCGGAGTGGCCCCGCGATTATTCTCGGGAGCTTTCAGCAACAGAACTATCACGTGGAGTATGATTTGGAGAATGACAGGTTTGGGTTCGCGAGGAAGAAGTGCAGCCCGTGAGTTTCCAGGGGGTGGATTTGGAAATTTGACTCTTAAAAATCAAACCAATTTATGATTTAATTTCTTTTCCACATATATAAAGTTGTTAAATGTTTAGTAACTATGAGAAATATATAAGAGAAATTATATATTTAAAATCAAACCAACATATAAAGTAGTAAAATTTTGATTTGTAATTAATTGAATGCTAAAGTTGTGGAAGATGGAAACTAACATGTGAAGCATATAGGCTGTGTGCATTATCGAAAACAAAAGAAGATGGATGCTAATACAGTGATACCACGTCGATGTCCATTGGCAAAGAATAACCAAACCAGCTCATTATATATTCCACTAACTATAATACTATTTTAATAAAGTTTTTGATGTGAAACAAACATATAAAAAGTGAATATCTATGTGTGCCAAAAGTAAGAAAAAGTGGAACATTTTTCTTTCAGTTTCGAGGGTTCAAATAAAAGGATATTGTAGATATAATATACCCATAACAACATTTTATGCATTTTTTTTTTTTCGAAGAATGTTAAATTTATTCAAACAAAAAAGGCCTTTTTACAAACTAATGCAGCTTGATTCTAGAGTTTTTGTTTTGTGAAACCATAAAAATAAAGCTTAATTCTATGTCCGTGAATCAAACCAATTTGCCATTGCTTGGGTTAGATACTTCCCTCCTTTCCCACGCAGTGAGCTTATTCTGTTTCTGACCTGCTTGTCTACAAACTTGATGATGTTCCTTAGATCTTGATGAGGTGATCCATGTCTTCGTCCATTTCTTTCAATCCAAGTTGTGTGAACAAGAGCTTGAAACACATATCTCAGCAAAAATTGGTTCGTAGTCGACAGTACGTTTGCGGATACTAGTTCTAGTACCCTACTCCACTCATAAGTGTATCTCGGACCCAACAGTTTCCTCGTCAAATTCCTCCATATCTCTTCAGAGTAATGACTATTATGCATTTTCTGTCAATGGAAAGATTAGGTGTAACAAGAATAGAAGTACATATTGATGCAAAATTATTTATTAAAATAAAATTTGGAATTTTTGTTTCTAAACGATTGATTTTGTAGATTTTTATTTAATTTTATTAGTTAATAATATAATAAATAATCCTACTTTAAAAGATTAATTGAAAATATTTAAATTTGCTGAATAGTGTTGGCTCATAGTTAAGAAAAGATGTTTTAGTAAGAGAATAAATATATTTAAGAACAAAATTTAGTTATTTCTTAATTTATGTTAAAAATTCAAAACATCATTTTATTATGAATAGAGGGAGTATTTGCATAGTGGCAGGCAAATAAATTTGTTTTACGGATACTACAGTTCTGATTTATGAGAATAAATTCAATTCGCTTTAATAATGCACTAATAAAAGCAATGAATGCGACAAAAAAAAAGTTGCACCTACTAATCATGCCGGCTCACAAAAAGTACCTAAGATTAAGATATTTTATGTTTTCATAATGTGGTTGCGATTGGTTTATGTTTCTAGCGCGATCAGTGTAATTTGTTTGGTCAGTGTATTCTTTTTGTTTGTCAACCAAAGTAATCAATGTAATTAAAAATTGCATTTAAAGTAAACAAACATACTTTTCAGAATAGAAATCTAGGAAACTTTCTTACTCGAGTAATATCAAAATAATACTATATGTGTTCAGGCCTTTTCATAACATTTTATAAGGTTAGAAATGCTGAACCAACTTTTATTTTTCTAGAAAAACTTACAAGAATGTCATTAAATTTTACATTGCAAATCTGATCAAAACTGTTACGGTTGCACGTAGATGCGGCTGACCGAGCTGGGGGCTGGGGGATGGATTTCTATAAGGGCTTATTTGCTAAATAACCAAAAAAATAAGGGAAATTAGATTTTTAGAGAGAGAGTAGAGAGAGATAGGAAGAGAAAGTAGGAGAGAGGGGGTGTTTTTAGTTAGTTAATGAATTTTGGTTTTTGTTGTGTATAGTGGATGCAATTTCCCTTTCTATAATATCTGTCAATAACTTTTTTTTAAACCAACATATTGTTTTCGACTACCTTCTAAAATAAATATGAATTCATATGGCGACAAATTAGATCATATACCCAAGATACAGAAGATTTTGTTTGACAATCACTGCCAGAAATTTTAAATGTTCATTTAGAAGATTTGAACAATCCAACGGCTTAAATAATAAGTTAGAGGCTTTGTGAAAGACCAGTTAATGGGCCTTAACCCTCAACTTATTGGCTCAATGAAAGAGCACGTATATTGGGATTGAATTTATTTTTCTCATCTTGCGGAGGATGGAATATTCTCATCACCTACAAGCCCAAACCTGGACGCGCGCGGAGATACAAACGAAATGGTCGAGCAAGGGTTCGTCCTTCTGATCAGATAGAGTCGTATTCCGCCGTATTTCTGCGACAACTATAGGCCTTCATGGTCTTTCTTTCTACACAAGAATTATTTTCAACTTCTTTTTCGTAAAAGATTATACATTTGGAGTTTGTTGGCTTGTGCGATTGTTTTTTTTTCTGTGGTTGAATCAGTATCCACTATGATACCTAGATTATTTTCCACGCAATGTTCAGATGGAACTTGACGTGATCACGATGAATATATCAAATAATTGTAAGTTTATGCTTTAATATTTGTTATTTATGTATAAGCATTTGGTAGTACCACTGCAATAGTTGTCATTGTGTAGGAACTTTGTTTTGTTACAGCTTACAAGTAACCAAGCTGATTCAATTTCTTTTAGGGTACTATTTGAGAAGAAGTTTTGTATGGTTATATAACTATTTGTCTGTAAAGTGATTTATCTGGAAAAGGATAGATAGTTGACGAAAAATGACAAGTCAGGTGCTAACTCGCCGTATCATAAAAACCTATGTTTGACAATTTAGTTGTTGTCAAGCTATCTAATCTATTTATCTGGTGTTAAAAAAAAGTTGTTGTCAAGCTAGCACCACATATCGAAGAATTTTGCTTAGAGATCAGACACCTCTGACTTTCACTACTTCTGTTCTTTCATTTCTGTTATCATATCAAAAAAAGCTCATCATGTGTTTCATCTGATAGGACTTTTCCAAACATGTTCACTCCATGATTGCAAATGCTCGATTTCGTTGACATTATGGATTCACATTTGTATCCGATGATGTGATATGATACTTGTGCCGTTCAGCTAGCTTAAACTCTTGGAAAATGTAGTGTAGGGAACAAGTGTGAGGAATATATGTACCGCTTTAGATTCGTAAGACTCAAAAATATTTGAACCAAAGCGAACCTTTTTGGCTACAAATTATTTTCTAAATAAATAAACATGTTGTAATATAATTAAGTGCATAACATTAGATTAAGAAGGCTGTCATGTCAAAATTAGGACAACTTTTCTCCATTCCTCCTTTAATCTTTAAAGCTTATCTCTTTCTTTCTTAAAGTTAGGCCGTCCAAAGGAGAATTATGCCTTAATCTATTCCAATATATATCTTTCTCTCCGTCTTTTCTACTTCTATTCGTTTTTTTTTTCACATGGTCACACCGGGAGAATAAAGATGATTATTTTGATTGCTCAGAAAGTGAAAAAAAAAACAAAATGGGATCCCCTTTTGAGTAGATAATCCCATAATTTGCTTTTATTACTTGATTTGGTGATAAGACTGCCTTATTTTGAAATTGTTTAACAATATTCGAGGCTCTATTGTATGTCCATATAAATTCCTGGGAAAATGTTTGATTTGGTAGAAACCTGGGGAAAGTCATGCATGCAGAAGTTCAGAACACGTATGACCTTTACGTTTCATCCAAATTCAAAATCAGTTTCAGTGTCACTTAAGACAAGCAATACCCTAGTTTTTAAAAAAAAAAAAATTGATGCATAACACTTCTGCTGAAGGCCAAACTATTCAAAAGTTGATATAAAATTAACTAAAAGCTTTATCAAGTGGAATGGATAGACTGATCGAATTTACTAACATATATAAATGCTTAAATCATATGGGGTCTGGTCTTGGTTAAAGCATTCACATTTTGACTATCCTGTCACACACTTTCTTGAAAGGATTCGGTTATACAGACGATTTTCTTTTTGGTGTGACTGAGGTTGAATGTTTTTTTTTTGTTGGAGCAAAGCAATTTTAATTAGAGGAAAAAGTTTGGTTGGGGTGTGCCAGAAGAAACTATCTATATTCCTTTGCTTTCTTTCGTTCAAAACACTTTTGCATTCAAATGATTTTGGTCTGAACTTTGTATGTCTTTTGGTCTAAGCTCACAACAAAGCCCTTTCTTTTTTTCCCTAATAAATGCGGACAGCGTGGAAAGAATAATTGCCAGTTTCAGTTTAACATGTAACAAGCACAATACTCGGTAAGTGGTTTTTAAAATCTGATGCAAAATATTCTGTGTTGCTTTGTAAAAGGCCAAACTCATCAAAAGTTGATGGCTAAATTGGCTAAATCTTTAGCAAGTGGGCTGGATAGACGGGTTGATTTCACATTATGTTCTTCTCGTTAACGCAAGCGCTTTAGAATCTGGGGTCTGGTCCTCGTTAAAGACTTAAAGCAGTTCACATTTGACTGTTGTGGTCATAAACTTTCTCGAAAAGATTGGTTTGCGCAATATTTTTTTTCTTTTGTGATAGAGTTTAAATCTTTTAGTTAGGGCAAACAAAATTAGCTAATTGTGTTAAAGGAGTAAAGGGTTGATTGAGTGCGCCTGAGGCAACCATCTAATTCCTTTGCTCTCATCATTCCAAATTAAACACTTTTGCATTTAAATGATTTTGGTCTCCCTTTGGATCTCTTTTGGGTCTAAGCTAATGAACACATCCCATTTCCTCAACTCTTTCTGTCTTATAAACAGTTAATGAGTTTGTGTTTGTTCTCACAACTCTTCTATTTTTTCTGTCATAAACATTTATCTACGCCTATGTAACCTCATGAAAACCTCGAAAATTTCATCAAAGAGACTTTAGAAAACTAAATGATCTATACGTAATCTTATACGTAAGCAAGTTTATAATATTTATTTATCCCATTAACGTTTATGATAAATAGAAGAAATAAAACCTCTTTTTTTTCTTTTTTTTTTGTGTGTGACCTAACGTACACAATAATTATCTCATATTATCTTCCAGAAGAAAACCATATAATCATGTTTGAATTTCAAAATGGTCACTTGCTTTTCCTGAATAATGATTCTAGGATCATTTCTGTCTTTGTTCTATGGCACAACATATATTTACGTTTTTCTCATTTTGAATAATGATGCTTAGCTTCTTTTGTAGAAGCATTGGGAGAGGAAGTAAGTGTAGTAGAACTTGTTGCAGGGAATAGTGGCTTTCAGGTTAAGGCTTACATAAAACAAGTAAAAAATTTGTCAAAAAAAGATGATTGGGGAATGAAAGGAAGATTTCTTGTTTCTTGTGAGGATATTGTAATTTTATACTTGTATTCTTCAGTTCCCATCATAAGAAGAGATAATATATTTACTATTTTATTAGTCTTTTAGGATATCTATGGTGGGAATATAGCTTATACTCCCTCCGTTTCATATTGTAAGTAGTTTTAGGGAAATTTTTTTGTTTCAAAATGTAAGTAGTTTTCATATTTCTAGGTAACTTTTATATTTATTGAGTATAGTGTGACCAATCAAATTAAATAAACTTATTTTTGATTGGTTAAGTTATATCTAACCTATTTAATATACAATACTTTTTAAAACATAATAATTTTCTTAATCTTTGTGCTTTTAACCAAAACTACTTACATTATAAAACGGAGGGAGTATGATTCTGTTACCGAAGTATATAAGTCTTATTGAAGATTCCTTGGCAAGTTGAATGGTGGTGCATTTTCTCTCTTCTTTCTATGAAGTGGCATGCTTCATGTGTTAGAGAGAGATGTTTTCATCGAAGTAGAAGTATAATAGGTAAACCTCTCTATCTCCTTTCTCTCTAACCTCATTTCTTTTTCAAAAAAGGTATAATAGGTAAAGCTCCTTGTACCAATTACTGCAATGATCTCATGTTTGAATAATTCATACTCGGGAATCAATTCTTTTTGTTCATAGATTTAAACGATTCCTAATCGCTTTATATTAAGGGGCCTTCATTGAACATTTGCGGTGATTTGATTTTTAATGGAGTTTTAGATAATTTCAATATAATATTTGAGCTGATTTGATTTTTAATGAAGTTTTAGATGATTTTAATAAGTTGGAGAGATTTAGGTGAGTTTTGTTAAACCACTCTACAACATAACCTAAAACCCATGTTCTAAAAATCGGCCGCCTAGCCGCCTATGCACTACACGTCACTCTTCCGCCCCGATTTATGCCAAATCGGTTTAAAAATCGGATATCTGATTTTCTCCGCCTAGCCGCCTAGGTGGCCGCCTAATCTATTTTTTTAATATATATATATTATTTTTAATAATATTTTTATTTTTTATTTGATCTAAAATTTTATAAATGTCATTTATATTCACAATTTTGATTGAAAATTACACTATATTAAGTTTATATATTCTATTTGTGTGTTTTCTATAATATTAAACATGAAAATGTATTAATGTTATACACAATTAAAGAATACCATGTTTTATAACATAGTAAACAATCTAAAAATTATGCACCACATAATTTTACATAATTTCTGATTAATCTCCGATTTTCTCTTTAGGCGCTAGGCCCAACCCTACCGTCCGACTAACGCCTAGCGCGTTCCCGAACATGGCCTAAAACCATGAGATTTGGATTTTAATTTTTAACTAAGAAACTCCATCCAAACACCCTAAAATCACCTGAAAACTTTAAAATTCTACAACTTAAAATATTTTCAATAACAGTGGATTTTATAGTACTCTACGAAATGTTAAGTTTAATAACAGTGGATTTTAAATAAGTTTTTAAAATTCATGTTTGAATAACAGTGAATTTGTCATTTTAATACAATCACCTAAAACTCTTAGTTGAATACGCTCCCTAAAGTGAATTTGTGTTTTTTTTCTCAATGGATTCTTGAAAGATTTGATAGGCATCTGCATCTGTTTAAATTTTTTTGCGTATATAACTAGTGTTATCAAGTTAAGCTATAAAATCATAAATTACATTTTGGTTAGTGGTCCGAGAATCAAACATTTCTTATCTCTTAATTATGTTCCAGTTATAAAATACTGCGTCCAGTTCTGCTTCTATGAATAAATATATGCTGTTTTCTTGAATAACCTGTTTATTATTATTTCGATTTGGGCGTGAGTTCCTGTAACTGACTGAAACTTTGATTTCATTAGGCACATGAAAATGATTGGTCGTGTTGATAGCAAATACAATCAAAGACTGTCCCCACCAAGAGACTGGCTTGTTCGCTTTCTTTTAATACTTTTCTTGTTCAAAACATCTTCGTTTCTCTTCTCTTTCGTTTATAAAATGAAAGTTATGGTCCAAAAGCCACACACTTTTATGAAATTAACGAAAGCTAATGATGTCTGTGATGGGTCAGATAGTTTGATTAGCGCTTTAGTGTTTTTAGGGGTTGAGTTTCTAAATATCATACAAAAATAATTAAATTCAAAAACCAGGGTAATGTGTTGTTTTGTGTTTCTTGCCCCTAAGAGTTAGAATGGTAAAAAATGATTATGCTTGATAATATTTGGAAATTAAAGTACGAATTTCAATATCATTTCAGATGTGTACTATGCTGAGAAAACATAGTCTTGAACGTTTTTCTTTTCCAAAATTTGATAGGCTGAAACATATATAATTGGTTACTAGTCAGTAGTCTTCAATATTGTTCATCAAGCAAGTGACTTGTGATTATCTTTTGGAACAGAATTTGGTATTTCATTTTTCTTGTTTACTGATAACTTCTGTTACTTGGCAATGAGACGGTAAATCTATTCATATACAGTCTTAAGCAATACATGTTAACGTTTAATAAACTATGTTGTTTGAGTAAAACCAAAAATATTGTTAATAAAAACTATACTTATAATGCGTTCCACAAAAAACTATGCTTTTTTGACACATAGTTGGCTAAAAAAAGCATATATATACATACACAAATCTGTTCATTCCCATGTTTTGGTGGCTCCTATGTTGTATCTTACATGTGATGCTGAGTTTAGGTTACGTGACTGGATCTAGATTACGAGACTGTTGTCTGAAAAGGTGTTGGGACTTGGCTAGTAGTAGCTTAAGGTGCTAAAGGAGAAACTGATTATATCTCAAATATTTTCTTCAAGTGTTATTGGGGATATTATTTAATATTTATGTATCATATAAATGAATGATGATTTGCATCTTTAATTAGGTTCTTTCTAATAAGTGATGACACTTTGCAGAAAAGAGAGAGACCCACTAAGCTGCAGTGCCCATTACATCTTTTTTGTGAAATTTGTGAAAGAAAAGAATATAAGGGCAAAGCTGAGTTACCTTTGCCTTTTGATACTGCTTTGTCATCACATGCATTCCACTTTGGACCCTCAAAGAACTCCCCAAATTTTGCCTCTATCACAAGACAAGCATACACATTTCCTCTTCCCTCATATATTTGACTACCAAACACTTCTCTTTCTCTCCCTCTTTCTTTTCACCTCTTCCCTTGATCTCTCTCTCTCTCTTTCCTTACTCTGCTATTAGGTTTAATAATCAGCCCCACATCCATATATAACACAGTTAATAGATCCTTCTTCTTTGGGTGCTTTCATTATCTAAGATAATTGGAATGAAGCTATACCCTTGAAGCCTTTACCATAGACCTCTCGCTACTCAGTGCTAGCTAGTACTACCCCCATTTGGTGTTCCTAATTAAGGCTGTCACCATGAGAGCTGGAGGATGCACGGTGGAGCAAGCCCTCACGCCTGAAGCTGCAAACGTGGTGAAACAATCAATGGGCTTGGCTAGAAGGAGAGGGCATGCTCAGGTCACCCCTCTCCATGTGGCTAGCACCATGCTCTCTGCTCCAACGGGTTTACTTAGAACAGCTTGTCTCCAGTCTCACACGCACCCTCTTCAATGCAGAGCCCTAGAGCTCTGCTTCAACGTGGCTCTAAACCGCCTCCCGACCTCCACGGGGAGTCCTATGTTAGGGATTCAAACTTCTCCTTTCCCTTCTATCTCTAACGCTCTCGGTGCAGCTTTCAAACGCGCGCAGGCTCACCAGCGGCGTGGAACCATCGAGAGCCAGCAGCAGTCGATCTTAGCAGTCAAGATTGAAGTGCAGCAGCTCATAATATCCATCCTCGATGATCCTAGCGTGAGTAGAGTGATGAGAGAAGCTGGTTTCTCGAGTCCCCAAGTGAAGAGCAAAGTCGAGCAAGCTGTTTCTTTAGAGAGTTCCTCGAAAACAATTTCCACGAGTAAACCTAAAGAAGGACATGAGTTGTTAACTCCTGTCGGGGACGAGGATGTCATGAACGTTATAGAAAATCTAGTCGACAAAAGGAAGAGGAACTTCGTGATCGTGGGAGAGTGTTTAGCCACTGTTGACAAAGTTGTGAGAACGGTGATGGAGAAAGTTGATAAAAAGGACGTGCCCGAAGCTTTAAAAGACGTTAAGTTTATAACGTTATCGTTCTCATCGTTCGGACAACCTAGTAGATCCGACGTGGAGCATAAGCTAAAGGAGTTGGAGACACTCGTAAGGAGCTGTGTCGGAAAAGGAGTGATTCTAAATCTTGGAGACTTAAACTGGTTCGTAGAGTCTAGAACAAAAAGTTCTTTGATGTGTAACAATAATAAGGACAACTACTGTGCTGTGGAGCATATGATAGTGGAGATTGGGAAGCTGGCTCGTGGGTTGATCATGGGAGATCATGGAAGGTTTTGGTTAATGGGTCTTGCGACTTCACAGACTTACGTGAGATGCAAGTCTGGTCAACCCTCGCTCGAGTCCCTTTGGTGTCTCACCACTCTCACTATTCCCACGACTAGTAGTAGCCTCCGGTTGAGTCTTGTCTCCGAGAGGTAATTTGAAGTCTTCTTTTGATACGCTCAATCAACATTTAGAGACTAAAAAAATGTTTTTGATTTTTAAAATTTTTGTTGGATATGTTCTAACTATTTTGTCTCTTTGTTCGAAAAGGACAATTTTACCTATAGTGTTTTTTTGCTTTATGTGGTGATCGTCTAAAAGAGCGGTGAAACAACGTGCATCCTTTTCGTACCTTTTTCTATAAATTCTAGTATAATTTTATCTGCTTTCTTGTGAGAAATCCTAATAGAAGATTGGAGAAAATAAGTTACTTCATTTCAGTTTTAAGTTAAATAAAAATTAAACTTTTTACCTAATTACTGGAGATAAACTGGAAAGCAATTATGTGTATTTTTCTCTTTTGCTAAAAAGCAATTATGTGTATGTTACTGACCAAAATCTTGAAATTCATAAAATTTTCTAATCCAAATGTAACACAAAAATATAAATATATTAATAATAATGAATATGCTACAATACTATTAGTTTGTTCTTCAAATCTTTTCATTTATTCTTCAGAGTTTCACAATCTTGATCTTGCTTCCCAATTTATCTACAATACTAATCATGACCATTTTGTTTCAAAGCAGGGAGGTTGAAGTCAAGAAATCAGAGAGCTTACCTCTGCAGCTGCATTCATCAGAGGATCAGCTCAGTTTCTGTGAGGAGTGTTCTATCAAATTCGAAGAAGAAGCTCGGTTCTTGCGATGCAGGAATAACAACGGCAGTGTAAACACTGCCGTTTTACCGGCGTGGCTTCAGCAATACAAAAAGGAGAATCAAAATAGTCACAATGTGAGTTGTATATATAACACCAAAATTAATTCATGTTTACTTCCTCATTTTCTTCTTTTAAGAGCTGTCTACGTTTGATTCTTGGACTTGGCAGGATTCAGATTCTATGAAAGAACTTGTGGTTAAGTGGAAGACAATCTGCGATTCAATCCACAATAGACCATCCTTAAAAACACTCACACTATCTTCTTCCTTTTCTGGTTCCACTCAACCTTCTAGTACTCTGCATCATCTTCAAACCAATGGTGATTCCGTGACCCCTGATGCCTTTCCCTTAAGAGTGTTCCTTCCAGAGCTTCTCTCTTCTAATCCTAACTCAACAGTTAACTCAGAAGCTTCTTCAAGCGATGGAATGGAGGTGGAACATGCCTCTACTAGGTTTAAAGAAATGAATGCTGAAAACCTAGCAGTATTATGTGATGGCTTGCATAGCAAGGTACCATGGCAGAAGGATATTATCTCAGAGATAGCGAAAACAGTCTTGAAATGCAGATCAGGCTCGAGTACGAGAACAATCAACGGAGACAAAGATGTAAAAGAAGATACATGGATGTTCTTTCAAGGTCTTGATGTAGAGGCTAAAGAGAAGATCGCTAGAGAATTGGCTAAACTCGTGTTTGGTTCGCAAGACAGCTTTGTCTCGATCTGTTTGAGCAGTTTCTCGTCGAAAGATTTGAGGAACAAGAGGTCGAGAGATGAACAGAACTGGAATTACATTGAGAGATTCTCTGAAGCTGTTTGGTCTGATCCAAACAGAGTGTTCTTAGTGGAAGATATAGAGCAAGCTGACTATTTATCTCAAAAGGGTTTCAAGAGAGCCATTGAGAGAGGAAGAGTTCGTAGTTTGAGTGGGGAAGAAGCTTCGCTTAGAGATGCTATTGTGATCTTGAGCTGTGAAAGATTCAGCTCAAGATCAAGAGCTTGTTCTCCTCCGGTTAATGAGAAATCGGACGGTTCAGATCAGTCTGAGGACAAGAACGTAGTTACTTGCGTCGCATTGGATCTTAACCTCTCTCTTGACGATGAAGTTTGCGAAGAGGAGTCGTGTGATGAGATTAGCTTGCTTGAAGCTGTGGATGCACGGTTTGATTTTAAGTGGTCATCAACATAACATCATGCACGTGTGCATGCATACAACGTGGCCCAGTTTATGAACACACGAACATCATCAAATCGAGTACATCATGCGTTATTTGTTTCCGTAGAATTTATCTTTCACTGGGACAATACTTTGGGTAAAACGTGTAGTTTTAGAAAAAAAAATTATTTGGCTTAGGAAATTTCTAGAAGGATATGGGAAGCTGGATAATTTCTTTCATCTTTTTTGTTTAATGTAAAATTTTCATATTATGGTCGTATAATATATGTTCTCAGGAAAAATGTTGGAAAGCTGCAGAAAAGGAAAAAAAAATTGTTGACATTTAATTTGGATTGAACGGAATTAAACCAAGCTTTATGAATTTGTCGATATATCATCAAAGTGACTTATTTTGCTGTTTTTTTTTTGTCTTTTGAGAAAGTCCCACAGTTCCATGTTAATATTCACTTGGAGTGTTTTTGTTGTTGTTAATATTGCGTAAAGGCTTTATCCAAAAAAAAAACATATATTTTTTTTGGACAAAAAAAAACATATATATCTTAATATTATCATAGGGTATTTCTTTAATAGTTTTCGTATTTATGTTTAATTGATTGCCAGTGCAAGTTGCAACTTAATGTTCTTCTATTTGAATCCAAATCTGGGATCTTAAATAATTTTAAAAATCAAGTTTGAAGTCTAACCAAAAAGAGAAGAAAAAGATAAACCAAACTTAAGGTAGAAGAAAAACGCTTAAGCTAGAAGAAAGAACATGCAAATATGCAATGCGGCAGTATAATCACTTTTTGACAAAGACAACATCTTATTACTTCATACACAATTTATCATAAACCATATTATCTCATTCTCCTTTTACTTGTCGTTAACTATGACAATGATTTGATAAAACTTCATCCACTTCGTAGTAAGTGACTTCATTCTATATATATCTTTCACAATACAAAATCAAATAAATTTTATTTATTTCTCTACAATTTACTGTTGTCGTTAGTCGTTACGATGGTTAAGAGATGCAGTATAACAATAGTAAGGTAAGCTTTCTCCGCCTGGATATGTTGCGTCTAGTGGGCAAAAAAAACGGATACTATAAAACATATTCATGTATTGTGTACACACAACAAGATATCCACATTAATATATGCAAATCAGATAAATGCATATGATATGTATGTGTATAAATCTGTCCATCAATTCATGCATGGAATCTAAAGTTCATCCTCAAAAAACGGGAAGGGAGATAAAGTTAAGCATGATCTTGGAAAAGTATGTAGTAAATATATATACAAGAATTGCAGAAAGTGGGTGATCCTTTTAAAGCACAAGAGAAAAAGAGAGAATAAAAAGCTAAATTCTATCCCTCTGCTTTTGGGAGTTTTTAAGCTTTTAAGAGCCGTGTGATGGGCACTTGTTCATATAGAGTTCTAAACTTTGATCTCATCTCTTTTATCTTTAAGAAAAGCAATGAAAACATACTAACTTTTTCTCTTCCTGGTAGCTTTTGTTTTCTTGTTGATTAAATAAGAATAAAAGGAGAATCGTACAAGCCATTTATTAAAATGTAAGCAATACATGAATAGAACTTTAGTTTTATTTAACTGAGAGCCTCATGCCCTAATCTATATCTCTTGATGAGTCCAAGGGCCTATAGCTCTTATGCACAATTTTCACTTGAGCATTCTTCCTAAATCTTAAAGAAGAATTTGAATACTTCAAAGGCATGTTAAGGGTAGAACTCCTATAAAATTATTTTTTGTAAACAGTTCTTAATTGAGTACCAAATAAATAAGCCAGATTTAGATAATTGTGTGGTGCATTCTTCTTACCTAGGGACATTTGCTAAAACCAACCCAAATATTCAAGTCAAATGTAAAAGTGTACCCCACTTTCAGTCAAATGCAAAATCAACCTAAAGGAGTAGTGAAAGTACTGTTTCACCCTTATGACCAAACAAAAAACATAAATGTATTTTACGTTTCTATCCTTTGGAAGTCTACACGTAATAAAAGAAGTCTACATATATATAGACTTCCTACGAAGTCTACTTTATAGACTTGTTTTGTAGTCTACACTCTAATTTGGTCTACTAATTTAATTTTGAAAATGTATAAAAATAATTATTGTGATATTTTTAATTAATCATCAATATAATGGATAATATGAAGTAAATAAATTAAAATTTCATATAATCGAACAATTTTGAAGAATATATACTAATTTGGTTATCATGTGCTAGACTATGTTCATAGTTTAGAAACAAAAGGTTCTAACATGTTATGTCTTTTAGTAGTTGATTTCATAGGGTTAGATTTTAGATTTTGTTTTTTTTTTGTTTTATTAACTTAAATCTGCATATTAATGTTTAGTAGTTTATATTTTGTATAAATGAGACTTTTTGATTATCAAGCAAAACATTTAGGGTTTGATATTTGTGGTTTAGGGTTTCGTAGACCTACAATAAAGTCTATTTATCTGAAGACGTCTTTTTCAGTCTATATTTTTCAATTTGTTTTACAAAAAATCATTATATTTAAACTAAGTTAAGTTCCTTAAGAATAAAAAAGTGAAATCATATACTATAACTATTAAAAAATAAAGAAATAAATTTAATAAATCATATATTAAAATTATTAAAATAATAAAGAATAAACAACAATAATTAAATTATTATAGTAGACTTCCAAAAAGGTCTACTATGTTATAGTAAGATCTACTCCAAAATTTTAATTTTAGTAGACTTCAAACGAAGTCTACAGTATCGTAAATTTTAACCTAGTTACATTTTTGTCTCCCTATATAAACAAAATTTATTCAATCTCTCTCTAAAGTGGCTGCACAAGTTCTTAAAACTCTCTCCCTTCTCTCTAAAACTTTCTCTCTTCTCTCTAAAATTCTCTCAATTGTTTCTAAATCTCTCTCATTATCTTCTTTCTCTCTAAAATTTTCTCAAGTCTTTCTCACAATATTATCTTGTCATTTTAGATATTATGATTCATGGTTTTCATCTTCTCCTTTAAAAAATGTAAGTTTTAGATCTATAGATTTTAAATGTGTATTTTTATGTTTATTTCTCACAATATTATCTTTTTTTGGTAGGTATTATCACTCATGGATTTCATCATCTCCTCTAAAAATGTAAGTTTTAGATTAATAGATTTTAAATATGTATTTACATGTTTATATTCAAATAAATTTATAGATCAAGCTCTCTACATTAATTTGCTACTAGTTTACCTTATAAATTCTATTATGTAAAGTATTTTCAGATTTAAAATTATTTTCACATTTCAAAATATATAGATTTTTTCAGATCTGAAAATTATCAGACAGTGTAGACTTCTAAAGAAGTTTACTAAAGCTTGCAGACTTCATATGAAGTTTACTAAACCATAAAGTTTAAGCAGACTTCATTGGAAGTCTACAAAAATATGACTTTAATTTTTTTTCTATGTTTTTTAATAATTTTATCTTATTTTGCAGGTATTTTCTTCCATAGTTGTTCTCTTCTCCTCCTAGAAATGTAAGGTTTACATCTATAGATTTAAAATATGTGTTCTAGTATTTATATTCAAATAAAGTTACATATTAAAATTCATATTAATATGTCTTTAATTTATAACTATTTTGTCTATTAAATCATATTTTTAAAAGTTTTTTAGATTTAAACTTATTTCATATTTTTAATGTATTATTTTTCAGATCTATTTTTTTTTGATAGAGTAGACTTCATTTGAAATCTACTTAAAACTTACGGCTGGTAGACTTCAAATGAAGTCTACTAGCCTTGAATTTTAAGCAAATTTCATTAGAAGTTTACTCAAATATGATTTTAATTTTTATCTTATTTTTTAAAATTTTATTTTATTTTGCAGGTATTCTCTTCCAATATTTTCAAATCATCTTCCCAAAAATGTAAGCTTTCCATATATTCATTATAAGATATTTTGTGTTTATAATGAACTAAATTTATAGATTCATACATTATCTTTTTGCTTTGTTACAAGGATGACAAAAAACCATTTTTGAAATATTTTCCAGAACAAAGTATTTTCAAATTTTCTAAATGCACACTTTTAGATATGAAAATTTTCCATTAGTGTAGACTTCAACTAAAGTCTACTAAACAATAACTTTACGTAGACTTAATAAAAAGTCTACTAAAATATGATTTTATTTTTTATCTTATGTTTTTCTCATAACTCTATCTTATTTGGCAGGTACTTTTTCCAAGACTTTATTTGAAGCATCAAGATTATGAAAAATCAAACATACTCAAGAATACTTTTTAATATATTGCTCTGTAATAACTTTCATAATAAAATATTAATTTTTAAATAATTTTTTAATGCATAATCTATAAACATTGTATTCATTTTTAGTTGTTTTCACTTGTATGATATTATTAATTTTTTGTTAGATATCAATTTTTTCACAAGATCTAACCAACCAAACAAGTAAAACCACCATAAGCTAAAATAATAACTAACACACATGTGAGAAGAAGAAAATCTATACAAAATTTTCCCAAAAATTTTCAAGAATAACACTAATCAAAACAATTTGCAATAAGTATCAAGTGTATAATTATAACACATTAAATTGTGAAATTCATCCAAGACCATTAAAATTTTACTAACATACACTGTAAAATAATTAAATCATGAAAAAATATGATGAATAATACACAAATACACTTTTAATAGAATTTACGACGTAGACTTCAACTGCAGTCTACATTTGTAGATTTACAAAAACGTCTACACTTATTATTTAACATATAGTCAATCCAAATTTTTTTAGTGTATTGGCGCAGGCTTGATACACAAAGGCGTACAAAGTGTGTCTTAGATAACTCGATCAAGTTCCGTACTTGTCGATTATTCGTGACAGGCATAAGAGGAGTATATTCCTATTCGGAGTCATTTGTTTTAAATGATGTTTGGTAAGGAATAGGTTAGCACCATCTTCTCAATTTTGTTGTCCAGATCATAATCTTCTTGTGTCATTTCAAGAAGTTTACCATGTGTACAGCCATCATGCACAAGGAACATTCTTCAACCTTTCCGATTCTTCATCCTTTTCGAATATTTTGTCACCCAAAATGTCTTTGGCCCATACTTCACACTCGCTCTAAGTTTCCAACCACATCCTTGAACACGACACTTAGCCACATACAGAGTTTTTGTTGTCTTATATGCTGAAAATGTAAAATTATATTCCACAGTCACCGACTTCAGCTTTGAAACAAGCTCAGCCTTACTAGCAAAACTATAAACGAAGACTTAGAAATACGTCTACAATTATTAGCTAACAACATTGTCAAATCAAATGAATTATACCTTCATAATTATAAAAAAAAAAATTATTTTCAAAATCACTCAAACCCATTAGGATTAACTAACACACACTGTCAAACAAAAAAAACTAGAAAAAATTTAATGAATAATACACAAATTCACATTTTTATAGATTTTTCTATGAAGACTTAATATTTAGTCTCTGAAGATGTTGACGTTCTTTTCAGTTTACAGACGTAGACTGTCAAATAGGTCTACTCTTTGGGTTGGTTTTTGCAATTGACCATTTTACGGGTTGCTTTCTATAGTTGAATAAAAGTTGTAATTTTGTACATGTAGACTTTCATTTCAGTCTACAATTTAAAAAAGTTACTTTTTGCAATTGACCAGAATTCATCCAAGATTTGACTTTCAGAACTAGACTTCATATGCAGTCTACATGTTTGAATTTTTTTGAAAGATGTTAGTTTTGCAATTGACCAAGTTTGACTTCAAATCAGTAGATTAAAATGAACGTCTACGGGTGTGTAGACTTCTTGTGAAGTCTACTCTCAAATCCGACGGGTTGGTTTTGCATTTGACCAAAATAAAAAAGTAGACTTTATACGCAGTCTACATTTTTTTTTTAAGATAAGAAGACTGCATATGAAGTCTACAATTTAATAAATTTTTGATTGCTTTTTAAACTTTTTGGTCAAACACAAAACTAACCTATTCCACGAAGTCAAAGTTTTGGTCAAATGCAAAACTGACCTTTTATAGACTTCGTTGGCAGTCTACATTTTGTAGACTTCCGTTGAAGTCTATTTTGAAAAGTCAAAAGTTCGGTCAAATGAAAAACTAACCTCTTTTAGGTAGACGTCTTAGTAAGTCTACCGAAAGTTTTATTTTTGTTGTCAAAGGTAAAGACGGAGACTACTGGGGAAGTCTGCGTTAGAAAAAAAATTTGTCTGGTCAATTGCAAAACTAACCCGTGCGTTGACAAATAGACTGCATCGTAAGTCTCCACGGAGGCGTAGACATACAAAACAGTCTACCGTCGCGACACAGATCTGAAAAAGAACGAAAACCATGTAAATAGTTACATTTTTCATGTGTAAAGCTCGTTTCCAACCTTTTCAACCGTCCAAACTCCAAATATGAGCAAAAAGAAGCATCTTTAACGATTCACTAATGAAGAAACTCGAAAATATGAAGTTTGTGATTATGAAAATGATAGTTATGAGAGTTTTTTAGATGGAAATGTAGAGGAGATGAGAGAAAATGAATTTTTTGGGTTATAATGAGAAAAAAAGTGGTTGAAAATTGAATTTTAGAGCTTTAGAGCTCAAAAATGGTGGTTCATGGTGGTTGGAAAAATTGATGATGATGGCATTTTTGTAAATAAGAAGAAATGGTTAGGGTGTATTTGATTTTTTGTTAATTTCGAAATTAATAAAAAAATAAATAAAAATGGCAATTTTGTGAATAATTCAAAAACATAAGGATAGTATGAAAATTTTATTGATGAATAGTATGGACAAAAAAAAAGGGATTGGTTTTGGGTTTGACTTGAAAATATGGGTTGGTTTTGAAAAACACCCTCTTACCTAAGCAAAAAAAAAGAGAAGAATTTTAGTCTCGGGAGTCTCAAACTGCATCGGCCAAAATGCTGTTCATTTATTTGTTGTAGCATTAGTGTTCAGACGCGGGGATTGGTTGTATCCTTCATTGTTCAAAAGTTTAGCTGCTACTTTTGGTGAATTCACAAGAATATGCTCAATTTAGAGAATGATGATCGATATTGGCTGTATATAATTGAACTGGTTACTCCATGCTTGCTGTTCTTTATTATTGGACTTAAGGATGATTTATGAGGTCCAATAGTGAGGAAGATGAGGCCCATGTGTTTTATGGTTTTATATCCGATGGTGCAGCGTCATTTCTTTTCTTTTTATATACAGTTCCATGAAAAATCCACTTCATACTATAAAGTAGATTAATTATGCCCAGGGGCGGAGGCATGTTAAGGGTAGGGGGGTCAGCTGACCCCGGTCAATTTTAATTATCAACAACGTTTTCTAATAATATTTAGTATTGACCCCAGTCAAAAATTTCACCTGACCCCTATGTATTTGAAACCTACTTTAATCTTACTGAAAGTTTATGCATTTCATCACTATATCCATGTAAGTGGTATAGATAACGTAAATAAGTTTGCAAAAGTAATAAAAAAGTGTATTTGTGTCTATTAATGTCTATATCTTATACATAATTATTATTTTAAAAAAATTTAATATATAAACACAAGTTTCCATTGTATTGGAAAATTTAAGAAGTTTCTTGTTTTTATAATCAAAATGTAAATGTTTGTAGTTATTTTTCTTCCTTGCTATACATAATTTAAATAAAGTGCTATTTTGCTACAATTCTCTACATATACTAAAATAACTACCAATTACGTTGATCTTACACTAAGCAAAAATGGTTAATTTCATCACTTATATACAAGTCACTATTTAATAGTTGGTTAAACTAATTAAATTATAATTATAAGATTTGTCTAGAGATCGTTTAATTTGTTTTCACTAATAGTAAATATTTGAATGAAATATATAACTAATTTAAACAATTTTAATATTAAAGTATATATAATAATTTATTAAATTTACATAATATAATTTATATTTAATATTAAAATATTATTGACCCCGGTAGAAAATGTTTCTGGCTCCGCCACTGATTATGCCTAGCCCGAGTTTAGAATATTTTCCAACTATATAGCCGTACTAAGTGAACTACATGGTCAGAAACTCAAGCCCTTATAAATTCAATGTATTTCAATAGATAGCTATTTCTTATAACTAGGATGATCTTCCTAAAATTGTATAGCCGGTTTTCATCGGATTTATCCGATCGACTATGCCAGAGTATTTTCTACGTTGGCTGATGAATTTCCTTAGTTATAAGTTATATAAGAGTTTTCTTCCAATCTGGAATTTACTTTTCTTTAGAGAGTGTAGTTCCTATCTTTTTTGGTAAAAAAATAGAAAAGTGATTACTGTGATTTCATTGAGAGGTGTAGTTCTCATCTTTAATGGGCATATATCATAACGAAGAGCAATAACTAAGTGATAGTGATACTATATTCTAAAAGCATATGACTTACACTTTTCAACCTAAAATCGACATCATCAACATACAACAAAGGTGGATACTTAAACCTGTTTAATAGACTGACTAGATATTGAATGGTTTTAGGTTTTTGCCTCTCTAAAGCATTCCGACTATTTTAGTACTTCAGGCCTCTCTTTTTTTTTTGTCACAGGTACTTCAAGCCTCTTAAAAACAATTTTTCTAATAGATATCTCAAGCTTAACATAAAAAAAAATGATAAAATATTGAAAAATATGAAAAAGATTTTCAAATGAGAATTATTATGAAGCCTACAAAATTCTATGAAAACATATTTATAAATTTTAAGTGATCTATTTTTTAGTATTAAAATTTAATTACATAAATAAATTATATGAAGCAGTATAATATATTCTTTAAATTCTTTTAAAAGGCTTTATCGAGGTGCTCTAACACTAACCCATCAAAAATATGCTACTTTATCCTATAAAATTATTATGAGCATATATTCGGACTCTACGATCTATATTAATTTCATAATTAATATTTCATTCGCATCATTACTCTCTCTAGTCTCTACCAACAACATATTCCGCTTCACATTGCCTTTTAAAACTTGAAGAAATTACAGTCTAGATATTGCTGCTATGATATTTTATATCTTTCATAAACTCAACAGCGAATCCTACTGAGTTACTGTCTTCTATGTGGTCACAGGATTATTGGTGAATACGAAGTAGTAAACTTATGAAGATAAAAACAAAACAAAAAAGCAAGTACAGAAACACAAAAAGAAAAAACAGACCCAATCCTCCATTTATTTCAACTCAAGTAGATTTACAATCAACTCCGTCAAAGTTCTAAACGTTCACACTGCATTTAGTAACCAACGTATACTTAACGGCGCTATCACCGACAAGAACACCAGCAGCTTTGTTTCCAAGATTGATGTAAGCCGGACACCGAACATGTATATGATACTTCCCTGTGATCAACGTCCCTACTTTCCACCGCACGCGCCCATCGGCGCGTATCATCAGCCCTACGAACCCACGACCTTGCTCATCTCCCAACGCGACGGAGTTGTACGGAGCGATCGGAACAGCGGTTCCGTAAACAAACGGAGACCAGACGTTGTCTTCTTTGTGGCCTTGATACGTCGGAGGGATAGCTGTCCGGAGAGTTATCTGCTGGTTCCGGTAAGTAGCGTAGACGTGGAGACGGTCGTAGTAGATTCCGATCTTGGAGTTAGGGTTACGTGATGCGAATGTGATCTGGAAGTTTGTGGTGAGGAGGTTTGGTTGCGAGAGGTTGAAGGCGAAGACGGTGGCGTCTTGGAGGATGAATCTTGGCTTAGTGGGCCTGAGTATGACCCAAACTAGGAAGATGGTAATCAGAACTATGATGATGAAGGCTATTACGGCGGCGCAGATTCGCCGGACGGCTGCTTCTTTGCCGCCACCGTGGTTACCACAATCTTTCGACATCTTTTATTCACGGTTCTGCCACTGGTGTGTGTCTCTCTTTCTTTCTTTTTGTTTGGTCGTGACTAGTGATGATGGGAGAAAAACAATGCGTCTGAGAAAGATGGTTGTGTATATTTATATTCTAAATTGTGTGTAATAATGGCATATGTACTATGCGCGTTGTGTTTAAACTACAGCTTCATTTAAGTTCTTAACTAATCTTTTTCAGTTGATCAAAAAAAAAACTACTCTTTTTCAATAAATTATTTTTTAGCAATAGTACCGTTTTAGTAATTTCACTATACTCGTGAAGAAATGGTTGTAACTTGTAAACACACGTATGCTCAAAGAGAATAAGAAAACCTTTTTAAAAAGAATACATGAATGTTGATATAATGCACAATGGTTATTTGTTGACATTTAGTTGAGCTTTTAGCTGGCTTGTCAATTTTATTTTATTTTGTTTTATTTAGCTGCGATGATGTATCTTATTTTATTTTGTTTTATTTTAAGTTTCACTCATGATTAATTCTGTTCAAATATGAGTCTATTTTGGATTTATTATTTTGGTATAACTATTTTAGTTTAGACAAGAACATGGCGCATGTGACATATTTTCTTATTCTAAAATTACAGTTTTTGTAAATCAAAAGAATTCAGTTCAAAGATAAATTTATTTTCGGTGTTAGATGTGTCATTTTATGGTTGGTTTTGGTAGAATATTCTAGTATTAAAACATGGCGTATCTTATTTTATAGTATCAGTTTTGAGATATTTGAGATCTAATACAAAATAAAAAAAATTAATGAAATGCTTACAATATTATATAACATTTCATTGGATATCGATTGCTAACCATATAAATCCTTGGTGGTTAATACTTCAAGAACACTCAGCTAAATCTTTGGATGACTTATATTATGTCTATCTCTAAAATGTTTTTGAAAAAATAAATATATAAAAGTTACTTTGTATCGATGAATTGTTGATAACGATTAGTTAGTGTATGGGATTTGTTCCTTTCAGTTCTTCTCAATTGTACTCATCGCTTTACTTCATTAATCTCATTCATGTCAAATATAGTACTAATATAAAACGTCACCTACTCGGCTAGCCCACCAACTCTTTCTAGTTTTTACCCAACAAGAGTGAATGCAACGTTAAATCCATATATATAAGAGAATATATCAATCTTATCCTAAATAATGATATAATAGCTAACATTCGTGCAATGCCCAAGCAAATTATAAAGCTTTAAGGCTATAGTCTATAGATATATAACTAATTATTTGATTGATATTTTTGATCAACAATATAACGTGTTTATTCATATCAATGTGTTGCGCCTGCGTTGGGTGTTGGCTGTTGACTTGAAAACAAAACACGTCTCCGCCTTTTCTTCGTTTTACAGAGTAGGAGTAGGACCCACGTGGTCATGTTACAGGCTGCAACTTCTATCTCCACAGCCCAACTAAAGACTTCGAATCTTTCTTAAAGTTACATTTGATCATAATGCAAACTGCAAAGTGTCTTTTCCTTCGTTACATTTCCATTTTGTTAGGTTTATTACATAAAGACAAACCACCAACCCTTTTATTTCTATTTAAATTACGCGTTCATTACCAACCAATCTATATAAATCATTGATATAGATGAATAAATAAGTACTATATTTACATAGCATTGGCCTTTTGTGTTAATGCAGTGTAGATAATCGCATTTGATTGTGAATATGTAACACCATTATAAGTAAATATCTTGCGTATTACCATATAGGCGAAAACTAAAATAGGTTACGTGCATGCCTCATGCTTGGTTTAATTAGTTATGATTTAACTTTTTCGTTTCAAATAAACAATTCATAAGTTTGAAGTTTAACTTCTTCATATCTCACAAAATGTACATACATATTGCTGCTAATTTAGTAAAGCATATTACAAAAATATGTTATGTTTAAATCGTAGTAAATCAAACAAAGAAAGTACATAAGAAATGCTAATGGTTTGTTTTGTATAAGATTAATTTTTTCTTACCGATATTCAGTATAATAATCAACGTAAACCTCTTTTTCCTAATAGTCTTTAATCATATTTAAATGAACCACTTCAATTTAAAATATTCAATTTATAACACAATAGAAAAATCAAGTATGAACTTAAGTGATAATTTAGAGTTCTAATTTTCATATTTGCATTATTTATAAAAATAAAAAGAAGTAAGTTTTAGAAGTGGGAAAATACTATTTTTACCCACCAAAAAAAAGTTTAGCCTAAAAAGTTGAAAAATTGACAAACAGGCAATTACTAACATCACAAAATCTTCTAAACTAACATTAACTTTCTTTATTCGGGATATATATATATATATATATATATATATATATATATATCTCAATCTCATATATATATTTTTACTCCACTACACATACGATCGAGACTCGAGTGATTTCTCTCTGTGCATTCTGACGCAATCTGATACACAAAACTAGGAGAAGTTTCCATCATGATGATGTTTCAGGTCCAACAAACCTGGTCCGTGTTCATGAGGACCCAACCCATGAATAGTATTATATTGTTTTTTAACTGATGGATATTATTATATTGTTTATTAATAATTTATATGAAAGTTATATATATGCACCAAATTTAGATCTATCACAACTAAAAATAAAACATATCCAAATTTTATGATACATATTTAAATCAGCTAATCATTATCATTTCACAAAACAAATAGATTTGGGCTTTATAGATTTTTTGTGTTTCACTTCATAATCGGATTTGAACAGCCACAAATACTTTACAAGATACATATTTTGCTCTCTTAGTTATCTCCAATATTTATCAATCAACCTCGATCAAACAGTCCGTGGATTGAACGAGTCATACAAATATATCTGAATCAAGGATTTATATCACATTCTTGTTGTACTCATTCAAAACGATTACAAGATCGATTTAATAACGACTGGATTTTTTTTCTCCACCTAGAACCTAATTTTTTTTCCTTTGTAACTTCGTTTACTAGGTTTCTATACCTTGTAAACAATCAAACATTACAAGAGAGATATCAAGAAGAAGAAAACTTCCAAGGCAAAAGGATCAAACGTAAACCAAACAAGGAAGAGGCTTAGGCAACAAAACGGCACCGTTTCCTGATCCTCCTTCAAACGCAACTTTCAACTTCCCGCAAAACACCTTAAGTCCTCTTTCCCGCGCCGACCAACCATCGGTTTTAAAAGTGACCGAAACAGCCATCCACAGGTTAAACGACACCGTTCCCGTATCTCTCTCTTTCTTCATCTCTTCCCCGACCCAGCTTGGAACTTTCCGCTGTCCCTCCCCTCCCGCCGTTAGGGTTTCTCCTATCAAAACCGATTTCTTGGTCTCCACGTAAACCGGCTGGAAGTACTCCATGGCCAAGAAATCTTCTTCCGCGACCGCGTTTTGGTTGTAGATGAATCCTTGGATTCGATTGAAGTAGCTTGTTAGTTTCGTGTTCGGATTCTCGACGGTGAGGTTAGCTGTAAACTGTGCGGAGAATACCGGTTCGGTTAGGTTGAAATTGGAGACGGAGAAATTGGTTACGGAGAAAACCGGTATTTGAGGACGGAGGACGAGCCATGTTATGGTGGTGGAGATGCAAAGGAAGACGGCTATAAAGACTAAACCGGTGAGGATTCCTCTGAAGAAACCGGACGGAGGGGGTGTTTGGTAAACCGGGTTTTGCTGAGGTGGGTAAGAAGAACCGTAATATGAAGCGGGTGGGGCTTGTGCGTAGGCGTATTGGTTGTGGTTGTAAGGTGGGTTTGGGTAGTTTTGGTATGGGGCTTGAGGGTAACCAGGAAAGCCCATAACGGGTGGGTAAGATTGTTGTTGCGTTTGCGTTGGAGGCGGTTGAGATTGCGGCGAAGGCGGTGGTGGTGGATTGGTGTCGCGTTCAGAGGTTTGATCCGAGCCCGAATCATTTTTGGGATGAGTTTCTTCTTCCGGAGGAGAAGGCATCGTTGTGTCTCTACCCTCCCCTCTCCGTTGTCTCCGATTAATTTCCTGAAATTAATCAAAACTTTCCAGGAAAGGATTTGGAGAAACAAAGGGGGGGGAGGTTTAGTGGAAAGCACGAAGACTAATCACGTTTTGCCAAACGTTTGACTCTTTCTTTCTTTGGCTAGTTAAAGAACAAAACAAATCAATTTGGATAAAAATAGTGAACCCGCCATGGCTGAGCTAAAAATAGATTCTATAAGGAAAAAAAGAAAAGGAGGTCCAGACCTTGGAACCGAGCCTAAGTCTCCTTCGTCATCCACTTAATATACATTTTCTTGAAATTTGATAATCTGATGGATCCTTTCCAAGAAAGGAAGTTTCGGAACGGAAGTATTAAAAGTTTCCATTTTGGGGAGAGGAATATAAAAATAGGAAAGAAAGTGACATGTTGGAATTGATTAGGGTAGATATAATAATGATGAAGAAGCTATTAGAGCATCTCCAATGGTGCACCAAAATGAGGGAAAACATCAAAAAATGAGGGAAACTCATCTCCAATAGTACATCATTTTGAGGGAAAAAATGAGTATATGAACAGTATTCCATCAAATTTGAGGGAACACTATTCACAACCTCATTTTGATGTCAAACTTTTTTTATTTACATAATGATCCTTTATTTTATGACAATTTTTATTTTATGCATAAACAAAACATTAACACTAAACATAACTTTTATAACTTTATACCCAATATGTATATACTGATTAAACTTCTTAAAATAGAATTACCAATAATTAATTATTAAAATATAATTTATAATTTTATAAATCATACTATATAATTTAAAAAATAAAATAGAAAACAATACCATTGAGATACATAACTAATACAAAGTTAAAAAAAAATCACAACAAACTTAATACAACATTTAACAACTCTAAACATAACTCTAAACATAAGAAAAACTTAATACAATATTGATGAAAATAACTTAATAATCAGGTAGGTTATTCCAGATCCACCAAGATCATTAAAATATTGACTGAATGTGATCTTGATGCACCAATTGTAGTTGAAAGAGAAGTTTCACCTCCGGAAGTTGAAATAGCTGAAGACGAAACTACCCGATTCCAAAAGTTTTTGAGTCGGTTTAGACAAATCAAGGATAAAGAAGCTCATTTCTCTCTTCGAAATGCATTGATTGATCATTTGTGGGAAAAATATAGTAATAGTACTGTTTAAGTAAAATTCTATTATTACTTTGTATGTTGTTATGTACTTTTATTAATGTAATAAATATTTGCTTTTCACAAGTTGAAGTTTGGTTAAATTGTATAATTTAAAAATAAGTGAGAATAATCTAAAATCTTATAAAATAAAAGTGTTCTTTGCAATATATAAAAATTTGAAAAATGAATATAATAAGATTTGAGGGAGAAAATAAGGGGAACCATTGGAGCAAATCACAAACTCATTTTGAGTTTACTTCATTTTGAGGGAAAAAATGAGAAAAACCACTGAAAATGGTCTTAGTGCAGAATGTATTTTACTTTCTATGCCCAATCATACTGCCAAGTGATGAAGACAAATCTTCCAACGGTATGCATTGAAGACACTGCATATTTATATTAGCTTGCACATCAAGAAAGAAGAGCTATGTAGAGAATTTAGGGGGTTGTTATTTTGTTCGAATCTGCTAATTTAACCCCCTAGTTTTCTGTAGAATGCCAATAATATGACGTCCAAATTTTCTATATTTCGATCCAATCCCATGTGGTAGCCTGTATGAAGGTGTCTATTTTCTGACCATATATTTTTAATGTAATTTAGCTGTATACACTTCATTTTCGTCTTGGCTCCATGTCAAATAAATCGTCTCTACGCCACCCATTCATATTTAAAATTTTATATTCCACCGTGGCAAAACCTACTTGGATTACCTATCAACTTGTATTAGACGACCTCAATGTGTATTATCCATCGTACTCAAATTATATAGAATAAATCAACAGAGAACAAAGACCATGCTTTCCATTTCCCATCTTGACATACTAATAACTACGTCAGCAGTTTCATTATCTAGTATTATTTGAATACATTGTATAAGTAATACTTAATTGACTTAGTGTTTTTTTTTGTAAAATTAATTGACTTAGTGTTGTTCTATATGTCTGCACTTTTTGTTTTACCATTGGCCCATATCATGGTTTCACTTGATTGACCAAAAACGTGTAGTTATCTTACATTTTCTCAAAGAAAGACAAGTCAGCGATAGTGCACAAAAGAAAAAAGACAAGTCAGCGATCTCAATTTATAAAAACGTTATTTTGCTGGCACAAAGAACAAACTCACTCTTGATAACTATTTTTAAAACGGCCGCTTGTTTCTTTACGTATTGGTCATTTTTGACGAGTGTGTGGGAATTAGTTAAATAATTTAAACAAGTTGATCAGTTACTAATGCCTTTTTACCAAATAAATAGAAAGTTTGATCAGTTACTTGTTCACATTCGTTCTCATCCGGA
Source organism: Brassica napus (assembly GCF_020379485.1). Classification (NCBI taxonomy): domain Eukaryota; kingdom Viridiplantae; phylum Streptophyta; class Magnoliopsida; order Brassicales; family Brassicaceae; genus Brassica; species Brassica napus. The sequence goes on along the minus strand of NC_063436.1, from coordinate 22,832,195 downwards.
AGTTAATATTCACGTTAGTGGTGGGACGAATTCGATACCTTGACATTCACTTTTTAGTTATACAAAAGTGTTAGTATCGATCGATTTTCGGTTTGAAATGTTAGAAAATATTATTCGGTTGTTAAAGATAAAGTTGGGGGGGGAGGGGGGGGGGGGGGGGGGTTACAAACTATGGTCGCTGTTTAAAGAAATATAATAGTGATATTTAAATAAAACTTACATGTCTGATCAAATATCCGGAGAAAAAAAAATCTTACAGCACAAAATGTTTTTTTTGGGTACAAATTGAAGCCATTTTCATAACTCTCCCTAAAAAAATAATAAAGGGTTTCAAGTTCAAAAAATAAAATAAACGTTTTTAACTAACAAATCTCAAAATTTTATTAATCTTTTAACTATAATAAAACATATTGTTTGACTATTTTAATCGGTGCATGCAAATATTAATCACAAAGGCATTGCAATCCGAAGATATGACTTAAGAAACCCCAAGTGGTATGTAGTAACTAGCAAATTGATTCCCACCGAGACAATACATCCCCCTTTTGGTATATGCTTTCTCGCTTTTAATTATTTTTCAAAGAGATGCAATAGCAAATCAATTTATAAAAAATATGTTATTAGCAATTTTTTATTTTTCCATTAAAAAATTCTTCATCACCATTTACAAAATTTATTCTTTGTTTTATTAGACATTTGTCAATGAGCGACATCTTCTCCACTGGCACAAGGATCAAGGAGCAAACAAATACGAAAATAAAATGAAACATTAACTAAAAATAGCAAATGTTCAAAACATCGTGAAAAAGGGCCTAGAAAAAAGAAACAAAGGAAAGCATCAAGGAACATGGGTCTAAATCTATTATCAGAGATGGAACCTGAAACAAAGTACAATCCAACCGTTGATGGCACTCTGGGTTTTGTCTGCACCAGAAAAAACATCACCAAACAATAATCATGTTTTTGCTGACAAATAACCCAATAATCTTCCTCTACAATACGGTTCCAACAGTATATCAACTAGTTTTGAAATATGCTGTCAATTTTAGCTTTCTTTTTTATGAATCAAATAAATAAATTTACAATGTCACGTAGAGGATATATGGCAAGAAAAGATGCGAGGAATAAGCAAATATGACATGTGAGTAAAATCGAAAAACAAAGCATATAAACCACTTGTCTTCAACACCGCCACGACCAAATCCTCCAATGGCTTCGTTACTATTTACACTTTCATCGCCGTAACTGAATCTCTTTGACAATTCAATACTCTCCATGCGTCTCCCTTTCAAACATAAAAGCATTTATTATTGTGTTTTTTTTTGTTATAGTACCCAAAAAGTCAAATCTATATTATACGTTCCATAGTATAATAATAAATAGGACAACTATCCAAAAAGCGTTTACAAATACTTGTATTTTCCGTGTTTTGACTTTTGTAATAACTCTGAATATTTCTTCAATCTTTTATATATAAACCCTACTTTCTTCTCTCTTCTTGCTAACTTATTCAATACAATTCACATCTCATAAATCTCAACTACTACACTTTTGATAAAGCAAAAACTTCATTTATTGAGATTCTTTGTTGATCCATTTATTCATCAAGATTCACTTTTTTTCTCCATATTTTCCGGCGAGTTATATGGATCAAGAGATAGACATTCCTTGTTTCTTCCTATGTCCAATCTCTCTAGATATCATGAAGGATCCGGTCATAGTTTCCACCGGGATAACCTACGACAGGGACAGCATCGAGAAATGGCTCTTCACCGGTAAGAACAACTCATGTCCGGTCACCAAACAAGTCATAACCGAGACCGATCTCACACCAAACCACACTCTTCGCCGTCTAATCCAATCTTGGTGTACGCTCAATGCATCCTACGGAATCGAGAGAATCGCAACACCAAAACCTCTAATCTCTAAGTCCGAGATCGAAAAACTCATCAAAGATTCTTCATCTTCGTATCAGAACCAAGTCAAATGCCTTAAACGGCTACGTCAAATAGTGTCGGAGAATCCAACGAACAAAAGGTGCTTAGAAGCCGCAGGAGTTCCAGAGTTCTTGGCAAATATCGTCAGCAACTCCGTAGATACATCCAACGATTTGTGTCAGTCAAACATGTTGGAGAACCGGTTTGATTCTTCGAGGAGCTTAATGGACGAAGCTTTAAGCATACTCTACCATCTCGACACATCGGAGGAAGCACGCAAGAGTCTCTTAAACAACAAGAAGGGAACTAATCTTGTAATGACGTTGACTAAGATTATGCAACGTGGGAACTACGAATCAAGAGCCTATGCAGCTTTTCTCCTCAAGAAGATTCTTGAAGTTGCGGATCCCATGCAGATCATATTGTTGGAACGTGAGCTTTTCAATGAAGTGGTTCAGATCTTGAGTGATCAGATCTCTCACAAGGCAACGACATCAGCAATGCAGATCTTGGTGATTATATGTCCATGGGGAAGGAATAGGCACAAGGCTGTGGCAGCTGGAGCGGTCTCTATGATAATAGAGCTTCTAATGGATGAAACTTTCTCATCCGAGAGAAGAAACTCAGAGATGGCTATGGTGGTTCTTGATATGCTATGTCAGTGTGCTGAAGGAAGAGCCGAGTTTTTGAATCATGGTGCGGCTATTGCCGTTGTGTCTAAGAAGATATTGAGGGTCTCTCAGATAACTAGCGAAAGGGCGGTTAGGGTTTTGCTTTCCATTGGGAGGTTTTGTGCTACGCCTTGTTTGTTGCAGGAGATGTTGCAATTGGGAGTTGTGGCGAAGATGTGTTTGGTGCTTCAAGTGAGTTGCGGAAACAAGACTAAAGAAAAGGCTAAGGAATTGCTTAAGCTGCACGCTAGGGTTTGGAGGGAATCACCTTGTGTCCCAAGAAATTTGTATGCTTCGTTTCCTGCTTGAACAGCAAGATAGAACATGGAACGTACATGCTTGATTGATTCTCATCAGATACAAATTTTCTTCGTATAAGTTCATTCAAAAAATAGAATGATTTATTTTTGCTCAAATTCAGAATTTCTATTGTCTTTGTTATATCTTTCAAAGGCTCAAATTCAGAATTTCTATTGTCTTTCAGTTGGGATTTTCTTTATGAGATTATGAGAAACTGCAAAGAAATAAATGGAATCACAAGTTACATGACCATTGTTTCCCACTTGCTTCCTCGTTGTTGTTAAAGGCTCTTTATTTGTATTCTTCTAGCTTGTTCATTTCCACAAAAATAATGGAGACCATCTTTTTCAACTTCTCATTTTAATTGAATGGATAACCAATACGACAACATCATAGTTGTTTTAATAGAAATGTATGAATCATTTGTAACGTTTCTGACCATATGTACGTGGAAGTAACATTAGGAATGTTAATGTCCGTACGTTCGACATCTTGAAGTCTTACCCGACTATTGGTTTATGTATGGGATTTCATTATATATCGACTTCGACCACATGTACTATGTACTAAGCATGCTTTCATCCGATGACTAGTTTCTTAGGGCATCATTAACCCCGGTCTCTTAGCCAGGGTTCTTAACTCATGATTTAACATTTTTTTATTTTTTTTTTACGTTTTTCGGCTAAGAAACGGCTCGTATATCTCTTATTTAAGAGACGATTCTTAATTTTTCTTAGTTAAAATCTAAAAAAAACTAAGAACCGTCTCTTCCGAAACTAAAAGCTTCAGTTAAGAGATTGGGGTTAATGATGGTTTTATCTCAAGAAATTATTGAGATTTGTTACCTGATATACCTAAATAATTTGTTTTTCAGGTAAGTAATTTCAAAATTATTATCGACAAGATGTGGTAAAGTTATTTTCGAAAAAATCTTAAACCAAAGTGGACCGTTTGACGATCTACATGCATATCAATATATCAATAGATCCGTAGATGAAAGACTAAGAAGAAGTTTAATGAGAGGTTCTTAAGGTGAGTTCTTAGCAGAATATAAGAATCTGTCTTTTAACTTTTAACTTAAAAAAACTTAGAACTGGTTCTTAAATATCTAATAGATCCGAAAATGTAAATACAAAAACTTAAAAGATACTTATGTTTCGGAGACAAACTTTGCATTCAGAAAATTGTGCTTTTAAGATCAATGCCTATATGAATCTAAAGCACTTAAATGCATTTATAGCAAGAATCTATGCATCTATAGACCTCGGTTTTACCAATCAGGGAACATGGTCTTAGTGGGAACATGAGTACAGTGTCGTTTCACGTGAGAAAATTAATTTTGTTTGGCTACCATTTCAGTATAAAATAAATAAATAAAAACCTTGGGTGGTTCGGACCAAACACCAAATTGGAGGATGTGAGGTTCAACTTGCATCATATAGGATGAAACTAACACATCTCATCGACAATACAAACGACTCCGACTTCAACTTTAAATTCATTTTAAAATTTAGTATCCAACATTTTTATCTTCATCTTCTCTATTAAAAGAGAAGTACCATTTTTATCTACTATTTAGAAGTCTACTAGAACCATTTCATTAATCACATAATATGACATAATAATTAATAGGAATATTAATAATAAATTAATTTTAACTATAGATTTGAATTTTATTTTCACTTATAACAAAATCTGTTCAGAAAAATCTAACAAAATCCTACTAAATTTTAAATAGTTTTTATTAAATATTGCATTAATTAATTTCGTGATTAAGTATTATAATGCTTTCATTTAAATAAGTTATCATCTACCACTAAAACGGGTTCAAATTTGTTAATCATGTCAGATTTTTTTTATACAAATGAAGTTATTAACATATGTTAAAAATTTATTTCTACAGCTATATATTTTCAAAAACCATATGTTGAAGAATATTTTTTATTTGATTATTTCAAATTATGAAAACTCAAAAATGTAATAAAAAAGGTAATATGTATAAAACAAACCCCTATATTAATAAAGTAATAAGAAACCCAAACAATAAAATTAAAGAGTTATAAAATACATAACATTAAGATATAAATTGTATATTTAAATTTATATAATAATATCAAAATTAAATATTTATAAAATGAATATATACCCGCACGATGTGCGGGATAAACTCTAGTATATCTTAAGAATAAAGATAGTTATATTTGATATAATTAAATCTGAGAGCATGCAAAACATATAAAAGAAGAGATAAAACCATTCAAAAGAGGATAATCTTAGAAGTCGATGTACGCATAAGAAAAATATCATATATATATAAGGAAAAACATCATATTATAAGGATAGACGTGTTACACACATGCCTAGTAACAATCGTGGTCCATTTACAGTGTTTTTTTATGCGAGTCCAAAGTAAGGATCTAACTGTATCGTGGTATTATATACAGTATATATCTTATTTGATGCCTCTTTTTAAATGTTCCAAATGATGTTTGAAAGGTCCGTTTTTAATTACCCGATTAGGAAAAAGGAAACACAAGCAGCTGAGTACTGACCGCCATGCTTAGTATATGGCTATATCACATATTAAATATAGGGGAGTTGCATATGTTATAAACCTGTATTATTTTTTCAAAATACTGATAATTGTATATAATAAATGTCGTAAATTAAAAGTCAGATCTTACGAGCAACCATGTCGCAACCTAAAATGAGTTAAGAAACTATGAAGCTGGTCCCCTCCTCAGGGGCGGACCGAGAACTTTACATAGAACACATAGTGTAATTTATATATAGGTTAGGGGTGTGTTAATAAATTTAAATTTGTTACTAAAGAAAAATTTAAAATGAGTGTGGGGCCTGTGCCACACCATCTTCTCACCTGGGTCCGCCCCTGCCCCTCCTTCGACTACCACTTGCATTTGTAGTTAAACGGTATGGACTATGGAGTGATAATCCAAACAATTGACAAAAAAATCAGTTACATTTTTAAGATACAGGCGCGTGACATACACAAATGACAAACCTGTGTATGCATATAAATGTATACATATCAACAGATGCATACATTGACCCAAAAAATCAACAGGTATATATATAAACATAAAATCAACATGTAAAGGCGATCATATATAATAAATGGTTAAGACTTTTAGTTTACTGAATTTCTTGTAATGTTGAAGTCATGTATAAGGACGCTAAGTCGACACGGCGACTTTGATTGCATGGTGGTGGTCTAACGTTTGATTCGGTCCCCATTTGTTTGTTTTTCTTTCTTAAAGCTTTTTTTAAAGCAAAATGTGATTTTGCTAAATTTATCGTGGATTAACCATGAATTGTTTTAGAACAGGGGTATGCACTTTCTTTTACCATAAGTTCTGTCCCATTAGCAAAATTACAATTTGGATATAAACAAAATTTTGATCTACATGAGTATGGTAAGCGAAACTGGATTTATCTTTGATCTTTGATTATATATCCCGATTGTTATTCCATCCGTTGATTCATTTCATTTAAGCTTAATTTTTGTTTCAATAAAAACACTATTCACTGTCAAAAAATAAAGTTAATAAACTATTCCCTAAGTCACATTTATGTGAACATTAATATTAATTTCTACTTTCACAATAAAAAGTAGTACACTAAAAACTTACAAGTTTTGTGATCTTTATGAGGAAGTCCTTTCTGCACTTAAAACAAACTTTCTATCCATTTCAAAATAATACATATTTTAGAATTTTCACATATATTAAATATAGATATAAATATATAATTTTACGATTATTTATACAATTATAAACCAATAAAAATCAAAAAATACAATTGATGTTTTTAACTTTACAGTTAATCATTTTTTGCTGATAAAATTATAGTGAAAATATAAAAAGATGTATCTTTTGAAATGTATTTTTTTTTTTAAATTACATCTTTATAAAATAAGAGAATATATATATATATATATATATATATTCTCTTATTTTATAAAGATGTAAATTTTTTATTATGAAGTGTATGCTCCAGCATTTGACTCCATAACATAAAAAGAGAATGCATTAAAATATGAGTTATTCTTGGGTTCATCCCCTAGGTGAACTTGTAAGTTCACCGACCAATTAAAAGTGGTTATTTTATGTTCAGTATCTTTTTAAAAAAGAAACAAAATATTATCAATTTATATCATGATTTTCAAAATTCAAAAAAGTAAAAATAAATAAAAAAGTAGTAAATGCAAAAAAATAATATTTTTAATGTCGTCAGTAAAACACTAAACCCTAAACTCTCCTAAACCATGAATCATAAACCTTAAACCCTTGGGTAAACCCTAAACCCAAGTTTAGAAAAGCCAAAGGTTTAGTGTTTACCGAAGGGTTTAGAGTTTATCCAAGGGTTTAGTGTTTAATATTTTGCTGACATCGTTAAAAACATATTTTTTTTTGCATCTAGTATTATTTTTATTTATTTTTACTTTTTAATTTATTTAAAATTATGATATAAATTGATAATATTTTGTTTTCTTTTTTAAAAGATATTGAATATAAAATAACGATTTTCTATTAGTTGGTGAATCTCCAGGTTCATCTAGGGGGTAAACCCAAAAATAACTTTTAAAATATTGAAGTTTAAACAAAATGACTTGACAAGATATTTGATTACATCGTTTTGTTTAATATTAATATAAATGTATAACTGTTTTCTATAGTAACAAAACTTAATCACTGTTTCCTTGGATCAAGTGGAGATATACGGGAACGTGCGTGACGCACGAAACTCGACATTAAACAACTTCCCACGTTAACTTATTTGCCTCTGAACACAAGTTGCAGAATTTCTTCTATTCTTTTTTTTTTTCCGTCCATTATAGATTTGATTAACGGGCCTAAAGAACCCCACAGTCCAACATACAAACGCCCATGAAAGACGGGCCAAAAAAATAAAATAAGATTTCGGAACCAAGGCCCAACAACGAAAACCCTAGGATACACGAGACTCCGCCGCCGCGCGGACAAACGCTGCGGCTCCGACGTCGCCCTCGCTTCGAACCAACACCGGATAACCAACCGTCGATTCACCCGGATCCACCGGAACTCACTGACTCCACACTATCACCACCGCAAACGTCTTCAACTCAAGTGAAACCAAAAGCAGAGAGCATCAATCGACTGTTCGAGATCTCATCCGTCGCCATTCATCACAATCACCGAGAGGAAGACTTCACGCGAACCATCACCGTTAACCATGGTCGAGCTTCGAACGTCCTCCGACGTCATCGCCACCAATCCAAACCAAACCAAAAGCGTAAAACTAAAAGGAAAGAACAGACTCACCCTAAAACGAAACTAGGGAACCAACAGACGGCGAGGCAAGGCATGGAACGCCTTCACCCCCCGTGATCTAGACCGACGACGACAGAGCTGACGAAGCCTCCACCTCTCGGGGACATGAACCGGCGTCGACGGAGCTAGGGGAGCCTCCGCCTCCCAGAGGCAAAACCAAATAGCCGAACAAGGAACTTCACCACGCCTTCCTCAACACGACCGCGCCTTTACGCCATAAACAGATCCGCCACAGGCGGCCTTGTTCCAGAACTCAGGCAAGGCGGAGGAGAGAGGGGACGAGAGCAAAGCGAAAATCGAAGGCTGTAACGGTGGCTTGAGGGGCTCCGGTGACTGCACGCACGCTCACGCGCCGGCCGGCCACCGGACCCGATTCTAAATCTATTTTCTCTCTCTTGAATTTCCTCTATTCTATTTCACCATTTTCTCTATATTTATTTTTTTTCTCTTTTAACAATCCAATTATAGTTATATATACCTTTTGCATAAAAAACAATCTTTTTTTTTTGTCGTCAACTATTACAGACTCATACTGACTCTCTAAACTAAACCGTGTGATCTACATCTATGTGAACGATAAAAGACGGTTGCTTTCTAACACTGCGTGCTAGTCTATTCGCCTTTGTATTTTGCGTCCTTGGTACATAGATGATCTATGATCTGGTGAAGCTCTCTTTTAGGGTTTTGACACCCTCCAAGTAATTTACAAAAGCTGGTCATTCATCTGGTTCCGAACCATCTTCACCAATTGAGAACAATCTGTTGCATAAAAAACAATCTAATTATATGTTTTAAGTTCACTACTATGAATATTTATGTATAGAAATTTTAGAAATATTACATAATTAAATTTACAAAAAAAATTATACTAAGAGACCGAAAACATCACCTTAAAGTGCTACTGATTATTTGTTATGGTGGCGAGATTATTTCTTTGTTCTTGATGAGAGAAATTGTTCTCTACCTCTTAGCCTCTTAACAGTTATGAATATAAATTGGACTATCAGGATTTGTTAGTCCTACGTACTCATATGAGTTTGCATGTTTAGAGCTGTAAATATTAAATTCCATATAGAATTGGATTGGATTCCACATGTAGACTATTACATGGTTAATAAGATTGTTTGACTAGTCAAGACTAACGAGTTGGATTCGTGTTTTTTCTTCATTATCTTTTTTTTTGTAACTTAATCATTATCAATGTAATGATATACATCTAAAAAATATGCAATCAGTTACATATTTTTTTCTATATGTATGTGAGGTAGACAATATAGAAAATTACTTTATTCATATTTTTCCAATCGATGGTACTTGCTTAAAACCGAACAATAATATTATCTTTGGCAATGAAAAATCAACTGATTAATTGTAGGAAGAAGTTAAAAGGAAAAGTAGCAACAAATATGCTCTTTCTCTGACACAACTTTTAGAGAAGATCTATACACGCACACAGAAAGGCCAGAGACATAACAACTCTCACACGTGTCCCCATGGTACACGTGCGTCTCACTTTCAGTGAATTGCAAGTTCAAGTAACAAGCAAATCTCAATCGAATCCAAAGACAAGGACCTCCACGTGGTATTCTTGGGCAAATCTTGAAAACGACTTATTATAGCATCATATTTAGGTCGAGAATCACTACCAAAATAATAAAATTGTAGCCTATGTATACATATTACCCCTTAAATTTGTACTTAAATAATCGACTCTCTTAATTTACATGAAATGAACCATAAGATCTTCATATAAATGTGTATATGTTATATATATATGATAGGTATAATACAAACTCTTTTTTTTTAATGCAAATATGGATCATTATCCATCGGTTGAGAAATCAAAAGGGCTCCAGCTTAACAAGAAGTTGGTAGAGTCATTGGATTCATCAGCAAAGTTAACCACCGGTTCATGAACAGTCTCAGCCGAAGTTACACCACCAACTTCTATATGGTTATTATGACCAATCAATAAAGCATCAGACCAAACACTATTAGTGTCAATAGAAAGAAGCTCTTCACCAGGAAACGGAGGCAACCCATTATAACCACATTCCTCAATAATGTGTTCCACCTGATGATCATAATGATGGTGGTGATGATCATCACCGATGTCGATACTCCAATTAGAGGGTTCCATCGAAGCGCCTGTGGCTAAATCGCATGTTTCTCGAAGTGTGGGTTCGTCAGGCTTTGGATTCAAGAAGTTGGCGTAAACAAGAGCAAGATCTATGTTTGGTGAGCCACCACCGGAGTTGCATGAACTAGCGGTTACGCCGGTTTTAGCGTTACTCGAGGAGGATTTGGTACGGCGGGATTTGCGGCAGCCACCACCTACAGGCACGTTGCGGAGGGAGCCGCCTTTGGTCCAATATCTACGGCAGCCTTTGCAGAAGTAGCGAGGTTGAGTGAGGCTGTAGTTGTTGTAATAACAGAACTTTGTGTTGGATGATCCACATCTTGGACAGCTTGGCGTTATCTCTGCGTTTGCGTTTGCATTTGGCCGCCATATAAACGATGACGTCAAGGCTTCTGTTCTCTCCATATCTCTCTCTCTTCTCTGCTCTCTCTCACAATAAGAATGTATTATATACGATCCATGAATGTGTGTGTGAGTTTGTGCATGTGGAGAGGGTGTTACACGTGTAGGCTGTAGAGTGGAGGAGGTACGTAGGGAGCAATTGCCTCGTAAGGGTGCACTCACTGTTGCTTCGTGGGGGAGACAGGTTTAAGGGTTTTGAATCTTTGATATGTTTAAATAATAAGATATGTGAATTAGAAAACGGTTATTTTAATATATAGTCTTGGAGATCGTTTCGAAGCGAAATAAGAAGCCTATGACCACTCGGGAGAGAAGGGTTATTTGGTGTACATTGAGCTATTTGTACGGCTTAGTTAATGGAGGTTGCACGATTGCTATATACAATTTATAGATATACGTCTATTTTCTCTAGAGACATATTATACAATATTCATTGTAAGAAAAAAATGTATTCACGTTATATTAAAACAAATAGTTGTAACAACAATGGTAGGAAATATAATTGTATCAATAATCAATAATAGTATGTAAAACATTCTTCTATTCACATTACAATCTTTAATTAACACATATAATAATTCGCCTTAGCGATGAAGTTTAATTTGGTCAAAGTTGTTAATGATCGGAAATTGCGTGCGAGTCAAATCACTTAGTATGAAAATGTTATGTAAGGTATATGAATAAAGGATGAAACAAGAAAACACAAAGTTTTGTAGAATCTCTATATATGTGTATACTTGACTTATTTATTTGATTATTTATACTGAAAAAAAGGTACTTGGAAAAGAAAATCTGAATGGGGAAAAGAGTTTCTTGGATCATGTGTTTTATGGCAATCTCCAAGAATCCTATGTGGGTCTTGACAATTTTCAATATACTTATTTATTTAAGTCCTGAAAATAGCTTACCTTATACTACATGTAGGAGATTAGGCAACCATCTTGGTTTTAGACTAATTAATAGCTTACATTAGAAACTCAATTGCATAAACTTATTGAACATAAATGATAAAGATTATTTCAGAATAGTAGAATACATCAGAAAGTATTACATAAACATGATGAACAACATTCGATAGAGATCGTTACAAAAATTAAGTTGCTATTAAGCCAGCTAAGTCTCCATTGCGTCACTCTCATCAGCAACCATTCCAATTCCATTATCCTTTTTGAACTCTGTCAGCTTCTTCTCCCACACACGGTAACTCGAGTTCTCCGCAAGAACATCAAGCGAAACGTCCTTCATCTTCACCAATGTATTAGCATATATCTCAAATCCAAAAATCTTTTCCCATAACAAAGCTCGACTCTGCTCATTGGTACCTTCGCTTCTCACATCATCCAACCACTCTTTTGCCTCCTCAACCTTAGCCCAAAAGCAAGTATCCTGAGTAGTGCTAGCATATCGAGTTCTCGCAGTCTTCACTCTATGACACTCTCCTCTTTCTTTCCACCACTTATCAAACAGTAAATACCTTTTGGGCCTATTCCCATTCTCCATGTAATGACCAGTACCAGTCCTTGAATATTTGTACTTGTAGAAGTACGCAATGTCCAGTGGTTCGGCTAAGAGCTGGTAAAACTGCGACGCAAATAGCCATTTCAATTCGAAATCAAAATCAGGAGGTAACTCATTCGTCTCCACCATGTCATACACACGGTCCCAAAACTTAGCTAGCTTTGCGCGGCTCATGTTCACCTTTAACTCTCTTGGATTTGAGTATAGTTTGAAGTTATCATAGTAACCGAGCTTCTTTGGGGACGCCTCGCAACTGTCTTTGTACCATTGAATCTCTAGTCTTGATGGCAAGACATCACCAAGCTCAATAGCTAACTCACTCGCTCTCTCAATCGGAGCACGGCTAATTCTTGTGGCTGTTTCTATGCATTCTTTAGCTGATACACCACTTGGGTGATCATCAGAGAATCCAAGAGATTCCACGGCTAATGCAACACCAGCGTCGTAGCTATTGTCTGAGATGTTCTCACTAAGAGAGCTTCTAGATATGAGAAACTGGCGAGAGAGTGTAGACACGTAGTGTTCGTACCTTTGACGTTCCTCAATGTTTGGAGTTCCTGTCGAGTTGAGTATATGAAACATCCTACGAACTGAAGCAGCATTGTCTAAGCATAGACCTCCATTGTCGGAACAGAAGAGATATGTTCCAAAGGGCCAGAGTTGTTCATCGTTTCTTCTGGGAACGAGGTCGTGGATGGAAACCACGTGGCAGAAGTTTTGGGCTACATGTGATCGGGAGATTGAGGAAGAGAGAGATTGGTTGCCGAGCAAAGGAGAGCCGAAGGTGATGCAGAGTAGAGGGTATGACGGCGACAAAGGTACTGAGAGGAGCCAAAGTGCGGTGAGTGCTGCAACTGTGCCGCCGGTTGAATATCCGGTTATTACCACCTGTTCTCTGTCTTCCTTTTCCAGTCCTCGTGTGATCTGTTACGTTCATAATTTAGTGAGTGTTACGTTACAATAAACTGGCTGATTAACGGGACATGAGTGTAATGGGATTATAATTTGTAACTTAGTTAGCCATGATATGACCTAACTAAAATAAATGAACAAATTTTTAAAGATATAAATGAACAATTTTCAGTACTAATGTAAACCTATTTAGAGGTAAACTGCCAATTAAGTAGTTTGACTAGTAGTGCAGAAAACTGATACAAACCGAATCAGGAAACGATATTTTGATAAGATAAATGAAGGAAAGAGATTTGGCTTGGTTTTTTCATATCTAAGCGAGAATCATATATAAACCCTTAAGTTTTATCATAAATCACTCCATTAACCGATATCATATAAAACTGAACCGAACGATTTTGAGCTTATGCAAGCAGCATCCGTATATGACCTAACAGGAAATTTTCCTAAAAGCAAAATCCAACCTGAATCGAATAGAAACAGACGCATGCACATTAATCAGTTTTACTAATTTCTAACTTATAAATGTATCAACAAAGTCCAAATATAAAAAAAAATATCAATAAAATCAACGGTCCGTTCTTGTTTTGTTACTCTCTCTGTTTTATATTGTAAACAGTATTGGTACTCTTCAATAGTAAATGATCTTTATTAGAAAAAAAAACCAGTAGAAGGTATTATTTTCATTCAATAGCGTAAAAAAAAGAAGCGAATATTCGCTGAAAAGAATGATGCTGACAAATCACAGGTGACACAATCACACAACCTTTAAAAGTTTTTGAGGTGCTTATTAGCATAAATCTCTTATTAATATTTTTTTTATTTTCTAATTTAAAAAAATTATGAGTCATTTCTCGTTGTAATAACATAATTAGAAAAACATTTAAAAAAAGTTATGGGCCGAAATCCCTCACTCGATTTTACAGCCTATCTCTATAATATTATTTGTGAAGTCAGGTGTCACGTTTACTTTAACTCTTACGGTGGTTAATTATTATGATATCCTTAATGAATTAAAAAAATACATTTAAATACTATTATTGCCTTTATAAAACTATTCAAATAAAAAGGAAATATTTATATAGTTAAAAAAAACGAAAATATAATTATATATAATATGATTTCAAAATAGTAAAATATCATTTAGAATATATTTTTAAATAATATAACTACGGTGGATCACCAGATTATTGAATCGACCATGGACGAATCGCGGATTAATAAATAAATTAATTTTGTTATATAATAATATGTTTACTATTGAAAATATAAGAAATATTTTATGTTTAAAAAAAAATTGGAAACCATTAATTTAACCTTAGTTTCTTTATTTTTAATTTCATTTCACTTACAAAATATCAAAAAAAATATTAAGACTATTAATATTTTGTAACAAGTTAAGAGTTATGACATAGAATAAAATATATCAAAACTTAAAATCTATAAGTATCCAAATGTCTAATATGAATAATAAAATTAAATCTAAATCCAAAGCCAAATTATCGATAACAAAAATACACTAATGCCAAATCACATCAACTAATTTTGTTAATAGATTCATAATCCACATGATCATATGATCTTTTTATTTTTGGAAAAAGAACAAAAATATTAAATTCTTAATTAGAATACAAAACAAATTCTAATAATGTAACTGAAAAATCCAAGAAAAAATAATTTGTAAAGTTTCGTATTGGTTCAACATGTAGCCGAGTTCTGAGGTTTAACGGTTTTTGTGGGTTTTAATGAATTTTTAAATAATGAATTTTTTTCTAAAACCCAAGCCGAATTACATACCGAATCACTGGATATATCGGTTTGACCGCGAATCCGGTTTAATAAACTAAATACACAAGTTTAAAATAATAATTAATTTGTTTGTACATTTTGAAATTGTAAACAAAAATAAAAATCATAAATAAAATTAACTATTACACTATGCATAATTTTAAATAATATAATAATATTATTTTACATTTAGTATTAGCTAAATTAATACTCATGAAAACTTAGGTGTGGATATCTTTATCAACAGAGGTGAAAATTTAGCCAATTCTTTTAGCAGATATCTCACAAAAAGTTATATCGTTTTTGGAAATTTAATAAGTTTTTATCAATAATAATACTCTAAAAACGGAGTATAAAATGAATAATTTAAGGAGTGTGGACAATTACCACCATTGAAATCTGAGGAAAGGCTCATTTAAGAAAAAACTCCTATAGAAATTTCTCTACCACTTGTTTTTGTTATAATATATTCGTAGTTTAACTATATAATAATTTATTGTTTTAAAGATTTATTAGTTTATTTGTTAGACCTGTATAAGATATAAACCAATCGATGAAGATGCTTTCATGTGCTAGATCTTTTTTGACAAGGCATGTAATAGATTATGAGTAGAACTTATTATATCTAGGAAAAATTCAGGAAGTCCATCAAATAAAATATTATTTAATGAATTATCTATTATTTATTGAAGAAAACAGAAACAGAAAACAAACCTGAGACTCAATAAAGAGAGCCGAGGAAACAAAAAGCTCAAGTATTGCACCGTTGACCATAGGCGGAGGCTCGTCAGATGTTGATGATGTTGAAAAGGCGGAGAAAAGCTCATTTCCGGCGACTTTCAGGTCCACGAGGTTCCCCGGTTGATTTATCTCCACCTCCGGTAAAGCAACGTACATGGTTCCGGCAATGCGCTGTATCTGAATACTCTTTGAGCTATCTGCGACGTTGCATAAACTCCATGAGTCGGACCATAAAGGAGTCGACATCATGAGCGAAGCTTGTAACTCGCTCGTCTCGAATTGGCACTCTTCCATGACTACTTGCGTGGTCTGTGTTGTTAAACTTGGCCTTTTTAACGAAAGAATGTCAAGGAAAATTTCTAAGAAACCTCCATATAGTTTCTTGGGTAATTACTTTTGTAGGTTCTTGATTCTTGCCTGCTTGATGAGTCGTCTCTCTTAAGTCTCCTTCAGTTTTTTCTGTGTTTTTTCCTAAATAATTGTACAAGGGTCCATCTCAAAGATCTCTGTGCCAGATAGGACAAGATAAAGGATGCAAATCAAAGCATTTGATTATCCCCAGTAACCTTAATGGTTTAGACTTAAATCATATGGAATACATCTTATGATATGCAATGAATTGTGGTACGAAGCTACTTATCCTTCATGGAAATTATAGATAAATTAGCCTACATATGTGTCTGAGAGACATTGAAGTTTATTTGCCAAAGTTGTCAAGGGAATGAAATAACAGCTTTTTAGCTTAAGCAGTTAAGTGATTTAGTGTGGCCTAAAGAGTATTACAAGTTAAGTACTCAGCATGACTCATTTACTTTTTGATTTAGCTATATAAAAGGAGTGGAGTAAACGGAATGAAAGGTCTATCTCATCTTTCTTATCACCACTGTTTTGGGCATCTTTGTGGGGAGTGGGGACAAGACAACCAGATTGTAATCTGGGGCAATTATAAAAGCAAAACAAAGCACTTAAACGTGTATTAAGAACTTTTGCATAAACAATGATAAAAGAGATCATGTGAATCTACAATACCATAAATATATTATATATATCCAATCTGAACAACAATTGTTCTAAAGTTACTATCTAAAGTAGTATTGTAATGATCAGATTTGATATTTAACCCCTCTTAGGAAGGAATATAATCATACCACAAATAATTAAGTCGGTTCTAACTAAATCATGATTAGAGAGACGTTTATACTTTCTTGGTGCTTTTGTCCTCACAAGTACTATTCTTTATCATCATAACTTTTGTAAAAAGCAATTTAAGAAAGGGAAAAAAAAACAGTGAAAGCTCCATCACTATCTTTTTATCACTGTTTGGATTGGATCAATGAAAGAATACAAATTACAAATGCAAATCATAGCATTTTAAAGAGGACGTATACATCTATGTTGAATACAAAGATGTTAGGACAAATCCTAAGTTTTTAGGGTACTAAAGATGTTAAAAGTCATTAAATCTGACATAAGTTATGGTCTCCCCTCAGCATATGTATACACATTTCTTACTTCCATGGTTAATCTGCTACATATCTAGTTATTACCATTTAAACCAATCTTTGTAATTTCGAACACTGTGTGGTTATAGGACGCATCCAATGAGTAGAAAAAAACATATAATTATGCAATAAAACAAACTGTTTAGGTTTTAATTAAAAGCTGAACACATAGATTTAATCTAACAAAACCCTTATTTAAATATCCTACACGGAGGACGTCGTCTCAGAGGCAGCTGCAGCGGCGGCGAAGGCGGCGTCTTTGTCGGAGTCATCGGGATCTTTGGCGGGATTGGATTTGTCGATTGAGGAGCGGAGTTTGTCGAGGAAAGGCTTGAAGGCGATCTCTATTGCTAACCATCCAAAAGCCAAAGCTGCAACCACGACAGTCGCATGTTTCGCTCCCGAAGCTTTTCCCATCGCTTGTTGTAGTCTCCTTTGCTTGTCGGTGGAGTGTTTCGATTCGACGGCTGAAGGTTAAGCGGTTGCTAAGGTGTTTAGGTTGATTCAAACGGGCCGGTTTGGGCTTATGATTGGACAATGTAAGTAGTTGCGACAAAATATTTTATGATTTATAGTTTCAATTTTTTCTTACTATATCATTTTATTAACATATCTTGTGATCTATATCATTTCTAATAATGTTTTGACTAATTTTTAAAAATGTTTGTTTTGATCAGTTTTTTCTTGTTGCTTCAATATTGGTCACTCCAAAATAAACGACAAAATGTAAAGAAGTATTAAGTGGTTGGACAAAACTATTATATCCCAACATAACAAAATCATATGTTAGAAACTATTAGCACTAAAGTATTTGATTTTTTTTTACTAGAGTATTTGAAATAGACAACCAACGACGAATTCAAACTTCCTTCTTTATAGTCTTCAGCAACTAAACACAATAAATCAATATTCTAAAAAAAATTTGGGATGTTAAGAATATTTTAAAATCTCTCTTTCCACAATATACATACATCATATTCATTGTTTTATTCGTTTTCTTATAAATTCTAACCTGGACTTTCTCTTCCATTATTCACTTGTCAAAACCGATTCAATACAAAAAAAATACATCAATAAATTGCAACAATAAAAAAATAAATGAAGTTGGTGAAATTTGACAAATTTAGCACCGAGCAATAAAGGGTACTCAACGTGGTTTGGTTAACCCAACATAATGGTTTAGCTGAAATAGATGTTTTGGTTTGATCTCCAAAAGAAAACGGACCAGTTCCAGTTTCAAACGCGCGTTATATAATTGGGGGACTTTTCAACTTAATTATAAATTTAACGTGCAACAAACACAATCTATCAGAAGATTTATTTATTTATTTCAAATTTCTTCAAAACCAAAATTTCTTGTATCGTCCGTTGAGGAGAAACTTCAAACCAACCAAACAGCCATGAACGATCTTCTCTCCCGCTCTTTCAAACGCTCCGTAGCCGACGACTCATCGCCGCCTCACTCGCACACTATCGAGATGCCAAAGGCTAAGTACTCAGGCGGGAACAATCTCGACAAGTTCTTCCTCGATGTAGAGGAAGTGAACAGTGATCTGAAAGAGCTCGATCGCCTCTGCCACAGCCTCCAAGTGAGCCACGACAAGAGCAAGACGCTCCATAACGCTAAGGCTGTCAAGGAGTTGAAGGACAAGATGGACTCTGATGTGTCTAAGGCGCTCAAGACGGCGAAGCGTGTGAAAGGAAACCTCCAGGCACTGGATCGTTCGAATGAAGTGAACCGGAGTTTACCGGAATGCGGACCGGGTTCATCTTCTGACCGGCAAAGGATGGCGGTGGTTAATGGTTTGAGGAAGAAGCTGAAAGATGCGATGGATCATTTTATGCGAGTGAGAGAGACTATCTCGACGGAGTACAGAGACACAATTCACCGGTTGTACTTCACCGTCACCGGAGAAAATCCCGACGAGGATACCGTCGATCACCTAATTTCTACAGGTGTTCAAATTTCTTTCTGTTAATATTTTAAGTTATTTCAAAATTCAAACAGCAAAAATATAGCAAAAGGTTGTTAATCAAGAAAATAGCAAATGGTTCGGTTTTGGTTCGGTCCGGATATCCACAATATTATAAGATAGAATATGTTAAGGTTATTGTGTTTTCTAGTTCTGTTCCAGTTCAGTCTGAATATCTTTATAAATAAAGGGGACTTGCCTCTCTCCACAGGCGGCCACGTCAGCAAGGAGGATTGGGCGTTTTCTGCCACCTGTCATCACCTAAAGTAAGTTTATGTTTTGATCGAGATCTGAAAATTTAGTTCGCTTCGTATGCTGGGTTTTGCTAAAACTTTGAATGTAATCTTAGTATGCTGGGCCCACTAAGTGATGCCTTTCTTTCTACATGGATCATTAATTGAATAGATTCAGAAGTCTGAAACCTACGATTCCTTTTCCACCTCCCGTCACGTAACCCTCTGCCGTTATGCCAAATAATCAACATACTAATCCCACTTTCTCCTCTTCATTGCATGTTTAATTTCTCGATCCTGAGCTTTTCCAGAGTAAATATATAGATACACCTTCTCATTGGCCTTTCAAATACCTCTAAACATTTTTCCGATCGATTTTTAATTTGCAAGCTTAGAAAAATTGAAGGCAGGCCGGTGCAAGTAGGTGGTACAGACGCGACTGCTCCAGTTTTTGGAGGCTATGAATGTCAAAAAGAGGCCAGTTGATTGGGGGGGGGGGGGGATTGATATGTTGCTGCTAGATTCCAAGGTATTCTGATTAAAGCTTTTTAAATCGGCGAATTTCATTATTTTATTATTTTATTTTGGGACTCTTTCATATTTGTAAGAAAAATTGGTTACTCTAACTTGAACTAATAGGCGACGACCGCAAGCTCTATGCGGCAGAGCAGTTGGTGCTCGACATCTGCAACCTCAAACTCAGGGAGAATGCTCTTCAAGAGTTATCTAAGGTTGTTCATTATCTCTATGCAATTAAACTTCACTTGCTTAGCATTTCTTATGAATTCTGATCGTCTTGGTTTTTGTGTTTGCAATCGATTTTTTTTACAAGGTCTTGGTTTGTTTTGCTCGGTTAATCTAGGACATGCTTTCAGATTTTTAGGATAATAGTTGAGACTCTAGACAATTAAAAAGTTAAATGGCTTTGATGTTTTGTAATAATATAATGTGTCGTGTGGTTTTGCTTTGCTTTCATATTTCAGAAGAGAGAGATCTTTCATGATTTAGCTCCACTGTTGTGGTAATCTGTTGGTGCTGTTCCTTCTCTTCTACAGATACACTTCGTCTATTAAATCTGAGTGGAACCTTCACATGCTGAAAACAGAATCGAACTATCACAATTACACTTTAGCGGCTGAGAGTGGGAAGAAGGCGATGCAAGAAGTTGTCTTGAACTGGTATAAACAAATCTCAAAAGTTTCATAACATATATCGTCCCAAAACCTGGGCTTTTTTCATCGTTTTCTTAACTTTTCGAGACAGATAATTTTATGTTAGGAAAGCTTATGTGATTGCACATCAATGGAGGAAAACTTAAGAATCCCTGGTGAGTAACTTATCACCTCAAAATCTTAAACAGAGGAGGCATGGATGCCAATGAGAACCTAAGCACTCAGTTCTGTATCATCCTCTCTTGATGTTTTTGATGTTGCTAACGCCAGCCTTCTTACTTCCATTGATATGAGTTAGCTAATTCCTTTGAATTTATAGATTTGGATTAAATATTATTCGTTGTTTTGCTGAAAATTTACCCTTTCTTCTGTCAAATTCATTGAAATTCAATAATGATGCATGTGCTAAGATCAACTCCATGATCATCCCATGCTGTGAAGAATGGATAGAGCCCAAGAGTGATCACAGTCACAAGGTCGTAGAGATCACAATCAGCGCATGGAAATATCTTCTTGATGAAAACTTGTAAGTTTCAAAATTTCAATCTGAATTAAACGAACCCGGAAAAACATATCAAACATTATAGCTGGTTTTTACATACTGGTGACGATAGGAATGTTCTTTGGTGCAAACAGGTGAATGAACCTTCGTGTTCAACGCCCATGAAAAGACCAAACGACATACCAAGCATTGAGTCCGTTGAGGAACTTAGAATTTCAGCATCTGAGACTTACTGAGAGCGTGTCAACTTTCAAGATGGGAAACTGTTGAAACAGGCCAGTGGTGATGCAAAGCAGCAGCAACAACACCTTATACGCGCTTCCTCTGTTTACGTAGCAGCTGTGTCGGACTCAAAATATACCCTCTCTCGGCTGTTAACTGAGACCAAAGGTTATTATTGTGTCATACTCTACAGAGAGAGTATTGTTGCATACATGTCGACATATTTTCTTCGTGGAGGTAGTTTGAGGATTTTACAAAGTCTTTATTTGGTTAGTTAAGATTTGTATTGTTTATTAGTTGGAACCAAAGAAATTATTATCTTATGAATCAGTATGTTAGTTGAAATTACAAGCAAATCTATTAAGCTTTATGGTTTCAGATAGGTCATGAGCTTGAGATTAGCGATTCCTAATGGTATAGTTCCAGGGAGATAATGCCGGTAAAAAATATTCTGGGATTAGTCGACCCTATGTGGACAGTGTGTTCGACAACTCGGTGATCACCCTTATAGCAATGTAAACGTCCCACAAGCACTAATCAATACCTTTCATTCAGTTACTTAAAACTTTGAGAGAGACTTGGGTTATACTAGATTTGAAAACTAAAAGACCCGCTACATCATCGGGATGAGACGCAGCAGCTCCCGTGGGATTTAGATATGAACAAAAAATAATGGCGGTAAGATGATGAGATAGAAAGAATAAGAGTTCATGGTGTTGTTTTAAATATAACTACTGATGTGAAACAATATTTGGCATGCGTGAAAAGAAAATACAAAGAGAGATACAACAAGGTCTAATAAGAAGTTTAATATCCAATGAAAGTCATTAAAATAAACTAAGATAAAGTGAAACTGTGAAAGATAAGAAATCTAATGTTGATGTCCATCAAAATTATATGTTCCATCTGCAAACAAAATGTTACTAACTATGTAAATTTATACGTCACACATGAATAGTCGTTAGAAGCAGTGGCGTGCCTAGGGTATAAAAAGGATTTGTTCCATGTAGGCATGGCAATTCAGAAAATGATTGACCAATTAAACGTTGAAATATAACATGTCTTCCTTAAAGCACATCATTCTCTTTTGTCTATCCCAGGAGCAGCTCAATCCATTCATCTTCAGTTTTCGTCATTTACTTTTAAAATAGTATTTCATGCTGTTTTTTAAAATATTTTTTAATATTCGCTTACTTCACAAAATATGTTTACTTCTAAAACAATTTTTGGCTTTCTTCTCTATCAATTTTTAATATACATTTACTTCACAAAATATGTTTACTTCTAAAACAATGAATTAATCTATTTATAGGGTAAAGACCAATTTATACTCTATTAAAGAGTAAAATATAGTATAATTTGAGTCTTTTTACTTCAAACTCAATTTAAGAATGAAAAATATAATAGAATTGGAAATACTTTAAAAAAAAATTCTAAACAACAAAAGAAACACGCAGAACAGTAATTTACATCGAAAGTACGATATAATATAACATATAATAACAATAATTTCCATTGTTTAATTATTTTGTAAGAATATAAATCAACAATAAACATGTTTTTACCAACAGCAGTGAAATATCTCTAACAAGATTACAATTCTAGAAAAAAGCAATTAGGAATCTAGGAAGCCAAAATATGAAAAAGATATATCATAATAAAATAAAAGTGATCATGATGTGAAAGTGAACTTATCATTAATCATGAAATAAACACATAAATACAAATATATCTGAATTGAGCGCCAAAAAAAAAAATAGAATGGGAAGTAACATGGCACTATACTAAACATAAATAAATAGGTCTAAAGTTCACAAAACTGTGTGTACTCCCCAAACCTGCCATTTCACGTTTGGCTCATGTTTTCATATTTGAGACTTTATTTTTAATTGTCGGGCTACTAATTTGACATCCAGACAATGAATTCGTCTAACGGCACATTGCATTACTCCTAACATTGTTGAACCCATAACACTAAATCTAAATTACATTGAACAATCACTATGGGAATGACATAATTGAAAAGAAATCGTGAAAACATATGTTGAACAATAAATTATTATAACTCTCACCAATATAAATATAAATTTCAACCTTTATATTTTACAAAACTAAACATAGAATAACAGTGAATAAAACATATGAACCCGGCGCGTAGCGCCGGAATACCACTAGTCCACAATATTTTAGAACTCATGTTATTGTGTTTTCTTTTCTGATCGAATAATTTTGGTTCAGTACGGTTAGGTGTTTTAAATTCGGTTAATTTGTCCATGCCTAATTGTGGGGTTTTGTAAACATGATATTAATGAGATATATAAATTAAAATGACATTTATTTCAGGAGAAAGCAAAACGTTTTTGCAGAAAGCTATACAAGAACAAGGTCGGGGTAGGATTTTGGACACCATAAACGAGATACAAGAGAGGCATGACGCAGTGAAAGACATTGAGAAGAGTTTGAACGAGCTGCATCAGGTGTTTCTTGACATGGCCGTCTTGGTTCAGAACCAGGGTGAACAGCTCGATACCATTGAAGACAGCCTCAAACGAACCAATACAATTATCCGTTCCGGTGCAGACCAGCTTGTTAAGGCGCGGTTCTATCAGAAGAACACGCGTAAGTGGACTTGCTACGCCGTTTTGATATTGATCATTATTGTGGTTTTAGTTGTGTTGTTTACGGTTAAACCTTGGGAAAATAACAATGGTGGTGGTGGAGGTTCGAACCGTCAAGCCACTCCGGTGCAAGCTCAACCACCTCCATCGCAAGCCCGACGTCTACTTCGTTAATTTTTGTTTTGTTTTTAGTTCGCTTGGTCTATGCATGGACCTCTTGCTTTGGAGATTGACTGTTTATCGTTTTAGTAATGTTTTTGATTGGTTCAAGTCCTTGTGTATATATATATCTCATGCGAGCAGTACATAAATTATTTACCTTCTATAAATAACTATAATGAAATTTATCGTGAAATGTATTTTGTTATGCGTGTTTCCATTAAAAAATCCCATTTTGAACCAATCATTTGGCTCTCTTATTCTTGATGGGTTTGCGTAAGATCAGACATAGCCATTAACTTCACAGGTCAGTTTGAGTCATTTCCACAAATACTTTGCGAGTCTTTCCTCTGATTAAGTTAAGTTCTAATCACATGAGAATTGGTCAAATAAAAACAGATGGGATGTTCCCTTGAACATAGTTCAGCCACTCTTATCGATTGTTCTTTTTAATAGTAATTAGTAAGAGTCTGGGATAAATATATCTTACATTACACCATTTAATGGAACAAGCATTTCTGAATAAGATTACAGCTAATCTCCTGTTCTTTATCTCATATATTATCTTCTTCTTTAGCCTCAGTAGAGTACAACAACATAGTCATAACTCATAAAAGTTTTCATTTTGCTAGCAGTCATAAAAGTTCTCATATATTATCTTCTTCTTTCGCCTCAGTAGAATCTACTGTGCTTCTGCTGCTTCATGTACTAATGTTCGAAAGCACCTCACTGCCCTCTAGACTGCCCTCTCCTCCTGCTACAGTAGGAGGAGGCACGGTAGCTCTCTCCGAAGCCAAGTTTAGCCTCAGCGCTCGTCCTTCAACTTCCTAAGAACCAAACCAAAAGTCCAAAACTAGTAAGTCTCAAACCCAACTTACCAAACCAACACAGATTCATCCTAGAAGAGGTAAAAGCCCTTACCACACCGTTCATAGCACTCAGAGCAGACTGAAGCTCTCCTTCCGACTCAAAAGAGACGAAACCAAACCCCCTAGACCTCCCACTGTTTCTTTCGTAGATAACTTTAGCACCAAGCACACCAGGCTGATCTCCAAACGCATCTTTAAGACCTTGCGACGTCAGATTCCAACCAAGGTTCCCTGCATAGATCTTGTGAGGACTGTCAACATAACTCTTGTTACTATCACGAATCTTAGTCCTCATCACTTCCCTCTCTCCGCCTCTAGGCACCTCCGGGAAGTTCACTTTCACCGTCCTACCACCGATTTGCTACATACAAACGCACGAGAGATGAGAAAGAAAACGTTATATGATCAAAAAGGGAAAAGATGGAAACTTTACAGAGCTGTTGAACATCTGAATCGCTTCTTTAGCTTCTTCGATGGTTCCCATGGTTACGAATCCAAACCCTCTGCTTCTGTCAGTGACTTTATCGTACACAATCTGCAACAAAGATCAAAACTTTATACACAGTCTGCGATAAAGTTCGAAACTTTGGAAACAATCTGACGAACCTGAACATCGACGACGTTTCCAGCTTCTCCGAAAAGCTGGGAGAGCTCAGAGGCAGTGATTGTGTAAGGCAAGTTCCCAACGTACAGCCTCCCTTCCTCAACGCTCGCTTGCGTCGTCTGTGTCTCATCTGCGTCTTCGTTTTCTTCGTTTTCTTCCTCGTCTTCTTCGGATGACGGCGGGATTTCGTCTTCGGCGGCGCAGAAGAGGCGGTGGCGACGGGTGTTTAGATGGAGGAAGAGAGGAGGAGTAGGGCATTTGGCGACGAGTTTGAAGGGTTTTGGTGTGATGCGATAGAAGAGTTTGAAATTCGA
Source organism: Brassica napus (assembly GCF_020379485.1). NCBI lineage: Eukaryota > Viridiplantae > Streptophyta > Magnoliopsida > Brassicales > Brassicaceae > Brassica > Brassica napus. The sequence goes on along the minus strand of NC_063436.1, from coordinate 22,806,288 downwards.
ATGGAAGGAGAATAGTGGGTTAAAGGTAGTGGCGGAGGAAACGGTGGCTGCGGTGGAAACCGCCACGGCGGAGGAACAATAAGCTGAAGACATATTTCTAGAGGGGACTGTGAGACTATTGGGAGAGAAGGAGGGGATAAGAGATATATTTTCTTATTGACCAAAAGAAATAATATACTATAATTTTGAGAAATTATCTAGATGGTCATTTTAAAGTTAAAGGATGGAGTTTTGAGGATATAATTTTTTTTTTTAAAGATATTATTTTGATCAATTTCTTTTTTTTTATGAGTATTTTTATGATAAAAACTTAAAAATACTATTTGAGAGAATTGACTTTTAATTTTTTCTTCTCGTACCAAAAAAAAATTATATTTTCTTCTATACTAATTTTACTAAAATCTAAGCAAATTTAGGGGTTAGTATAAAGTATAAATACTAGGGGTGGACACTTCGGTTATTTTCTCGGTTCGGTTCGGGTTCGGTTTGGTTTGGTTAGTTCGGTTCTAGTATTTTTCTAGCTGAAATAAACCATAGTTAGTTCGGTTGATATTCGGTTTGGTTGGGTTTATTTTCTGGATCAGTTTAATTAGGTTCTTATTCGTTTAATTTTTTAAGAGAAATTATGTTTTAAAACATAAATTATGTAAACATAAACTATGTGAACTAAATTCAATATAAAACTGAAAAAAGAAACCTTTAAAAGTCACAAAAAATATATAAGAATTAAAACCAATGAAAGTTTACTAAGAAAAACCAACATCATTAGTGATGTCTCTTATATCATTATTTAAAAACATGCAATGAATTATCAATGTCTCTTATATCATTATTTAAATGCCTACAATGAATCATCTCCCATGTGACTATATGGAAAAGAACTTTTGTTTTTTAATAAAATTTTCATTAGATTTTAGGTTTAGATTTAACATCCACGTTTACATATATAAGAATATGAAAGTACATATTTTTCTATTTCTTTTAAATCAAATATTTTAATGATTACATATTCGGTTAGAAGAATAAATGTTAATGAATGAAAAATAGAAAAATATGTGATTTGGTATTAGAATTTTAGTATATTGATACTACTAATATTTTTAGTTTAAATAATTACAAAAACATATCGGTTTCTTGGTTCGGTTTAAACCGAACCGAACCATTCGGGTTGGAGAAATCTTCAACCGAATGATTTGAAATAGACTTCGGTTCGGTTTGAATCAGTTTCGGTTCGGTTGATTCGGTTTGAATCAGTTTCAGTTCGGTTTGGTTTTTTTGTCCACCTCTAATAAATACTATAAATGTTTTTTAACATTTGTGATTTATTTATTTTGTATGTTATGAATATCTAATTCTTTATTTTAAAAAATATTATATTTAGTTTTAACATATGAGCATTAGCAATATTTATGAATACTTGTAGATATTTCATCTGTTTTGTTTAATAAAAATAATCTAGAGAAAACTGCCACAAATTTGTTCTTACAAATATTTTTCACATGATACTTAAAATTAAAAAGTAAGGAAGTAGTGAAAGTGTATGTGTCGTAAATTTTAAAACTTAGTTAAAAATGGAAAGACAAAACTTAAGAAAAAAAATTATAGTTGTCTTAATTTTTTTTTTTTTTTTTATAAATAATAAGGTGAATAGAATTTAATAAAATCATATGTAAACAGCTTGACCTGTGTTAGGCCCTGTGAGAAGCCCAATAAGAGCATCTTACCAATATAATAGTATTTTTTTTTTCAATACTTAAGGACTCTTATCATAATTATAGGTCCAATGGTGTTATCCAATATGGAATCTTTAGTGTGTTTTTTTTTAATCTTAGAAATTTAAAATTTAAAACAAGAAATTAAAAATTTACATTTATTAGAAAAGAAAATGTAAACATACAAATATTTTGAATCAAATCAAATAAGTGTTGTATATAATTTCTCATTTTGTAAATTAAGTATGTTTCTTACTTGTACAACTTTTGTTATCTTCTTAGCTTGATTTTGTTATGTTCTTACTTGTACAAGTTATCTTCTTACTTGTATAACATAAAAGAGAAGAGAATGAAGAGAAGCAAGATTGTAGTTAGCTAAACAGATTTAAACTTACAAGAGTAGAGTACAAAGATTTAAACTTATAAGTACTTGAGTCTAAACTGAAATGAGTAGAGAGTAGAGAAATACAAGAACTTGAGTCTAAACTGAAATGATCATACAAGTACATTGTAGCAAGGAAAACAAGAGGATAGAAGCTCTTAACAAGTCCGAGATACATAGCTAAAGAGACGCAAGCTAAAGAGACGCAAGACTACTTGACCATTCTTCTAATTCACCCGTGAGCTTGAAGCAATATCACCTACAGAACAAAACCAAACAAGCAAGTTAAACTAGAAGCAAAGAAAGAACAAGCAAGTTAAAGACGTCTCAAGCAAGGCAATGGAGAAGACTCACCACGCTTTATGCTCAAGTGTTTGCTCAGTAGTTCAGAACACTCTTTACTTTCCAGGCATACACACAACAAGGGAGTAGTTTTCCCATCTCCAACCAGATTGAAGACAAATAAGTCTCCTATGTCGCATCTGTTATCACGACAGAACTTTCCCCAGCCCCTTGTGATGTAATACATGCCGTCTGATTCGCTAAATCGCAAACTCGCAGTCCATGAGTTTCCCTCTTTGTTCACTAGTATCATCTCTTGGCATTGTTTGTTCAAAGCAGTAGAACTAGTAGCTCGCTTAGGAAGATACTGCAAACACAGAATATGGTTTTTAGGAATCAAAATTGACTAACTAAATCTGGTTTATACGTATGAAAAATGACTCACAAGTTTGTCTGCTTTTAGATTTGAAGCAGTGACCTCAGCCAAAAAACAGAAGTCATATGAGAAAGAAGACATTGCCACTGTTCCTCCTGAAATAAAAGAAGCAATTTCCACGTCAAAACATCTCACAACAGGTAGGACCAAAACAATGAACTTTGATTGAAACTTACTAATCTCATTGTCATCAGCATCACCGGAGTCGGCTTCTTCCTTGATGATGTGAGGATGTGTATACTGAATCTCACAACAGCTAGGACCAAAAGGAGTCACATGAAACACCATGTCTCCTTCGTGTTTGAAGATGACAAGGTCACCGATTTGAAGGTCGTGTGCTGTGGTGAAATCTTTCCAACCTCCGGTGAGTATCCTGCCTTCTAGTATCACTTCCCAAGTTTGATCTGAAGCGTCCGATCTTAGTTTCCATGTTTTCTGGTTCGTCTTCCCTTCTATGTGCTTTGAGAAGAAGGCAAGTGGTATTGTCTGCAAGAAAATGCGAAGTTAATCAAACAAGAAATACATTTAATCAAGAAACGAATGTAAACAAATAGAGAGAGTGAGGTTCTTACGACACCACTGTGGAAACCAGGAAGCAGAGGCTTAAAGAAATGAGGTTCATGTGGAATCGCCATCTGCAAACAAGAAACGAATGTAAACAATATCAACAATGAGTTTCCAAGCAGACGAAAACCCCATTTTCATTTTGAACCCAAAATCTATTTGATCCCCACAATCGAAACCATAAATCGATTGTGAACTCACACCAAAACCTCTCTAATCCAGTCGTGTTTCTTATTAAAAAAAATTAATTTTGATATCACGAACCAAAACCATAAATCGATTGTGAACTCACACCAGAACCTCTCTAATCCAGTCGATAACAACAAAGAACCGATGTGAAAATGCAAAAAAATCAAACCAATACGAAAACCCTAAATCGAAAAAATCCCCAATCCGATTTCAAACCCTAGATTTTATAAAACACCTCAATCGAACCCTAAAACGAGATGAAATCAACATGCATAAACGCGAGAATGAAAAAGAAAATAGATTAAGATCGAATTTTACCTTCACGGATCGAGATCGCAATTGGCCTCTCTGTCGTCTCCCTATCGCCTCGCCTTCTGCTCTGCTTTTTTTTTTCGGGTTTCTGAAAAAATGAGAACGGTTCGCGTGTTTTCGAACTCGCCTTACCAGAGTCAACATAAAAAACGGACCAATCAATATGTGCCAGCAAGATAAGGACTTCGATTTTTAATCCTTAATTAAGGATCATCCTTAACTTTCCTCTCCTCTTTTAATATTTCTTTAATCAAAAAGCATTAAGGATTTATGTTAAGGATTGCTTGATTATTACCGTTGCACATGCTTAAGAAGTTGAACAAAAGGAGTTAACAGCTTGAGCCAAAATTGTGGAGGCTTCTCCAATCACGATGAAGCTCATCAGGTGCTTCAACTATATTTGGGATGATGTGCTTCAACTTCTCCAATCACAATGGAGCATCATGTATTTGGAAACATAATCATATATATTGCGTCTTATATTTATTTGTTTAGTTTTATTCAAGTCGTTTCATTCTTGAAACAAGGTACTCTTTTTCGCCTAGAAAGCCAAAAGATGTTCATTAATCCTTTCAGCAAGAGCTTGCACTTGACGTAGGATTAGTATCTTTCATGCAGGTTGTTTCATCAGAAACCTCATGTAATATACCACGGTATACCAGGATACACTTTTTCAGGTGTGATATGAAATAGTGTCTCTTGTTTCATAAAAAAATGAAATAGTTTCTCCATTTTCTCGTGTTTCTAAGTTGTATGATCATCATGATGAACAATTTGCTTCCATGTACTTTATTCTATTTAATTTAATAAAAACCCTAAAGTAGTCATAAGTCATAACTACCAAAAAAGTGTTCGTGTTGTTAGTTCTAAAAATCGATCAAGATTTTTTTTTTTTTTTGGTGCAAATGTGAAAATTGATCAAGATTATCGCTAATATCTGGCATCAAAACGAGATTGATACGGGCTTGCTTCCAGTATCAGATGGTTTGATTCATGTTCTTGCTCGTTTTTGTAACTTTGTTTTTGCTCTATGTTGCTCCATAAATTTCGTCCTTAGAATTAAAGTTTAGCTTTACAGATGGTTTGAAATAATAAAGAAATATCTGTAATCATAAACGTTGTGTGGGATATTTACTAATATGCATATATATACATAATATAATTATTAAGAATGGTTGAATCTAGTAAACGAGATTGACGTGTGTTGAATGTTAATTAGTATGGGTCTCGGCTGGGTGCTTTGTAACGTAATACTCCCGATTTTATTTGTAGAAAAAGTATTATAATAAAAAAAAACCAAATAACGAAACTATGCATTAGTTTCTACCTATGTCACGTGCTAAAAAGTTGTTATGTGTAATCGTCCTACGAATATAGAGTTCGATTTTCCTCTACGTTCAAAGATAAGTGTTTTAGTTGATTTTTCCTTTGGGTTTCCATTTCTAAAAACAATTCTATGAAAAATAGGAATCATGTTACACAAAATGTAATAGGTCTAGAAAGATGTAAGTAGCAAGCACACAACAAAATCAAAAGTTGCAATCATGGAAATGATCAACCATTAAACTGAGAGTCTATGTGACCTTACTCACATAAGAAGCGAGTGTGGTTGTTGACGAGAGTGAGTGGCTCTCTAACGATCCTCGAAACCTGAATAACAAATACATTTTGAGACGTTACACAAGACCATACATCTTCCATATTGCTTTAGAGAGAAAATAAATAGTCTCACCATTTCATTCTCTTCAGCAGGAGTAAGGGTTCCATTGATTCTCCTCAGGAACACTCTAACAGAAAGTCTGTCCCCAGCAGCTAGCCTCTGTGTAACCCAAGGACAAGAAACCATCTGTACAAATCAAATCAAGCCACAATGAGTTACATGAATCCTTGAAAACTCACAGTCGCACACACAAACAAGAATCTGAATCAATATCTTATATATACAATCTCAGAGTCTAGCTAAGTTCTTCTACTACAGATCGAGCACAAAAAAAAAAGAGAATCCACAATTTCGTTTACGATCCAATCCGCAGATACTAACTACTAAAACACCGTCGCTCACAAACAACGACGTTAACTACTGCGATGATACCATAGATAACGATTTCGAAAACGGCGAGCGACGACACAGACACAGGCGAGACTGTTACGATTTCGAAACCACCGTCGCTCACAAGCACCGATGTTAACTACATCTACACCGTTGATAACGATTTCGAAAAACTGCGAGCGACGACACAGAGACGGCGAAACTATTCCGATTTCGAAACCACCGTCTCGCCTCCGACACTGTCGCTCGCGGCGGCGACACTACGTACTCCTCACGATTCCGAAAACGGCCACACTAAATCAAGAGAAATCGACAGTATCAGAAATAGAATACTTACTCCCGTCTCAAGCAGAAACATCTCCTCCAACATGCGATTCACCTCAGCCATGATTCCGTCGTTCGCAACGTTCGCCATCTTTCTTCTCTCTAGAGCGAGCGATGATGATGAATGAAGAATGAGTATGCAACAATTAGTAACTTTTTAGAAAACTTTGTTTTTTCTCTTCTTCTTTTCGTCACCCACGCTGCACGGATGATGTTTTTTTTTTTTTTTATAACGTCTTTCTTATTGATCACCCGCGCTGCACGGATGATGTTTATATTAATAAACTGTGTATTGTTTGTAACAATAACTTTTATTTTTATCAAAATTTCTTTAAACTATAATGTGCCATTTTTCTTACATATGGTTATTTTATAAAATTACCCCCTTAAGTTTATCACCATTTAATTATTTGCTTATTTGCATTTACAAATTCATACACTGTATTTATAAATGTAAATGTATATTTTTATGCATATAAACTTATATGATACCATTGTAAATATTTTTAAATATTATTTACTTATATTTTTGTTTGAGTGACATAAGATATTATTTTTGTATAGTATTTAGTTTGCTTTGTAAATAGTAAAACTCTTGATAAATTTGTGATTTTATATAACTATTATGTACACATGTGTACCTGAGCTATAGAAAACAGTAATATGACTACACATATTGAAATAATTCCACATCAATAACGAATAATATATATATATATATATATAAATTTGTACAAATGTATATATATTTTGTGAAAATTATTTATAAATGTGTCTTACCAAATACAAAATCTAGACAAAAATAATCAAGTCAAAATTCTCGGATAGTTACATAACTAAAATTTTAAATAAATTTATTAATTAGTGAAAAACGATTAATCAAATTTATATATTATTAAGCTTATTCGTGTTTAAGAAAGATAAAACATACCTTTTCTGTTTCACAAATACAGTCGTTTTAAACTTTTCGCACATATTAAAAATAATTGAAATATATTTATGTTTTTTTATTAGTTACATATATCTAACCAATATAATTAGAGATAAATAACAATATTTAGAAAATCAATATATTTTGTAAATAATATTAAACATAAAGTAAGTATAAAATGTATTGAAATTTTCTCATGACATTATTTGTGAGACAAAAGGAATATAAGTTGAGCAATTGACGATTAAATCATAAAATTGATAAATAAATTAGCTGTTAATTATTTGGCTTAGCTATTTCTAATTTGATTTTTATTTTAGATTAAGTTAACATTTAATAATAAATTTTAGTTTTAAAAAATAATTTACTTATATTTTATTTAATAAATAGTATATTTTAAATAGGAAAAACTATAAAAAAAAAACTTTAACTTACGGAAAAACCAAAATAATATCCAATTTTTATTTAAGCCAGTTTAATCTCTACCTTTAAAAAAATACATTTTAAATCTTTTGTTTGTTGACCACACTGTTTATAATACATGAAAAGTGTGTTAAATCGATTTAGTGGTTGACTTTTTTTGTTTATCAAAAATTACATATTCAACAATAATAAGGTCAAAATGGATAATTTTAAAAATTGAAAGTTAAACTAACTGAAAGTTCAGTTTTTTTTGTTTCGTTTAGAAAGATATTACCTTTCAATGGTTCTCACTTTTAGAAGTAAGTAAAAGCACTTATATTTTTCTGATCCAAAATAGAAAAAGCCGCTAATATTCAAACTTTTCAAAACAAATACAAAAATAAACTTTGGTGTCTTGCGTACACATACTCTCTCCGTATGCATCTCAAGATTTTATTTCAAAACAATCTATATGTATTGTTTTTTCTGCTAAATCTATATGTATGTATTTTGGTCTTCTCTATAATGGATTAAACGTACAGATTTACTCACAATGAATTGGTTGTTAATTATCTCTTCTTCCAATCTGTTGTTTCATCTCTGGTATGGCCTTCGTGACCATGATCAATGCCAAGTTGCTTTCAAATTTAGGTGGTACCAAACTTATTCTAACCGGTTTATTATGGAAACCATGGAAGAAGTACAACGAAGTTGGAGAGGTAGTAATTTCTTTGTTGTATGGCGATGTTTCTAGAATTGTTAAATTGGTCATTCCAAATTTTTTTTTTTTGAATCATTATATTGGATTTTTTTATTGATGAACATCTATAGATCAAAATTGGAAGTTGACCAATTTTATACAATAAAGAAAACAATGAAAAAGTTTAGAGTTTCATATTGTCAATATCCAAACATGAACACCGCAGTAAGAGCTTCGTAAGAAAGCTACTTCAAATTTTATTCCATGTAATGTTATCTTTTAGTTTTAGATTTATTATTTTATATGTAATTTTATATTTTATATAAATTAAATAGTTGTAAAAAATAAAAAAAGGAAATATACATCTCGTGATAAAAAAAAGTAAAAAACTATTCCTACACAAATTAGAAACTAATGTGTCTCCTTATAAGAAGAGGCTCAGAGATTTGGAGTTGACATACAAAAGTACAATGAGTTTTTCGTTTCGCCTAGCAGCCGCCAGAAAGAGAAGCAAGACTGTCGTGAAACCTGCATGGAACCTCCTGGATGAGCTATTGATGGAGATCCTGCCGAGATTGCCGGCCAAATCGCTGATGAGGTTCAAGTGTGTGTCAAGGCTCTGGTATTCCCTTATCACTTCCCGATATCTTACCAATCTTTTCCTTAAATATTCATCACCGTCGGTTCAAAGAAGCCGTATGCTCATGTCTTTTGTGGACTCTGACGAGCCGTACAAGTATGCGTTGATCTCATCGTCTCATGACCCTGTCCCTCTCATATCACCTTTCTACCCTGCCCCCATGTATGACCTCGACCAAGATCTTACCATGCCGAGAATAGGAGGCTGCTTTGTCAGCGCTCTTCGCGGCTTGCTATGTGTCAGACTTCTGAGAAGTGTTCGAATATGTAACCTTACCACCATGCAACGTGTGATCTTGCCCATTATAACATCAAGAATTGTGCCTGAAAATAATGAGAATATTTGGAGCTACTTTGGGCACGAACCTGTTCATGATGAATACAAAGTGCTTAGTACAGTTTGGGAGGTGAGCGAAGAAGAGATAGTAGTGAGATCTGAGCATCAGGTGTTGGTACTTGGTCATGGAGCTTCATGGAGAAGCACCCTAAGCACCAGTCCTCCCCCTCCTCATTGTCCTTACATGCATGGTATCTCCATCAACGGTGTTTTGTATTATGGAGCTTGGGTTGTCAAAAATAGATGTGTGGTCATGAGTTTTGACATGAGATATGAGGAGTTCACTTTGATCGAACTGCCTGTTGAGGCTGGCATTGTATGGGAGGCGCGTTACATGAATCTCATGAACTACAAAGGCAAACTAGCTGTGTTTGAATATTCAAGAATTATGATTAATGGTAGCATAGATTTATGGTTTGTTCAGGATGCGGGCAAAAGTGGATGGTCGGACAAGAAGTCTTTTGTTTTGCCTATTTTAGAAACGCGCACACTTTCCATGGCCAGCAGGTTGCTGATACAACCCACAAGTCACAGCAGTGAAATTTGTCTGACACCGGAAGAAATCTGTCGGCATAATCCACGCTCTGTCATTTATGATTTGGAGAGGTGCAAGATAACAAAACTCATTAATGGAATGAGAATAGTTGATAGGTTTTGGGGAAGCAGGTTTATGCAGACGACTTTTTGGGATGATATTGAGAGCATCATGTATTTGGAAACCTAATTATATTGTGTTTAATATCTAATTGTTTTTGTTTTATTCAATTGTTTCTTTCTTCAAACACTGTTTATTTTCCTCTACTCAAAAACTTTCTAGCTCTTGCAGTCTAAGAGATGATATTTCATTAAATCCTTTCACCAAGAGCTTGCAAAGTATTTTTATGTTGATTAATCAAGAAAACCTCATCAAGCACATAGCAGTGGTCCTTAATACCAAAGTTGACCAGGATACACTTTTTCAGGTGAGATATGAAATGAAAACAGTTACCCTTAATCTATGAAATCGATAAACTATAACCAGATAGGTTGATCATCATTGTCTCATTGGATCTCCAATGAAGATCTCAACAGTGTAGTGTACTTATTTAAAAAATCACAGTACAAGAAAAAAAAGAGAAAGATAGTATTTTTTCCAGGCCGGAGATGCAAGAAACATGATGATGATCAGTATCCCCAGTAGTCGTTACGGATTTCGTCATCAAACTTCTTTTTGAGTTCTGGGTGCTTCTCAAAGTACTCATCTGCAGTCATCGTGCTGAGCTTTTTCTGATTACGCCCAACCACACACAGTAAAGACAGAGGATTATACATCAGAATCTCGAATTAAAGAAAACTATACAACGGATTGAACTTTGTGTAAGATAAAATTGTAACTGGGGGTACTTACGCTTATCTCCTGGACATCAATAATTTCCTTCTCCAGCCGTTCAGACTCCTTGAGCGACTTCTGTTCTGCTTCTTTCAATTCCACCAACTATATACAAAAAGAAGAACGACACAAAAGAAACAACTAAGTAAGATGAAAACACCCTTGTTTAAAAAAAAATCATGGTAATAGAATGAAGTTTCTAAAAGCTCTATTGCTCACCAGAGCATCAAACTTTGGCTTGTATTCAGGGGTAACATTGTCCACGTACTTGGGAATCTCAACGCCTGCACCAAACCAGAAAGAGCAATCAAAAAGTTCGTTTAGGTATATCTCCATAGCTCCAACAATCAAAAAAGAAAAGAAAAACAACAACTATGGGCTGTGTTTAAAATGGCGCATGGCGCACCAAGGCGAGACGTGCCGAGCCTTGCGCCTCGCGCCATGGCGCAATATGGCGCTCGCCTTGAAGAACATTTTGTTTTGTATTGGAGAAGAAACTTAGAGAACACTTATGCAATGATTGATATACTAAATTTAAATAAGATGCAAGCTTTATTATACTAGAGAGTTCTAACCTTAAGCAAAAAACCTTGAGATCTATGTTTATGTTTTACGTAACTTCTCTTTTATAAAGCTTTAAGTTTCCCCGGTTAAGTTTTTTTAAAGTCTAAGGTTTAATTTTTTTTTTTTTTTGAGCAAAAAAGTCTAAGGTTTAATTATTAATTAAGGCTTATATGGTTTACATACGGTTTACATTAATCTCGCCTTACGCTTGCCTTTGCCATGCTCGCCTTCTCGACAAGGCACCCATGGCGCGCGCCTTAGGGAACCCACCCTCGCCTAGGTGGTACATGGCGACAGAGCCATCGCCTGAGTGCGCCTTGCGCCATGGCGCAAAAGGCGAGCGCCATTTTAAACACAGACTATGGGAATCAAAAACTTCAGGTTCAGCCCCTGATCTAGAGGAGATCTCTTTCAAGACATTTTTTAGCCAAGTTCAAGAACCAAATAAACGCACAAACTAGTTGAAACGAGTTGATAAGTGCATTTGCATCATAACATAGGTCAGCTTTTTGCAACAAGACAAGTACGAGCATAGAGAGGTTCTGTTGAAGAAAAAAGATTAAGCAGAAGAACTTACTGTCATAAGCTTCCTTGTACATGTCAACAATGCCAGATCCAATACCCTTTCTGTAGAAATCCCAATCAATAGGTTCTGGCTCCTGCAACAACAAAACAATCGTAGGATATGGATAAGCATTTGAAACTCACTTGATCCAGATTCGAATCCGAAATGATGAAGATCTACGATTCTAAATCTAAACCACAGGCGAATGGAATTAGATGAAACAAACAGATCAATCAAGAGAAAGAGAGTGAATCGGGAGAGAACCTGGCTGAACTTTGTCTGGAGCTGCGTGTTGACCTCGTCGAAAGCGCGTCGGAGGTTAGAGAACTCTCTGCGAGCCTCGTCGGTGACAAGGACCTTAGCCATCCCTTCCCAATCTATGGTCCTCGACGCTTTGAATGCCACATCCGCCACTTTCTTGCCTGCTCCGCTCATTTTTTTCTCTATTTCCCCCAAAACACACACTGATGGGATTGAGAAGAGGAAGAAGTAGAAAAGAAGATATCAAACGTCGTCGTTTGACTCCCGACTTATGAAGAAAGGGAAGAGCCCTAGAAGAATCTTAAAAAGCCTTGTAGGCCCTTTCATTTCTTTTTTTTCTATAATTTAGTCCCTTTATTATTTATTCTTACTAAAACGACACAACAATGTTTCATTTCAATACTGGCTCTGAGTTTTACAATATATTGACTCTCTTGGAATAAATCAAAAATCTTAAATGGGTCATTGGTATTTAGTACGTTGAGTTGTTGCTCTTGACTGGTAAAATCCACTTTCTTATGGTGTAATAATCAACTATTTGGTCATAGGCAAACTAATTAAAATTAGTGTATATGCACAATGTGTTTTTCCTTTAACTTATGGAAGTCTGAGAAATTTCTTTCGACGTATTTCAAAATTTTGAATCGAATTGATGTGCTTGGGGTATTTCACAACTTTTAAGAATGATTTTTGTTTGTTTAATACAAGTAAAACGAAGCTCAACCAAGGGCATTTGGTCTAGTGGTATGATTCTCGCTTAGGGTGCGAGAGGTCCCGAGTTCAAATCTCGGAATGCCCCTCTTTTTCCTTTTTTCTTCGACATAAAATATGTTTTCCTTTTTTTTTCTTTTCCAATAAAGTTCTTTTTAATTTGGGGATTTTCTTTTCGGTTTCTGAGTGAGAAAACTGTGAACAATGGCGGAATCAGTGCCGGTATCAAGTGATATACCCGCCGGAGAATCCAAGATTCTCCCTGTCGAGGCCGAAACCATCAAGCAGAGAGTCGAAGAGGTTGTACAATGGGTTGATTCGGTAAATAAAGTTTTCTCCTTTAAACCTTTGATTCCTTGTCTTTCTTCATACCAAATTCAAGATTTTTTCTGGTCTAAGAATAATCTTGTTTTAATAATATATATATAAGATTGTCTTAATTGTTTCTACTTGCAGCTTGAACATAAACTGACAGAAGTAGAAAACTTTTACTCGACAATTGCCGTCTCAAACTCCTCCCCTAGACATGTTGTTGGGATCAGGAAGGTCCAACAAGAGGCTGCGCGTAGAGAAGCCGTTGCTGCAAAGAGAATGCATGACCTCATGCGTCAGTTCGGAACAATCTTCCGTCAGGTATATACCTGAATTGATGATCTCTCTTCTTAGCATTTATGTCTTCAGGAGGAATCACCATTGTTATATTTTTGATGTATTCAGATAACGCAGCATAAGTGCGCATGGCCTTTTATGCATCCTGTTGATGTAGAAAGTCTTGGTCTTGATGACTACTATGAGGTAACCGTCTTCTCCTTCTCAGCTCTCTCAACATATTAACATTCTGTAAGGAGTCCTCTTTACTTTACACGACACGTTTTGATGATTGTAGGTTATTGATGAGCCCATGGACTTCAGCACGATAAAGAATCAGATGGAGGCTAAAGATGGTACCGGGTACAAACATGTTATGCAAATATACGCTGATATGCGGCTAGTGTTTGAGAACGCAATGAAGTATAATGAAGATGCAAGTGATGTCTACTCTATGGCCAAAACATTACTGCAAAAGTTTGAGGAGAAATGGGCACACTTTCTTCCTAAGGTTCAAGAAGAGGTAATGATTGATTGATAGATTCATATGTTTTTCTTGATGGACCTTAGCACCAATGTTGTTGATTACAGGAGAAAATACGGGAGGAAGAGGAGAAGCAAGCGGCAATGGAGGCGCTGCTTGCAAAAGAAGCATCTCATACCAAAACAACTAGAGATTTGAGCAATGAGGTTCTTGTTTTTTTCCCAATATAAGCGTCCCTTTCTTCCTTTTGTATTATTATTAACCTTTTAGCTGTCTGTCCAGATTTGCAATGTTAATGACGAGCTGGAGAAGCTAAGGAATGTAGTTGTGGGAAGATGCAGGTTGGCCTAATCACTCTTAATACATACTTTTGGTTTCCCTCTGTTCAATGCCTCATTATATATATGCTCAGACGGATGAGTGATTGATTGTATCAGGAAAATTACAAGTGAGGAGAAACGTAATATTGGTTTTGCATTATTGAAACTGTCTACGGATGAGCTACAGAAGGTGTTGGGTATAGTTGCTCAGGCTGATCCTAGATTTCAAACTAGAGCAGAAGAAGTGACGATTGAGATGGATGTACTGGTAAAACCTCTTACTTATTAGTGCTTATCTGGTCGGAAGACCCTTACTTCTTTTTTTCTTTCTTTAAGGTAAGTTATCTTTTGAATGCAGGACGAACCAACACTGTGGAGGCTAAAGTTTCTTGTGAAGGACGCGTTGGAGAATGCAAAGAAGAAAGAAGAGACGATAAGGACAAAACAAAACAATGAGGTTTCTAACAAGCGAAATGCAGTGAACAAGTTGGCAGAGAGAAGAACCAAGCGGCCATGCTTGTGATCCACACAAACAGGAACATCTTTTCTTTGTTCTGCAATCGTTGTGTATATCAGAAACAATAGTAGCTTCTTTACTCGTTTGGATTTTACTAATGCAATTTTCAAAGACTTTAGCTATTGTGATGATAAAGACTTTATGAATATAATGGGATAGATTAGCAATTAATAAGCCTCAGGGTTAATGTGTAGTAAGTAATATATAAACGCGCTTTAAACTCATCTGTTTCCATAGTCATTCCACACTCTGCATGAAGATGGGAGAGTTTGCGGCCAAGGAGAATGAGAATCCATGCGGTTTGGAAACGGAGTTAGCAGAGAGATCAATGTGGCTGATGAAATGCCCTTCTCTGGCCGCTTCCTCTCTAAAGTCTCTTCCTTTTCCGAACGATCCGTTTCTTCCTGTAGCCAAACTGATAATCTCCATAGACCCTCTCGCTTCTGTAGACGATGAAACCAAAGTCATCATCTTTTTTTCCCTTCCTTTCGTCTTTTGCATCTTCTATCTGCATGCGTGTGTCTCGTTTTTGCTGAGTTTGGATATGTCGTGTGGGTTCTTACATTGATCAGAGAAACATTGTGGTTGTTTTGTCTCAGCAGGTTGCAATGGAACTAACGCGAGATGAGTTTGGAAACATCCCAAAACGTTATGCTTTGGATATGTCTAAAGATTTCATCCCCATGTTTGTCTTCTGTGAGTCTTCGTCACATGGTAAGGAGACTTAGAACACTCTCTCTCTCTCTCTCTCTCTCTCTCTCTCTCTCTCTCTCTCTCTCTCTCTCTCTCTCTCTCTCTCTCTCTCTCTCTCTCTCTCTCTCTCTCTCATGTCCCTCTTTGTTGGATAATGGTATGTTTATCTGCAAACCCAACAAATGAAACTTTACTTTACTTTGATAACGGTGTTGATTGTGTTCTCTTCAATGATATTCTTATATGAAAACTGTCAGGAGAAGGGAAGATTAAAGGAACTAAGGTTGAGTACAAGATTGTCCCCCAGGAGTAGGAGGAACTCTCTCTCTCTCACAATGTCTCGTTCATGTTTTAGAATAATAAATTTGATTTCTATAATAAAGGCTAGCTAGTCAGTTACTTCAACTGTAACTGCTGACCTTGACTGTAATAAGAAAGAAAGGTTCTTTCACAAGTGGACAACAACACCCTCTATGGATATGCACTTGATCAACCCCAGTGTGGTTTGGCTGTTCTATCTTAACCCATAATAGAAAAAATTGCAAATAACAATATGGAATCAATGATACATAACTAACAGGATTGGTGAAGCAAAAGCGAATATAGCTTACAAAGAGAAAGAGAGACTGATGAAGAAGCAAAACTAGAAGAATATCACTTTTAAACTCTTAAAACGCCAAACTTTTCATGGAACTTCTTATTGTTACAGTCCAACATATCTCTAAGGCTGCAGTCAACATCACTCTTCTTAACAACTTTATACCTCGACTCAACCTTCTTCTTCAACCCATGCTGAAAAAACTGAGGATAACCAGCCACCTCATCCAACCCTCTCCCCATCACATCCACCAAGAACCTGATCCTAGGCCTTAGCGAGTTCCCAACACTCTTTATCAACACAGGTGGGTAACCAGCCACCATACTCGCAATCTGCGCATCCCCAAACCCACACTCCTTCAAATACTCATAGTTCGGTCTGAGTATCTTCCCAACGTCCCTGCACACAACTTGCGGGTGGTTCACAAACACAGACACAACCCCATCGTCACTCAAACCGACACACGACTTCAAGAACTCGGTCGTAGGACGCAGCCTCTTCTCAACACTGTAACCCATCAGAAAAGGATGCTTCACAAGAACCTGACCAATCACACCACTGTCTTTATCAAGACCAAGGCTAGCGAGAAAGCTGACTATAACAGCAAGCTTGGTCTCGATCCCGTAGCTGATAAGCCTCGGGTTGAAAAGGAGTATCTTCCCGAGGTGGGACTCAGGGACTCCCAAGGCTTGGAAGAAGGCGAGGAGAGGGCAGAGCTTCTCCTCGAGGCTGTGAGCGAGGATGGGAGGGAACTTGGTGATTGCGGAAGTGACTTCACGCGGGTTTCTTCCGAGGGAGGAGAGGCACTCGAACATGGGGACGAGACGCTCGTGGAGGCGTAAAGTGAGGATCTTGGGGCAGCGGGAGACGATGTAAGGGAGCTTACGGTCTTGTATCCCGACAGTGTTGGTTAAGTAGTCCCAGTTCTGCGATGCGACGTCGGTTTGAGCGTTTTCGAGGTGTTTGCATTTTGTGAGCATCTTCTCGATGCTCTGTTCGTCGAAGCCTTTCGACTTTAGGAAGTGCTTGATGCTCATGCTGCTGCTGCTGCTGCTTGTCACCACCTCCATCAACGCTGAAAACAACAAACAAACAAACAAACAAAAATGTGTTTTTTTTTGTTCGGATAGGGTAATTGAGATGATGATTAGGAGTAGAGAGGAGGAGTGAGAGTACGTACCTTTCGCTAAGAGCCTTTTGCAATTGAATTGAGGTTTTGACAGTGGGAAGAAGAAGAAAAGAAGAAGAAGAGCTTATCCACAGAGATAGAGTTGCGGTTTGGTTTATAAGAAGTAAACCGGTCGGTATAGTTATGACTTTTGGTTTATAAAAAAGGGTGAGATTTGTATTTGATTGAATAAACCGAGATTGATATGGGTTTGGTCGGTTTCGGTTAGAGGGTTACAAGAAACTGGTCAGTATAAATATCACTGAGCGCCCAATTATCAATTAATTTCAAATAGCAAGATTTGAATAAACCGAGTTTGGTATGGGTTTATCTTTGGCTCGGAAGATATGACTATTTTGGTCTATTTCGGTTTTGGTTCAATAAATTCTCTCCTTCAAAATTTTGTATTGCCTCAAGATAGATAAATGAATTGTGAAACTGTAAGAGCATAATTAATGGGGGGGGGGGGGGGGGGGGGGGGGTTTCTATATATTTTTGTATAATTTGGTATTTGTGTATTTGTAAAAATAGTAGCAAAACAAATGATAATAAGTATGAAATTTTATAAAAAATTTTGAGGTTCTTAGCGGAATATAAGAAACGTCATTAATCATGCTCTAAGAATTCTCTCTGTTTTGGATTACTATGTGTGTGTGTGTTTTTTCTTTAACATAATGAATTGTAGTATTGTACTTGGGGAGATTTGAACCATGGTTGATGCTATCACATAAACCTTAATGTCATTTTGCTACATGATTTTTTTAGCAATTTGGGATTACTATGTTTCCATCGTCTCTCTTCTCCTCCTTCTCTCTGTTTCCTGCATGAAAATGGAAGAAACTGCGGCAAATAATAATAATAATGGGAGTCAAGATTTGGAAACAGAGTTTGCAGAGAGATCAATGTGGCTAATGAAATGCCCTTCTCTCATTGCTCCTTCTCTCGAACCTCTTCCTTTTGAAGACGATCCATACCTTCCTGTTGCCAAAGTCATCCTCTCCATCGATCCTCTCGCTACCGTGGACGACGAAGAAACCAAAGTCATTCTTCTTTTCCTTCCTTTCCTCTTTTGCATTTAGGTTTTTTTTGGTGTAATAAAACATGTGATTCTTTTGCTTTTGTCTAAGCAGGTCGTAATGGAACTAGCTCGAGATGAATCTGGAAACGTTCCAAAACGTTTTGGCTTGGATATGTCTAAGGATTTCATCCCCATGTCTGCTTTCTCTCAGTCTTCACAAGGTAGTAAGATAAAATTTCTCCGGTCCCTCTTTTTTTCAGTCTGTACCATGCATGCTTGTGCTATGTTGGTTCTTCTATGGAAAGCATCTTTTGGGGGATAACACTGATTAGAGATTTTTGACTTTGTTTGATAATGGCATTCTCATATCTTTGTTTCTTGTTTAACATTTTTTTTTGTGAAGGTTTTACTAATGGTGTGATAACTATGTTGATTCTATTCAACAATGTTCTTTGAGGTGTAGGGACAATGTCAGTAGAAGGGAAGATTAAAGACAAATTTTACATGAATCCTCGTACAGAAAACATGGAGAGCTATGGAAGGCTTTGCCGTGAAAGGGCAAGCAAGTATATGTGCAAAAATAAACAGATACAGGTTCTTGTTAAAGATGGTTAAATAAACATGTTTGCATCTTTTGCATGATCATGTTTATGTTTTTTTTTTGTGGACCAGGTCATTGATAATGCCACTGGAATGCATATGTGGCCAACACCAGGAACTATAACCCCCACAGGCTTTCTTGTATCTATCTTTACCACTCCAAACACACATTACCTACTTTTGATTTTTGTACACATGTGATAAACCCATTCATTACTTTGTATCAGGAAAAGAAGAAGGTGACAAACAAGACATCAGAAATGAAGAGAACAAGAAGGGACCGGAGAGAGATGGAGGAAGTCATGTTTAATCTATTCGAAGGACAGTCGAATTGGACTCTCAGGCTACTCATTCAGGAAACTGACCAACCAGAGGTAAAGCCAAAAGGAAAATTTACATTCTTATATAGTTCTTGAATGAGAGATTTCAAAAGACAAAAATATAGGAAGATGAATACACAAATGAGATATTTTTGCTGCTTAAAGAAATGTGATTATGCAGCAATTCTTGAAAGACTTGCTTAGAGATCTTTGTATTTACAACAACAAAGGAAGCAACCAAGGAACTTATGAGCTGAAGCCTGAGTACAAGAAAGCCACACATGAATAGAAACTCTCTCTCTCTCTCTTTCTTTGGCTTTTTCTCAGCTCATGTCCAACTCTAGTTGTACCGATTAATATGATATAATTCACTTTGGATCCAACTGGTAAAACCCGTATGTATTTTTTCTGGGCTCCTTCCCTGAATATTTTATACTAATCAAAATTGTACATTTTTTTAATATAACATACATTATTAGTCTAGATTTCCGATGCATGTCTTTTAGCCAAAAGGTTTTCTTTCAGGTTGTGGATATTTAACTTGATAAGTTTGATATGTAGAAAAGATGAACTAACTGTTTATTACACTTGTAACTGCTGATCATATGATTACTATAACAAGAAAGATTCACTCACTATGCCTTAATTCTATATAATAAAAAATATGTTACTGGCTAGTGTTTTAGAAAGTCATTAGTCTTTAATTTTGAACATTCTCAACTTGGGAAAACCAGGTCCCAGCTCATAAAAATTAAAAATGTAAAATTGGTGGCTTTACTTGTCCTTTAAGAAATTTCTCATCAACAAAGTAAAAAAAGGTTATGTGAAGAATTGGATTCAAGTACACTATCGAGTACCAAAACATTTGTTATATAGCAAAATGCTTGGAGTCAATAGTGAGTTACTTGGAGATCTTTAGTTGATTTGGTCGGCTGTATTATATTGGTGAACTCGTGTTCAAGGCCTGTTTTGGTGGAAGGACTCCTGGCTTTTTAATAAGATAAATGCATGCCCTTGAGGCCTTGACTGACTCCGAGGTTTCAGGGATCATTTTGAGTAAGAGAGGTGGCGCATGCCATTTTTTTTTTTGTATTTTAACGCCGTCATGTGACTCTTGCTATTATTTATATGCAAGTATCAGGTAATGCTTAAGATGGAAGCATGTTCATCTTGTACGTTGACTATAACCTCTCCTTAAGCTTTCTTGAAGCTGGGAGAATCGCTAACCTTGATTATAAAGAATATAAAGAATATAATAACAAAGAGGGGGTGGTCTGGTCGGCGCCGTCCCAACTCTACCAAGTTCAAGGTTCGATGATCATTTCGGAGATGTTATTAATTAGTCTGTATATAAAATGGAGCGGAAGGAGTGAGGTAGAGAAGCAAGAAAGCTGAAGAAACCAAAATGTTTTCTTTGTTGTTTTCGCGGTCACCTTTGTGCACAGTAGTCATAGTATTCTACACTTTTGTGTGCATTCCCTTAGAGAGGTTGAAGAAGCAGTGTGGAGTTGCTGAACCGCAATACGATGATGGTTACCACCTACCCGGTTTTATGTTTGGGGACAAGGCAAAGAAGAAGGAAGAGAAAGAGGAGAAGATATGCTGCTCAATATGCCTTGTGGATTATGAAGCTGAAGATGCAGTGACACATCTCCCAAGATGCAATCATCTATTCCATATCAATTGCATTGAACCTTGGCTTCTCAGTGGC
Organism: Brassica napus; assembly: GCF_020379485.1. Taxonomy (NCBI): domain Eukaryota; kingdom Viridiplantae; phylum Streptophyta; class Magnoliopsida; order Brassicales; family Brassicaceae; genus Brassica; species Brassica napus. The sequence continues at coordinate 22,785,541 of NC_063436.1, read as the reverse complement.
CATCTCACTTGCCCTCTCTGCAGATCTTTTGTATTTTCTTCTCCTTCTTCTCCTACACACAACAATGTCAATACTTCCCCCTTCTCTTTCAGTTTCTATCTCTCGTTCTTTTTTTGCTTGTTGTCTCTCCATCACCTGCTTGGATGCTTGTTGTAGCCTTTCACTCCTTGTTAATTAACACCCATTCTTTTATTATACATATACTGCATTGTTTTGTCTTTATTACCATGCACTGTTGTACATAATGCGTTAATTCCTACATATCAAAGACTCTGATTATGAAGTACTAAACAGTAGGACTGAGCAAAAAAAAAAAAAACCGAAATCCGAATGGATATTCAAACCGCCTCAGAATCCAAAAAGATCCTAACCAAACCCAACCCAAATATGTAAAATATCTGAACAGATCTTTTATCCTAAATCCGAGCACTCGAAATACCTGAACCGAGTCCGAACTGATACATGTAAGTCTATCCCTACTAGTAAACAGAGACAAAAGCAGCACTAGTTAGTACCACAGCTCTATCTCCCTCCAATTACTGTTATGTTGCGTGTGAACCAAGCATTCTGGTTCTGTGTCTAAAGCCCATATAATCTAATGATTAATGGGCCGTAATGGGCCTTATTAAATACATCACAGATTAAAACTACACATTCGTTACAACAAGAACAGAACAGCCTGACTCGGCGGTTCCGACCAAGATGTCGCCGCAGCCACCGCAACGTATTGGCTTGCCATGGCCCGAGCTCAACGATGGTTTGACATACAAAGATGTCGTCTCATCTTCTGACTCAGGTCTTCCTCTTCCCTCCTAACTCTGTTGGATTAATAAAGTTTTGATTTTTTACTATGTTGTTTTTGTGATACAGAGTTAAGGACGGTGTCAGATTTCTACTACAGCAAGTACAAGAGCTCAGCTCCATTGCTTGGGTTCTACTCTTCTTCCCTCCTCCTCTACTCATCTTCTACGTTTTCATTCTTTATTAATATCTTTTTTTCTTCTTTCAGGTGGATTCAACGAATCCAAAACGGACAGGTTGCTCACTCTTTTCATGTAATTTCTTGCTTGATTCTTTAGAATTTTGTAATTTCATTTCTCAGTTCTTTTGGCAGATACAAGTTGATGGGGAAGTTGTAAAAGATCCCAACACACTCCTTAGGTTGGGAACTTGCTTTGTTGTTACAATAGGTCTAAGCACTAATAAAGAGTCTTGCTTTTAGTAAAGGTTGTGTCTTTGTTTGTTTCTTCTGTCAGGAGTGGTTCCAAGTTAGTTTACCATAGGCTTCCTTGGAAGGAACCTGACACGCCTCACTCGCTAGATATTTTGTATCAAGACGATCATTTGGTAACTTCTTCTCCTTCTGAAGACAACTTTAAAACAGTCTTTTTCGATTTTGTTTAAAGTTGTTTCCTTTTGCGTTCTTGCTGCTATCTACAAATAGGATTGACCAATGCGACTTCTTGTTCTTTTAACTTGGTGTGATGTGGACTTCATATGATGCAGATCGCTTTAAACAAACCGTCTGGACTCCAAGTATTGCCAGGAGGGCTTTTCCAGCAAAGAACTGTGTTGACGCAACTGCAGTGGTGTTTTGGTGAATCACACCCTGTCCCTGTACATCGACTAGGGAGAGGAACATCAGGTTAGCTTATAAACCAACTAAGATTCAAGTATTCTTCACGCCTTGATAAAAATGTTGAGCTCTTCACTGGACTTACCAGTTTACATTGCAAAAGCATCTTTACAATGATCTTTATCTCTCTACTGGGGACTTTGTTAAGATATATTTATTTCATTTGTTTCAACGGATGGACTCTTTTCTCAGGTATACTTCTCTGTGCTAAGACAAAGCTTGCAAAAACTAAACTTTCAGCTTATTTTGCTGAGGGGACGTCTCTTGTTGGGTCTGGGTGAGTTCGTTCATACATGATTTCTGGCTTATATTTTTGTTTTACTCGGCTCATTCTTGAAAAGATCTTTGGTGTTATATCATTTAATGATAACAAGTCCAATATTGTAGCAAAGATTCCAAAGAACATGTATAATATTCTAGTCCTTTCTGAAAAGGTGTCAACTAGTATCTAACATAATGAGGTGTAATCCATGTTACCTGTCTGAGAAATCATCTATCACTAAAGTTCATGCACTACTAAAAGGTGATTTTGAAAAGAGTACAAAAGAATGGATCTTAGTTTCCTATCTCAGTTAGCACCTTGTCTATGCTGGCCACCACAATAGCCTACATGTTAAAGAGTTTTTTCTTTGTTTTGAAGTGCACTTTCCATTACGTTGTACTAATATTAAGTAAATTCTTTCAGCAACATGGGTCAAGAGTGTGGAGCCGTAAGAAAAATATCAAAGATATATCGAGCACTAGCAAGTGGTATAGTTGAAGAAGACGAGGCAAGGCCACTTTATTACTTTGCCATGATACATTTATTTCAAATGATGCAACTGAGATAGCCCCCTCTTGACGATGGTTCTTTGTTATTTTTAACATTTTGAAGGTAGTTATCAAACAGCCTATTGGGGTGGTTCGATATCCTGGCGTAGCAAAAGGATTATACGTTGCTTCTTCGGAAGGTTAATTCTAATAACTTAACACCATTAGCTAGTGCAACAGGATAATCCACAGTAATCTAAAATGGTTTCGTGATTTTGCTCTTGACAGGCAAACCTTCTTTCAGCAAAGTAATCGTTTTGGAAAGGGACAGGCAGAGAGATTGCACGCTGGTTAAGGTTGTCATCTTATTTCCAATATGTCACACAAGGATAAAAGCGAATGAGATAGTAATACCAAAACGAAGTTCTTAAAAAAGACCTTGTTACTAATGCAAAACAGGTGGAGATACAATCTGGAAGACCACATCAAATCAGGATTCATCTTGCATACATTGGACATCCTTTAGTAGGTAAAACTTCTGTTTCATTCATTAGCATCTAACAAGAAAAGTTGGATACGTAGCTTTGAGAGACATGATTTACATGGAGTCAGTATCCCCATGCTTTCAATCTATTTGAAGAGACTTGTTTTGCAACTTATAGTTATTTATCAACTAGGCAATCCTGGAACAATCTAACTAGCTGCCTTCAGTAGAAAATTGAATAGAAAATGATGGTGGAATCACATTTCAGTAGAAAAATGACTTAGTCCTGTGATGCTTCAACTAGCTATAGCTGATTCTAGGACATGAGTTGTTTGTGGCATAGTTTAGGAAGGTTTTGCTAGACATGAGTTTTATTTTGGCAGTAGTCTATGAAAGAAGTGATGATTTTTACAGTATCTCAGTGCAAGTCAGCAAACATGAAATCTTAGCTTACATGTTGACCAAAATGCAGGGGACCCACTTTATGTTGCGGGAGGACAACCAAAGGGTGTTGATCCAGATCTTGTAGATGCTACTACTACTTCTTTTGCTGAAGATGGGTACAAATTTGCATTTTATTTTTGCATTTTCCAATACATTTTCGAGTTTCCGTGAGATCAAGGGTCTGAAATTAAACAATGTGGAGCTAACTAATGTAGTATGATGCAATGGGTAGTTTCTTGTGGAGTGTGAGTTGGGACTTGTGTTGGGGAATAATAATATCGAAGCACCTTAGCTGAATATTTCCTTGCAGGGGCTACCAAAGACCTAATCAAGCTGTTCCTGGGGATTGCGGATATCATCTTCATGCACATGAAGTAGAGATACCAAACCTGTTGAACACTCATAAGGTATATAAATCCACTCGTGCTAATGCCACAGTAATCAAATATCTGAACGTTTTTTTTGCAGTTGTCCACCTATCTAAATCAGCTGATAAATCATGTCTGCAGGTTGTAAAGGTAATGGCGCCATTACCACCAATCCTCCAAACAAGTTACTTGGCAGAAGAAAAAGGCCTTTCCTCATGCAAGTTAAGTTGAGTTAGTCTTTCACCAGACAACATTAGATGTTATTCTTCAAGAGTTATCTCTCTTTCCATGTTATTGTCAGCAACAATACAAATACAAACATCAGCTATGGATTTTGTGGAGGCACCTAACTTAAGTTGAACCAAAAGAAGGAAAACAAAATGCCTATAATGACTGACATTTCTAAATTAAGAAAAGAAAAAAGGACAAAAAATGAGATGATATGATACATGATGACAAACAAAGAACTCCAAAACAAACTAATAGTAATGATCCTAAGAAGTTTTTGGTTCACCTGGTTGCTTCTGCTAAACCATTTACCCCTTCTCCTATGTTACCTTTCATCCTTACCGCTAGAGACATCTGCTCTCTCTTCGATATGCTTCCCAAAGCTCAGAATTCCACTAACATCCAGCTGAATCTCTTTGCTACTAACAATTTGCTGCTTAAGATGCGTGCTAAGTGCTTCGGGGTAACTTGCAAGCAACTTGGCAGACTCTGGCAAAGATGTGAGCACGGTTTGGATGTTGCTGCCATCCCAGAAACTGTAGCTCGTAATAGGAACATTCTGAAGGTGTTGCTGATTAATGTACTGAAGGTCCCCGCTCAAGGTTGATGATGACCTGATACTTCCGCCTGGATTTTGTTTCTGCTTGCTTCCATTATCATCTGCGGTTAGTACTGTGCCAAACAGCTTCACATCTCCATTCTTATCGAGCCTCTCAGAATCAGATAAACTAAACGAGTGGCTCCTGCTATGACCAGATAATCCATCTTTATGGAATACCGTCAGAGGCTTTGTAGCTGAGCTAGTACACTTTCTGAGTGAGAAACCTTCACCTGTATGTTGGGTATTCACAATCAAATCAGATTTTGACCTAATAATCCTGCTCGGATCTTGTGTGAATGATCTCCAAGGAATTTGACAAGGTTCCGTACTAGTAGCATTTAATCGACCACTCTGCTCAGGTTTCACATGGCCTACAATCCGAAGCCTCCTATCCAAATTCAGATTGACCTCAGAAAACTGCCAGCCCACGTTATTTGTTTGGACAACAAGAGAATTTGATAACTCGGACTCTGTATGGCAACTTGGATCTCCTTGTGGTACACTGACGTCGACAAGGTCTTCCTCAATGGGAACGTGGTGCAGACACTCAGGGTACCTGAAACTTGAAGGTGCAGCTTCAGCCTCAAGGCCATAATTTATGGCTCTGTTTGCAGCTTGGATTACTCCATCCTGCTGCGTTGAACTTTGATTAGGCAATGCAGTACCTTCACCTCCTGAGCCCTTGTGCGAGCTTTCTGTGGGTGTCTCTACAATTGTACCGGAAAGAGCGCTTGCGCCACAATATAAGGGGTCAGAAGATACAGCGATAGGTGTTAAATTACCTTCATCTATTTCCATAGACAGTTGATCACTGCTCTTAATTTTCTCCGCAGCGACAGATGTCAAATCACCTTCATCTATTTCCATTGACATTGGATCATTACTGTTAATTTGCTCTGCAGCGTGACACTGGCTCTCAACAGAATCATTGTTTACCAAATCTCTGCAAGGTTCCGAAACTAGACCCGGACAGTCCCCATTGATACATGCATTGTTCACGAGACTGGTACCATCTTTCAAACACAATAATGTCAGCCCAATATCTTGTTCTGATCTACTAAGGCCGGCTTCCACATTTGCAGAGCCTGAATGATTAGCTCCCTCCTGATTCATGTTAAAAGGTGAGGTAGGCGAATTCAGACCAATCTTGGCGCTAACTCCATCATTGCATATGGCAGAATTACTCTCCATGGCACAAGGATCCTCCAAGTCGCTTCCACCAACACCCTCATTGGCATTATCAACACTTGCGGATGTGCTAACATTTGCAGATCCAGACTGTCTACATTCCAACCCAAGGCATTTCCGAACTTTGCTAAAGAAAACCCTACACTGATCCGGAGACCTTGTCCTGACGAAGCTTGATAATGAAGCAAAATTCTTGCCAAATAGCGAGAACCCCTGTATAAAGGCAGATCTCTCAGCATCGGTCCAATGAATAGGTCCCGTTTCTTCGCAGCTCTCTTCGGAACATGAGTCCTCGTCTTCATTGCTGTTCTCATTTTGTGTAGAATGAGATATCCGAGGTTTTTTTGCAGCAGGATCAATCTTCAGATGATACATACACTCCTCTCTAGAGTTTATCTGCTCTGATGACAAAGGACCAACAGCTACGACATCTGCACCAAGATTTCCTTTACGAGGGAAACCGAAACTGTGGGAGCACCCTTCAGAGTACTTGCCATCATGCTGCAATGAACTAGAACTGCTGCTACCTCTAAGGGTAATCCTTTTGGAAGAGATCTGTCTGGTTGATGCAACCTTGCCTGCGTTTGATGCTATGATGGAGACGGCACCTAAAATATCAAGAGAGGCAGCCCCCATCTCACGATTCCACTTTTTTCGTGGCGCCAACATGTAGGTGTGTTTCCCTTCTTTACCATAACCACACTGCTTCTTTATCTTCCCAAAACTATCAGACTTGTGGTTTTTGTAGTAGTACTCGACACAGTCCGCAGTTGTCTTCTGAGAAAGATGTGACGCAATTTTCTTGAAATCCTTCCCGTGCATTGCTAGCATATCCAGGAAAGTCTCTTTCTCCTCTGGGGTCCAAGGATTAATTTTTGTTCTTTCCTTCTCAACGTCACATGGATCTTCAATCATCCCATTACTGGAGATAAAACGTGACCTCGCCCTCTCTTTCTCATCCAAAATCATCGCAGGCATTCTCAAAATGTCTCTAAAAGGCTTTAAACGGGTACCATTTTGTAGTTTTTTCATGTAACTTACGAGCTCTGTCGTGGACGCTACACTATCCCTTCTCTGAGCTGCACGCGTATAGTAAACAGTTATTAGACGTCAAAATTCGATGAAAAAGACTTAAATTTATTTGTGATCACTGTCCAAAAAATTCCCGAAGCAATCTTTTGGACAACAACTCCTACTTCATGCCAGACAAAGACACACCAAGGAAGACTTAAAATACCAAGAGAAAAAAGCAGAGAGAAAAGAGATTGTGAATACATTACCTGAAGAAGAGAGCCTCAGGCGTAAAGGTTGGGGAAGCTTCAGACGCCCACTAATTTTGGCATTCGGTAGCACTTCGGTTCTTTTGTTAGACTTTGGTTGGTACTTTGTTAAAGCTAGTTGATGCAGATCTTTCTTCCATGCGAGCTGAAACGCTTTAAACCGAAGTAGCAAAATTTTCTCCCTAGCTCTCAAGAGCTCTATCCTATCGGCAATTTTTTCTTTGACATGAGAATCAAACTGTCTTTGACGTACGCCAAGGAATCGCGAGTCATCAAACGAACTGAATTCTCTTGGAAGTAATTCATTAAATACTCCAGATGATTCACTGGCATATATCTTATTGGTAGATAATAACTTAGCACAGTGCAAGTCTTCATTAGAAACCATATCATCAGCACAAAAAAGGTCAATAGCTTCCTGACTGGCAACAGCAGATGTGTTAATCGCTTTGGAAGAAGCAACTACCCTGACAGACGGCATGCGCAAACTATCTTCATTGCTTCCGACAGTGGCAAAAGCCTGGGGTAGAGACTTAACTTCTCCAGGACTATCTTCAAATATTTCAACAGGAGCCTTGGCTGAAACAGCCTGATGAACAGGATCTCTAACCAGTGTTTCAGCTACAGAGGAAGCTACTATCTCGGGGCCCAAAATACAAGGAGATTCCTGCTTCTTGGACACATTTTCATCCCCCTGACAAAGGTATGAACTGGGTTCAACAACACGGCACTGTCTTCCACCTTCAAGTTTTAGTGCCTTCTGTTTGTTTTCAAGCATATCAATTTCAGACTCAGCCATCTCCACAGCTTTCAAAATATCACCTTTCCAGGCAAGTAATTTGTTCATTGATGTCAACTGAGCGGAACTGAAATCCCCTATAACAGGATCATCAGTACCAAGCAACTCACTGAGCAAACAGCCAAATCGTTCCATTGAGACGTTATCAAGCTCCTCTATATTGATTGGAAGTCGTTCAAGGTAATCACTAGACACGGGACTTGGTGAACGGCAGATGTTACTGACATCACTAGCACCTATGGCAGCCTTCGCAGATGATTTATCTGCAAACCCTGCACACACAAAAATAAAATTAGATGGTATGTTACATTGTTCTTTGCAGAAAATAAGGGGTGAATGTATACAAACAAGTGCAAGACATGAAAAAAAGAGAAGGGAAATCAATGTTTACAAGATCAGATATATGACAGAAGAGCTCAAGTAATGGGAAAATCATGCAGATATATCCAAATAGCAGACAGAGTAATGTATTAAAAAATGTACTGTACCTGGTGATGAACTGCAATCTACAGAAGATGGAGTTGTAGGTGAGCCATAACCTGGAGCAATGGCTGCTGTAGGACTTTCACCAGCAATATTTTTGTTCAAAGAATGCAATTCCCCTGTACCGTTTTCCAACAAAGCCGTTCCATCCTCGATTGTGTTAACATCAACTTTCTTATTCTCATATTTCGCCAGGCCCTCCCCCCACCCAAGACGTTTCTTTCTAGAAATCATCTCCTCAGACAGGGTCGTTGTGGCGCATGCAGTAGCATCTCCTGAAGAAGATTGCGTCGCAGCAACAATTTTAGGAAGAACTTTCTGCTTTTGATCGCTGGAATCACCAACCCCCAAGCTTTTAAAGCTACTTGAGTGACTAAAACCTGAACTCTGAGACGAAAAACTCCCAGAACATACTGGAAGTTTCCCAATTGCTCCCAGGGAACTCTCCTTCCCACTTTTCATGGTACCTTCTAAATCACTGACTCCACGTAACCTATTATCTTCCATGTTTTCCAGGTGAAGCTGTTTCCGAGTCCCCTCTAGCTCTGCATGGCGGATTGGAGGATCTAATGAATTATCATTAGCTAACCTTCGAGCATACATCAAACCATTGGATTGATTTGCAGTAGAACACTCCTTATTTTCATAACTCTTTTCCGAAGTAGGCCGTTCAAACAAGCTAAGACAGTCAGAATGAGGATCTATAGGAAGTGAAGGCCTTTGATCAGAAAATTTCGGCTCGTTTTTAAATTTGAGAGTCTGAACCGGGTTACACATCTCAATGTCCGGCTGATGAGTGGAGTTGGGTGAATCCGAAGAGTTCACCAGAGTAGAATGCGTATCTGAAGCATGTAGCGGCCTTTCATCAACTGACCTCCGACCATTTCTAACACCACATGGCCTCTCAAAAGCTCGAGAAGAGCCGTTGCTCATCTCCAATGTACTGCACTTCTCCTTCTGGCTTAAAGGAACCCTATCATCCCTGCAATTCCTGGTATATCGCCAGTCTCCACGTGGTGCTGACTGTCTATAGTAGTCATGACTAGACTCCTCCGCAAACTGGTACCTTCCGCCCTGCTTACCATGACCTTCAGAAAATATTGAAGACAAAGAGGAAGATGAAAATTAGAAACTCTGCAAGAACCATATTCATCCAATTATTAACTTCTGAAAAGGGTATCTCTCCACGATACTGGAGACAAGACTTTGATAATGACTAAGGAACAAAGTTACGATCTTTCATCCTATTCTTAGATTAATGAGCAAAGGGCTACTAACTCAATTGAGATAACAAACTAGTCTTGCCGGCAAACTATATCTACCTGAGTGTTAGATTCCAATAAATAAAAAAATTGCTCCTTTTAAGAATAGCCTCATCAATTCACTTGGTATCGATCTTCAAAGTTGTAGTATGCTCCAAAAACCCCCCTAAATAGGGATAAGACAAGAACTCAATATAAAAGAAACATAATGAAGATAGGCCTCTAAATCAGCAATAAAAACAACACGAAGCGGCAGATTCTAAGCCCTAATAAGCGAGAAAAAGATGACAAGGAAGCAAGAGACAGAACAAGTGAGAGGATGTTAAGTCACTTACAATTAGGCCTGCGGAAGTCACCAGATCCCCAACGTGAATACTCGCGGGGAACATGGTGAGAAGAAGGAGAATCAAAAGGTGGCTCGGAGGGCCTCTCACGCTTCCTTGGCCTCAGGAGCTCCTTCCGATCCCAAGATGTGTGATCCTGCGGCCATACTGGAAGTTTTCCAACTGCTCCCAGAGAACTCTCTTTCCCACTTTTCATGGCACCGTCTAAATCACCGACTCCACGTAATCTATTATCTTGCATGTCTCTCAGGTGCGGTTTCCGAGTCCCCTCTAGCTCTGTATTGCGGATTGGAGGATCCAATGAATTATCATTAGCCAACCTTCGAGCATACATCAAACCGTTGCTTTCTGTTTGACACTCTTTATTGTCATAACTGTTCTCCGAAGAAGGCCGATCAGAATGAGGATCTATAGGAAGTGATGATGGCCTTTGATCAGAATTGTTATGCTCATTTGTAAATTTGAGTGTCCGAACTGGGGTACACATTTCAGGCTGATGAGTGAAGTTGGGTGGAGGATCCCAAGAGTTCACCAGAGCAGTATGAGTATCTGAAGCATGTGGCGGCCTTTCATCAACTGACCTCCGACCATTTCTAACACCAAACGGCCTCTCAAAATCTCTAGAAGATCCGCTGTTCATCTCCCATGTATTGCACTTCCAGTCCTTGTGGCTTAACGGAACCCTATCATCCCTAAAATTCCTGGCATATCGCCAGTCTCCACGTGGTGCCAACGGTCTATGGTAGTCATTCTCAAACATCCGAGCACTGGACCGAGAAGATGTGTAACCATGACTAGTTTCCTCCTCAAAGTCGTACCTTCCGCCCTGCTTACCATTACCTACAGATAATATTAAAGACAAAGAGGAAGATGAAAATTAGAAACTCTACAAGAACCATACTCATCCAAATACATAATATAAACTAAAAAGTATCTCTTCCAAACTTTGGACATTTACTGCTGAAGGAAAAAACTAGAAGTATAATATTCCCAACAAGGATATACGAACCAAATTCTAGGAGACAAAAGAATCCCACACATGGGCTCCAAATTAAAATCTAGCAGATGTAAGACACCCACAAAACAATACCTATTGTCATCAAATTCTAAACTAAACTAACACCAATCCACAGTCCTGTAAACAGGTCGTGTAGGATAATGACTCAGGAGCAAAGTTAGGTTCTTTTTCCTATTTTCAAATTTATAAGCAAAACAAGAAGCTAGCTCAATCGGGATAATCAGATAACAAACTAGTCTTGCCGTCAACCTGAGAATTAGATTCCAAATAAAATTAAAAAAAAATTGCTCCTTTTAAGAATAGCCTCATCAATTCACTTCCTATCGATCTAACCCTAAATCGAGATAAGGCAAGAAGAACTCAATATGCCTTTGAAGCGGCGGGAGTCTAAGCCCTGAGAGAGAGAGGAAAGCATACAATTAGGTCTGCGGAAGTCAGAAGCAGATCCCCAACGCGAAAAATCGCGGTGAGAAGAAGGAGAAGGAGGCGAATCGAAGGGCGGTGGTGGCTCGGAGGGCCTATCACGCTTCCTTAGCCTGTGGAGCTCCTTCCGATCCCAAGATGCGTGATCCTGAGGCATCAAACTATCGAGAACGATGATCGCATAGATAGATAGAGGATTAATAACCCTTTCACCACACTCCAAACGAGATTAAGAAGGAGGCACGAACGAGCTTGTAATCTTCTTCAGTACTGAGAATCCACCGGTGAAGAGGCTTTCCTTGAGTCGTGTAGCGATTTGATTTTATTATTCTCTGTAAAATTGAGCTCCCAACAAGAGGATGGAGATAGGGAGAACGATGAAAGAGAAAATCCCTGTGACCTTAAGACGCCTATTAAACTCTTTTTCATTATCTTTTTGGCGTCCGCTACTATTTTAAATTATTTTACTTTTATTTTGTAATAAAAACAAAACAAAAAAGAGTAAATAAATCCAAGTTAAAAAAAAAAGTGTTATTTACTTTAACTTTTATTTTGGGCAAGACTTTTTCTTTCTGCATTCGAAGAACTAAACCAAAGTATTAAACCGATTAGGGTTACTAATAATAATTATCATTATCTCTGTTTAATGCATTTTAATCATTTTAAATTAAAAACTTAAGAGCTGTCGTTGACTTATGATACAGAGTGTGGCTCATATAATAATTTAAGACAAATCTTCCAAAGTAGCGGATCTTTGGTCCTATGTCGCATCAGGACAGCTTGGATCATCAGGACAACATAGTTCTGTCTGTTTTTTTTTTCGAAATCAATCGTCTCCGTTTGGTCTTTACTTACAGCTTTGCGTAGTTTCGTAATGACTTAGAGACATCTGCAATTGAATCACATTTTAGAAACTGGTCGATCTGTATAGAATCCAGCTTCACAAGAACGACCTTTGATTTTCTCTGTGAGCGTTTGATCTTCAAAGCTTTGATGGACTCTCTGAAAAAGTTAATAAGTCTCAGAATCCTCTAATTGAGTTTCTTCTTTTGCTGCTATCATTCATACATAACCTTATGTGTTTGAACAAGCAACTGCTGATGATGTCCTTGAATAAAATGGGTATTTACTCATGATTCAAACTCTCCCTTTCTCAGAAGAATTCAGGTAAGTGTCTTCCATCTCAGTGTGGATAGCTGATAAACATAGGGATAACTACTTCGGGTCACAGTATCAAGGCTCATATATCTTCAGTGTAGACATTTCTACAAGATTTCAAAATCCTTAGCTCCATTCGTGTTCGAATCCTATCTATACGTTAAGTTTGTTGAATATTGATTGATGGAATTCATTTGGAAAAGTGATGCAACGTTTGTTAAATAAAAAACATAGATATAGTGATTTGATGCAGTAACAAAACCAGACACATGTTTTTAACTCATCTGCTTGATTAAAACATCAATTTCATCACCATCCATTGGCCTAGAAGAAGCCTAGTCCGCCAATTTTCCCTAAGTTAAAAAGCATATTATATACAGTTGGAAACTGATTTTATTATTTTTTCTCCTTTGTTTCCCCAGCATATACATTTGTGCATCATATCATATCACATCACATAATCAAAATTGTATCACTTATACAAATTAACGGTTTTGTGTTGAGCTTCAATATCCATTACACTCACAAATTCTCATTTAAAGTCTCTTACTTTTGCTCATATAGTCCCTATAAAATGTGTTTTATCCCAGATTATCCTCAAAACTCATAGCATTACAATTACAACACACATAAAGTTAGAAAATCAAAGTACGCTTTTGCCCCTGAAGGTAACTCAAATTCCCGCTTGCGCCTCCCGACAGCCGCAAACTGTGTTCTGTCTGTAAGGGTTTTAGTCCCCATTTGCAAAAAGATGGCTCGTGAATTCTAATCTCTCTTCTTCTTCTTCTTCTTCTCGCAATCAAGCAGGTAAACCCTACAAAACATTTATCTTCTCGCTTTTCTCATCTCTTCTTATTCTTCTCTATCAATTGAGTTCTTTAGCTATTTGAACAATTCAATTGTCCTCTTTCTTCTCTTTAATCTGTTAAGAACTTCGTTTCGTGTGTTTCGAAATTAACAGTTCTTGTTTGGAAATGATGAACTAACCGGATCTAATGTAATGTTTTGTCTGGTGATTCTGGTCCTAACATAATCATCAACTACCCTCTTCTGCAAATAGGAATATACAAAGATGCACTCTCTAAAGACTACTTGCGCTGGGCAGATATTTGCTCTCGCCAAGCCACACGACTCTGTAGGCAAGAGGACACGTAATCGGATTCCCAAAGAGGAGAGGAAGACACTGGTCAAATCTTTCATCAACAAGTATGCAAAAAGTTCATTCCTTTTTCCCCTAAAAGTGTTCTCCTCATTGTAATTGGTGGATTGTTATTTTTACAGGCATCAAAGGCTAAACAATGGGAGCTTTCCTTCACTTAGCCTCACTCACAAGGAGGTGGGTGGCTCTTTCTACACCATTAGAGAGATTGTCAGAGAGATCATCCAAGAAAATAGAGTCCTTGGTACTACTGACTTGATTCTTGACAGCAAAGGCGGTGATGATGACCAGTTGCAGGATCAAACTCTTTCAAGATCCACTGTCGTGATGGATCCTGTGCCCCCTCTATCTTTGTCTCCAGACGGATTACATTCTCCATCCGAGCCTGTGGAGGCTAAGTCACCTGTAAACGGTGGATACTTTAACTGTAGGAAGGCTGGCGTGGAAGTGAATGGACATCAACTTTCCGAATCGGTGGGCTCTTCTACTGACGTATCCAGGACTCAGGTAGCAGCATCATCTTGCAGTGAAGAGATTGATACCAAGCATGATGATGATGGGGAGACAATATGTGATAGTCTTGACGTCAAACCCCAGGATAAAGAAGTCGAGGTGGATAACAAAGACATAGAGTTACATTTCGTTGAACTAGAAGGCAAAAACCTTTTGAACAATAACCAAAGTGGGAAAGATGATAAAGCAGAAATCAAGGATACATTAGGCACAATTGATTTGTTGCCAGAGGAAACAGTTGTTGAGGCATTCTCAGTAACTTCTAGTGAGTTGGCTAAAGTTTGTGAGGCTGGGAAAGAAACTGAGGCAAAGGTGGAAAATGATAGCAGCACTGAAGATCTTGTAGAGATTCCTTCATCCATTTCTGCTGTACCTGAAGAACAAGGGACTGAAGAAGTCATTGTTGTTGGTCAAATGCCAAATCATGTCTCTGTCACTATAGAAAAGAAAGTTGAAGAGAAAGCTGTGACTGGCAACATCCATGACACTAAGGAATTTCGTAATGGAAGTTTAACAACTGAACAGCCAGTGCCAACTTCTGGTACTGAGGTAAAGCTTTTCCCCAAGTATATGTTTTGTTTTTCTTTTACATTCGTTAGTTGCATGACTTATTTGTGAACATCTTGTTTGAGTTTAGGATAATGTATTTCATGATTATGGATTAAGAACATTGATTATAGAATATAGTCGACGTCTTGAATCTCTCTAGCTGTTTTGGAAGTTCATATATGCAAATCTATTAGTTGATTGCTTCTAGAAGCAACTGTGTTAAACGATGAAAATTTTATAGACCTTTTGAATTGTGTAACAGTCTGGAAGTTGTAAGAACGAGATAGCAAGGAGTGAAGTCACAAGCGTAGAGAAGAAGGCAACCGTGGAAAAAGGGAAACTCGATGCTTCGAGCTCTCAGAAAGGAAACGTTGCAACGTTAAACCGAATTAAACCGTGAGTTCAACAAACTCCCCCTAGTCTTAGTTATGCTTTGGTATATTGTGTTTTGGTTCTCCAGAGGTTTCACATGCATTGCCTTTCTTTCTTTCATCTTTTTCTGTGCAGTGAATCGTGGAAAGGGAAATCTAATGTGGAAGGACAGGAAACAAACCCCCTTTTGGCAGTTCTGAAATCGTTTTTGACAGCCTTTGTGAAGTTCTGGTCCGAGTAATAATATATTATAGAGATATGCTGTTTCAGTATTAGTAGTTTTTGTTACTGAGAGTTGCTAAGGTTAAAAGATGAGATATGGTTTGCAATGTACTGTACAATTTTTTGGGTGTTGAAGGGTTAAATTATATGAATGTAGTTTAATCCTCAAGAACATTTCAAGACACAAAACGGATCTAAAAGATCATTGGTCTCAATTTGATTTATCTTGTTTGTTGCATAGAAAAGTTGAGCCTAGATTGGTCAGAAACAAGTGCGTTGGGTTTGGTTACACCACACGAACTGAATGATGCAGCAAAACCCGCCACTTCCCAAGGATGACATGCAATGCAACCAAACAAGCTCTCTCATTCTGTTACAGCGGCTCAATTTTCATTTTGGTTATTTAAACAGAGACCACAAGCTTTTGTTGCTTTAAGCAAAAAATGAAAAAAGAGCCAACAACAAAGATGATGAATGGTGGTGGTGGAGTTGAGTCAAAGCCACGCAAAGGCCTACTTCCTGATTACCTCGGATCTGTGAATATGAAATACGTGAAGCTTGGATACGTTTACTTGCTCTCTCTTTCCAACACCTTCTGCTTCTTCCTCCCTCCTTTTCTCCTTCTCTTCATCTTTGTTTCTCGGTTCCTCCCAATCTTGGCTTACCCTTTATTTATCTTCTTGCTTCTTCTCATTTACCACTTTCTCACTCCTTCATCCTCTGTCTTCCTCCTTGATTTCTCATGTTACCGCCCGCCTGATCATTTCAAGGTCATGTCTCTTTCCTTTTCAACATTGTATCTCTCTCATTCTCATTGTTTGCTTTTGTACAGATCACCAAAAGCGACTTCATCTCCCTGGCAATGAAGTCTAATAACTTCAGCGAGACTTCCATGGAGCTTCAAAGAAAAGTGCTGGAGCAATCAGGCATAGGAGAGGAGAGCTACATGCCAAGAGTGGTCTTCAAGCCTGGCCACAAAGTGAATCTCCGCGATGGCCGTGAAGAAGCAGCGATGGTGATCTTCGGAGCTATCGACGAGCTTCTTGCAGCCACCAAAATCAACGTGAAACATATCAAGATCCTGGTGCTGAACTGCGGAGTCCTCAACACCACGCCTTCTCTATCGGCGATGGTGATCAACCATTACAAGCTTAGGCATAACACGGAGAGCTACAACCTCGGTGGTATGGGGTGTGGAGCCGGAATCATAGCCGTTGATTTAGCTAAAGATCTTCTGAACGCTCATCAAGGCTCATACGCTTTAGTGGTGAGCACTGAGATAGTGAGCTTCACTTGGTACTCAGGCAATGACGTCACCTTGCTCCCACCAAACTGTTCCTTCCGGATGGGAGCAGCTGCGGTCATGCTCTCTAGCAGGCGTATCGATAAATGGCGCTCCAAATATCAGCTTATGCAGGTGGTCATAACATATAAACATTACTCTTGCTCTGATCTTTGTTTTGACGTATGAGACTATTAACAGCTGGTGAGAACGCATAAAGGCATGGATGACACAAGCTACAAGAGCATGGAGCTGAGAGAAGACAGAGAAGGAAAGCAAGGACTGTACCTATCTAGAGATGTAATGGAAGTAGCTCGCCACGCACTCAGAGCAAACATTACAACGCTTCGTCGTCTTGACCCTTCTTTTCAGCATATATGCGTACTGGCAACGAGTAAGAAAGCTCTTGACGAGATTCAGAAGGATCTCAAACTGACGGAAGAGAACATGGAGGCGTCGAGGCGGACGCTGGAGCGTTTTGGGAATACGTCAAGCAGCAGCGTATGGTACGAGCTGGCTTACTTGGAACACAAGGGGAAGATGAAAAGAGGAGACAAGGTTTGGCAGATCGGTTTCGGGTCAGGGTTTAAATGCAATACTGTTGTATGGAAAGCCCTTAGAAACATTGAACCTTCAAGACACAATAACCCATGGAATCTCTGAGGATTTAAGTGTATGATGACTAACATGAATAAAGTGACTCATTACTAGAAATAATAAAGATTGCATTTGAACATATCTCTGATGCTATGGGATCTTAAAGAGATGCAATGTGCCCTTGACATTTTTATTATCATCATCATAAGATAAAAGCTGAACTTAACTAGTTGACACATGAAAGGATGAAACTATACAACCTTTTATACATTGCGTTGTAGCAAAAAGTTGCAAAGCATAGAGGAGAAGAAAGTAACCAGCTTGAAGCACTCTCTTAGACACAAATGGTGCTATCTGGAGCCACAATACCCTCAAGCTTCCATCCACCAGGTCCAGCCAGAGAGAAAGCCTGTGATTCCCAAATATAAAGAATTAGTTTTTTTTCATATATCAAAGAAGCAAGTCAGGAAGAAGAAGAAAAGAATACAAACATCATCCCAGGAGTTGCCAAAAGCTAGAAGCAAAGCAGCATTGCAAGTTTTCAACTTTACAGAAGCACCAGAGAGCATGGAAGCTGCTTCTTCCCATCCCTTATTATGCCCCATACACCTGTGTGCAAAAATCATATAAGAAACGAGATAACACAGCACCAAGGATGCACACAGTTACTAACATACATGACAGTGGTGATGTCAGGGGATGAGTATTTGGAGATGATGTGTTGAAGATGGTCGGCGGTTTGGCCGTCCATAGCAGCAATGGAGTAAAAGCTTGGGATGAAATGTACATTTGCCTCCATAAAGCCATCAACTTGCGCTTGCATTGACTTCAGCGTCTCCTTAGTTCGAGTCGCGTCGCTGTGAAATTAAATAACTTTAACACTCAAGAACCAAACTGATACTTGAGAAAGCTGAGGTTTTTGGGATAAAGACCTGGAGAGGATGAGTTGGGGAAGCCAACCAAGTGAGGAGAGGATTTGAGCAACTTTAGCAGCATCGGCGTGTCCGGTCTTAGTTAGAGGACGATCATGGTCTATCATTTAGAGAGATGTAGAGAGATCAAGATTGGATTTTTGATTGATGAGAGAAAGAGAAGAAGAGTACCTTTGAGGGAAAGGTGGTCCCAGGAACTGTGAGCGTGACGGAGAAGGATGAGGCGGCGAGAGATTAGTGATGAAGGAGAAGCAGTTAGTTCGGTGGATGCACGAGGCGGAGCTGTTGAGCAAGAAGTGGTGGTGGTCCGGTTTTGGCCGGAGAAGAAGAAAGGAGATGGACACTGGAAGCTCAGCATCGCATCCTTATCTCATTTAATCTTCTGTCTTAAACTGATTTTCCCGGAAACAAATAGTGAAGTTTTTTTTATTGTGTTCAAATTGTGAATTATTATGTTTAAATAAAAGGCTATTGGTTTGAGACGATGACTAAGCAAAAAGAATTCTAATTTTTCTTCTTTCGAACAATTTAGACTGAACCAAACCGCAATTAAACCGAAATATGTCTGTTATATGTAACCAAGCAGATACTATGTGGAAATCAAGATAAACCATACTGTGTGGCAAATCAGTCATAACCAAAATAATCTTTCGAAAATAACTTGTTTAAACTATTCTAAATCGGTTTACAAAATGTTTTAAATCAGTTTAAATCAATCTAAATTAGTTTAAATTTGTTAACTTAAGTAATAATGTTACAACAAATATATAAATTTGAGTAATTTTTTTGTATATCTAATTCATCAAAATAATTTTATAGTTACACCTAAAAACAAAATATCTTATATAAATATAAAAATAAAAATAAAATAAATCCGCTTAATCACTAATACTTGCCTTGTTGTGGCCTAGCTATTTCTTGAAGATATTTCTTTAGCCTAAACCATTACTGGATAAAAAACCGCTTTACCGTTTTATAACTAAAGAACACCAACGAACTGGATAAGCTCCTCAGAATTTCTCTCTTGTTCCTCTCTCATTTTCTCTCTTTCTCTTTTGTTTCTCTCTTGTTTTTCTTTTGTTCTTGAGTTGGGTTGTCTTTTATTTTTTAATAAGTTGTCACAACATTTAAAATCAGAAAATGGTATAAATCTTAACATTTTACCAAAAAAAAAAAAAAAAACAGATGTTGTAAAGCTAGAATGAGGATTAAAGCTCTAAAGAGTGGGAGACACACGGAGTAACCGTGAGGCTATTTGGATGTGAGGTAGGAGAGAAGTGTGTAACGGCATGACATGACACCCCTTCTTCATAGTATAAAGAAGCATCATCTCAATGCAATAGTGCATCATGCATCATCCTATCACTATTACTGTTTACATGATGATGAGACCCATGAGAGTTGGGTTAGCAATGACACTGCTCATGACCATAACCGTTCTTACCATAGCCACTGCACAGCAAGAGGATCAGCAACCACCTCCACCGATGTTGCCAGTGGAAGAAGTGGGAATGTGCAGCAGAACATTCTTCTCGGCTCTGGTTCAGCTGATACCGTGTCGAGCAGCAGTTGCTCCTTTCAGCCCGATTCCACCAACCGAGTCGTGTTGCTCGGCGGTTGTCACACTTGGTCGACCTTGTCTTTGCCTCCTTGCCAATGGACCTCCACTCTCAGGCATTGACCGATCCATGGCTCTCCAGCTTCCTCAGAGATGCTTTGCTAATTTCCCTCCATGTGATGTCATTAACTAGAAGTCCTCTAGGACCGACTTATCATCTTTTTCTTTTCATTTACCTTTCGCTGATTAGTGTATTATTATGGTCTCGGACTTGCAAAACATTAATAAAGATAATGATAATCAAACTGAAAACTCCAAGTCATTTTTAATAAAAGATTCCCTGCTTACACTCTTATCCCTTAAATCAACTTCGGTCAAGAAGATTAATCGTACCGCTAATCCATAGGAAAATCAAAACCTCATTCGCCGTCCTTGGTTATGGATAAAGAAGCACCAGAGACTAAAGAGCACACAACCAGCTAGAGATCTACTTCCCAGGGAGAGACATACTAGGCCATATGTCAGAGTTCTGTTATGAGTTGAAGAGATTTGACCACAACAAGGGTAACTGAGAAGCCTCAAGTGAAGGAGAATCATCAAGTGGGTGGAATAAATCATGACTTGGAATTGAAAAAAGGAAATAAAGCCATTGCTTTCTTTATAAACTCTCTCTATATATAAATACAAATATGTTGCAAGTACAATAAAGCCTATGATTTGGCAGCATAAGCTTTAATTGAGTTGTACGAATCTTCGGATATTTTCAGGAGAGTGGATGATGCGGAGGAACATTCCTACAACTCTTTAAAACTGTAGAATGTAAAGAACAAAAGGACATGAGCAGTGGTTTCAGCACATAAGAACAAACCCCACCAATGCTTCTTCTCAGACAACCGGACAGCTTCTTTGAAGCCCTTAAGAGGACCAAACTCTACGGTATGTAATAATCTCATATTCTTCTTCCTTTCTCCTCCTACTAGAAACAGCCACCACATACACGAGACCCTTAAAGTTCTGAAAGCAAAAAGACTAGTAGAAAGGTCCGTTCAAATTAAATACTGCAACACAAACAAACAGAGACGCTGGGATGTTCTCTGGTTCTTGAAGCCTTGCACAATAGCCAACTTTAACTCTTTCTATATTGATCAAGATGATGATGATCTTGTTCAGCTTCTCAACACGTAATTCATGAGAAAATTTGAATCTCAATTACAATAAATTTGTTTTAAAAAGAGAGAGAGAGAGAGACACACAACAAATCCATCTCTACTTATTAAAAAAAATCAAGAACAAAGAACTCTTTAAGTCTCTCTATCCTCATCATCATCATCTTGAATTATCCCAAATCGTGATCAAGGAAGTAAACATGAGAATATATACAGAGAAAGAGACATACAAGCAATTAAATTAAGCACGGCGAGGAGAAGAAGAGGAGAAGAAGCAATCAAGAAGACGAGACCAAGCAATTCTGGCGCGAGGGAAGACTCTCCTGCTATAAACCCTACCTTCCATTCCCATCTCCTCCATCGTCTCCACGAACATCGTCAAGCATCTTATCGGCGGTATGTACAGCGTTAACGGCGCCGCCGAGAACGCTATCGTGAAAAACAGCTGCAACATCCTTTTTTCAGGTTAACGCAGATCGCAATTTTCTTTTTTTGTATTGGCCTTGTAGAGAGAGAGTATCTAACAGGAAATGAAATAACGTAAAGATATATTTGGTTAGAGAAGAGATAAGAAGATTGCTTTCGTCACGAGTTATCCTCTCAGTTTTAACTTTTACTAGGGCCGGGTCCGCCCTACGGGCGGGATAAAAATTAGAAAATAATTTTAATAATTAGAATAAATATTTAATACTCCTTCCGTTCTTTTATAGTTGACGTTTTACAAACTTTATTTTGTTTTTATATAATTGTCGTTTCCAGAATTTTAGGCAAAACTTGACCAAATGAGACTTGTTTTACCCTTCTTATTATGAGCTGTCGTATGAAATAAATTTGATAAATTAATGCAATCAGAGGTTAGAATAGGTATTCTGATCATTACCTAAATTTGTGTGAAAAGTTGCAAAACGTCGTTTAAAACCGAACAGAGGGAGTATAAATTTTTATTAATTAAAAATATACATATTAAATCAACCATGCTATCTCGAAAATTTAGATATGATTTCTAAGATAATATTACTTGTTATTTTTAAAAATATGATTTTTTGTGGTTAAAAGTTTTAAAATGATTTTTCTTTTGTTAAGTAATCTATGTTTTAATTATATTAAGAATTGAATGTGGCATTACATTATTTATTGTGATTTTCTGGAGTTGGATGACCATAAATAAACCCGTGAAAAGCAAACTAACTTGTAAATATAGATGAGAAAAATATTGGGGTAATGTATGATTATTCTATATCTTGTTTGTGTGGTTTTTATGTAAGCTTTTGCAAGATTATTATATATTAACTTTTATGGTTTTTTAAATAATGTTAGGATATGTAGTGATTACGTATGAGATATATGTGATGTTCTTATTGTATGTTTTTTGATAATTAGTAATCCATAATTGGTTGGTCAATTGTGTGTTGCTATAATTATTGAATGACTTTTATAGTAGATAGCTTAGTTAAAGCTTCATGAGATTAAGGTACCCCGTGGTTTGGGTACATTGTCATTCAGTTTGACTAATTCACTTTTAACAATTGTTTCTGAAGTTTGAAATTTTTACGGTGTATTTTGTATATCTTTTTTTTTACAAAATGGATACTTGTTTTGGGTTTTTAGAACATTATATGTTTTTAGAACAATTGTTTATATGTTATCATGTCTGAATTGAATTTGTGGTTGTTGTGAGCAATTTTTAATCATGTGAAACATTAAGTTAAACTCCATTGCGAGATCAATTGTGGGGCATAATTATGTTTAACGGAATGTTTTTATTAAAAAGAATTTCAATTTATTTATGGATGTTCAGAAAGTGTTTTCTAACCTTCTCAACTCTTTGAAAACTCATGGATGAGTTTACAACTGTTCTCCACTTCTTTTATATGCTTCATACTCGATAAAAAATCGTGACATGTAATATAAGTTTATTCTCTCTTAAAAAAAAATCTTACAAAACTGATTAAGCTTTTCTAAACACATTGACCAAAAATACATATCTTAAAACAAACACTCAAAGATCACTTTTTAATGCTTGAGAAGCCTATTGGCTTCCTTGAAACCATGAAAGTAAGCCCCATGAATTGTAGAGTAGTGGGTTATATATGTTGCTTCCCCTGCAAACATGGCTTGAAGCTCATAAACCTTGGCTTGATCATGTAACTGACCCTACCACCCTTCTTGTTCACCCTTGGCAATGGCTCAGCCGATCAGATATATCAGCCGATCCGCCACGGCTATGCTGGGAGAAGAACATCTAAGCACCTAGCCGTTAAATTTGCTTATCTGGAAGGCAATATGTTCGACGTTACCAACGTACTCCCTGATGCGGTCATGTGTAAAGTGGATTGAGCGTCGATGTGCCAATAAACAGAAAGAAAGTCCACATCACATGCCTGTGAATATCCCACTGAGGGAGATCAATCCAGAAGTTACCATCATTTCATTCACCCGCAGCTTATATCAAACCACCGAGTTAACCGTTCGTCTTGGGGGTGTACCAAGCCTGTACAAAAAGCTCTTCAGGGTGAAGTAAACCATTGGCTCTGTTAGCAACCGAAGGATTATGCAACCATGACCAAGGCAATGCAAAACCTTCTAGTATCCCCACAGGATTATAAATAGTGGCACATCTGCCACATTTCCAAACTTTATTGAAGTCTCTGTTTTGCACCACTTCAGTCTATCCGAGAATTATCCTTCCTGTAGCAAAACCTATGGCTGAAACAAAGAGTAAAATTTGTTTTTGTCAGAGATTCCAAATTATCAGGAAGTTATTAGTAAGAAGGAGTGTACAGATGCCAAATTAAAAACAAAACATATTTAAAGCGTACATACCTTTCCATCAACCAGTAGCAAGAAGAATATGATAGTTTGACTTTACTCAGATCATAAACTGGATCAAATCTGTCGAAAAAAAAAACTGGATCAAATCTAAATATCTATCTTTCAAGTATATGAATATTAATAATTGTGCAGATAACATTCAAAACAATGTAGAAGCCGAAGAATAATTGGGTTCATTGCAAAGAAGAATTGGGTTCAATTAGATTTCCAAAGTTCGTAAGATCAAATCAATTCAACCCAGCCCAGATTAGATCACTCACCTTAGGTTTCAGATCCGATTGGTAATCGAATTTCCAATCACTGAAATAGGGAAATGAAGGGGCACGACTCTGACCTAGAAGACCAAGGCCACATTTCTCGTGCGTTGAAGCCATTCCCGGGAACTTGTGATGATCCATAGACCAATGGGTAACCGGATCGTCGAGTTCGCCGCCATTGGGACGAAATTAAAACAATCGAGGGAGAGAGGAAGAAGGGTCATGAGCAAAGAAAGAAAATGCTCTTCTACCTCCATGGCAACTTCTATATATACTCAATCAGAGTGATAAAGAGGATTGAAGCTCATGGAGTGGAAGTCGTTGATTGATTTTCATAACTGCATACGTTTCTTGGTGAGAAGGAGAACTGAAAAGGCTCTCCTCTCTTTATTATCTAACGTGGTACTCTCTAAGGAGAGATAAAGCTCTATCATTGGTTGATTATTTTTTCTGACGTGGAGGGCCTCTCCATTGAGGATATTTGGCTTTTAGTATTGTACTAGTGGTATTCCGGCGCTACGCGCCGGGTTCGTATGTTTTATTTTCTAATAATTTTAATTTTTTTTGTATCAATTTGATAGTCCTTAATGATTGTAGTGAATTACTTTGTTTTGAAGTTGTTTAGGTCAAAAATGAATAGCATAAGTGATTTTCACTAATCGATTTAATAAAAATAGAATAAATAGGTGATAGTTGCACCAAAGTAAATATAGTTGATCTTAAAGCATAAAGTAAAATTGATGTTCCAAAAGAAAAACATGTAAATGCATGTGTTTGAATGAAGATAACAAATTTTTTCTCCTTTTAAAGTATTAACAATCCTTACATGTTTTGTCCATGTCATAGATGTGAGAATATGTTAAGAATTCATTGTGGACATGTTGGTTAAATACTTTGTCTTCAAAATAATCTTGAATTCATGTTTATTGTGTTGCATTTTTTATTTTATTTTAGTTTGTAATGTATATTGTAAACTAAGACTTGGACTTCTTTTTCCAGATTATTCCATTTAGTTTACTGTTACGATGGATTAAATTGTTTTGTTATTTATTAATAGTTTTTCAGTTTATTATATCTGTGGATGGTGGTAATTGGACAATCGTTCTTTAGAGTCAAAGTGTGCCAAACATAGTTTAATCGCAGTGCTTATATTGCCGTCTGATCAACAAAATTGGCAAAACTGAAAAACACAACATTTTCTGGAATTTTTCTTGTGTTAAAAGCTTTTGACGAACTAAAGGTCAACTTTGGGTTCACACTCAGGTGGACGACATCCACCCAGCTACATTCTTATGTTTATATCCCCGAAGTTTTAAAAAACGTTGTATGTCGGGGAAAGCTATTTCCTGTAGAGTCAATTTATCTTCGATGGAGTGTGTTTGGAAGAGAAATAAGAAGCTGGGAAATATTATGTTATTGACTCACTTAGGTGTATAAGTGTTTAATTTTAAAATATCAAAGCCCAAATATTTGCATAGACCGAGACCTAATAAGCCTTACAATTATTAAACTGAAAGCTTAAACTATGAAAATATGATAGATGACAGCTGGGCTGAACGATAATTGAGAGCCACTATAACGTCTACTCAAGATTGGTACACCTCATTGGCTTCTTAGTTGTAGGCTCTGGTGATGTCCCAACTGGGTCTGGGTCTGCAGCCTTGCTCCCGCTCTCACTCAGATGTGAAGATGAAGAAGTCTTGATGATGACTTTGTGGGGGTAGACAAAGAAACTGGACTCAGAGCACGATCACACATGCAGCAAGAGTGAGTTTTTTGTCCAACTGCGACTTGATCAGAGCACAGAGACCAAATCCCTTGGAGTCTTGAAAGATGACCTCGAGCTACTTCTCGTAACCTTTGAAACCGATTTGCAGACAAAGCCATCTCACCTTGTTGTATGAGCGACATGACTTGAGAACGATTGGATTGGGGAACCAGTTTTGATTTAGACGAAAGGAAAATATAAACTGAAAAGTATAAGAGAGATATAAGTATATTAGGAGACTCAGTGCACGCTACAACTCGATATTGTCATGATTGACTTGAGAGTAAAATGATTAGAAGAAAGAGTAAAATGATTGGACGAAACTTACGTTGGAGTAGACAGAAGATTTGAATTTCTTGATTCCACCGTTTGGGTGAACGTCTTCAATGCTGTAACCGATGGAATATTTAAAAGTCAATAGCCTATACAACTATATGGAATATTATAACTTTGAATTTTGTTTACAACTCTAAATCGAACTTATGAACATTTTAGCTTTCACGTGTTTAACTAACAAAAAAAACTGAAAACTTTTGGGTCATAGCACAATCAGAGCATCATGATGGCACACATACATGTCTTAAGTCTCTGGTTTGGTCATTTAAAAGCAACATCCAAACAAAATTAAGTCTGAAAATCAACTAAAATTCTCCAATCTTATTTCTCCTATCCACACTTATTTTAGTATACGTACTAAAAACCTTTATAAAGCTGCTTCTTTCTGCTTTTTAATACAGTCACGGAGTTCATTTTAAATGAGGAAAAGATCAATACAAACTAATCACACTTGAAATCTAACCTTGTTCACCGCATTACGTTGGTAAAAGCTGAATGCGGGTAGGACACAAGCAAACCTTTCCTTGAACTATGATCATAAAGAACGAACAATGATAAGACTACCACACCAAATATATATATGTTCTTGTCTGAAATCATATCTATGAAAAGAGGCTTACATTCTCATCGACAAAGAGCATGTCAACACTCGTCAATTCACCTCCTTTCCTCACATTTCTTGCTTCCCTCTGGACCTCCGCAACGTTGGAGCAGCGTCCTGCTTTCAAATCAGCAAGACAGACTTGGGAATTCGCCATTGTAATAACCAGAAATTGAACAGAGAGATCTTCTGGTTCTCGTCGAAGCTGTGATGCTCATGTCTGGATGAGGAAGTATTTATACCCGAAGCTCTAGTGAGTAGGTACGGGAAGAGAAGGAGTCGGATTGAATGCTGAGGAGTGGATAAATCACGAATTAACAGGAAGTAAAGAAGAGCAAGATGAAACGTTGTAACGTCCATGGCGTTATCATCGACTTTCATCTCGGAAAAAGCGGCGGCCGTAAGATGAAGATACGACTTAGATGACGACATGCGATTTCGGGTCTCAATGCATTATATTTAGAGATAGGCCTGAAATGAAAACACAGAATATGGTTTAATAAATCCACACACCCAAGCCCAGACAATTGAGACCCAAAACAAAAATAAAATGTTGTGATTGGCCAATTATTTTTGATGACGTGGCAGCATAGATTTTGAGGAAATGCTGCTTTTAGTATTGTGATACACAAATTCAATCATGCGAACATTGTTACACAATTAGGTCGTTTTCCGCGCTACGCGCGGATAATTACTATTTAAATTATACTAATGATTTTATTGTGTTAATATCAAATATTGTACAATGTTTTTGTGTTCATAAACTATCTAGTGTGTAGAATATAGTATTTTAGGAAAGACATGCTCTGATTTTTGTTGCATATAACTTTTTTTCTCTCATTTTCGTAATAATTTTTTTATTTTTTTGCTAAAATACTAAAATTGAGTTTAGAATACATAGAAACCTCAGAATATGTCACACTAAAGTTGTTCTTAGTTATGTTTTCTTGGTGATAATCTTCTTAGCTAAATAGTAATTTCTTTTTAAATAAATTTATTAATCAGTATGTATTATAAGCCTTTAAATTTATATTTGTTATTACCTTAAATATTTTGGAGATAATTTCTTGTCACCACAACAAATTTATATTTTCAATTACATATGTTCTGCAACTCCCTGAATAGAGATGTTTGGCTGATTTATAGTGTAAGCTCATCATCATTGATTAATAATATAGTTTAAAATGAGTTAGAATGTATGTTTTACAATGTAAATATTTTAATTTGTATGAACATATTTAAAAGCAGTCCAACTATGAGTTTGTTTCTATTTTTGGATTGTAGTGGTTAGTTTCTAACATCATGAGAATGTGTCCAACTACATTTGCTATAGTTGCCATGATTAGTTGGCTATTTAATTTTATTTATTGTTAGGGCAAATTTTTTATTTTGTAACATGGGACAGAAAATATGAAAACTATTTCCTACTACAACTTTTTAAAGCAACATTTTTAAGATACTGATATACCATTTCTGTAGCTTAATAATAACTTAAAATTTCTATCATCTAGATATTTAAATATTAATTTAAATGATAAAAAATCTGAAAAATAAATAATCTTAACTGATCAGAATTTAATGGTAAAATATTATTTCTTTGTGTTCATATCTAATTCACTCGTGTCATAAATTCACAAATTTCTTATTTGTAAGTCAAATTTGGAAAGTTGAATTATTGAATAGGGGATACGGCCAATACATAATTGGCCGACAAAATTCATTTATTTTCAAAATAAAAAAATAAGATGATAGATGTTTTATTCAGATTCATACTACTCATCAGTTATCTTCGACTTATTTTTTTTTATCATCTGTGGCACAATGGCCTAGTAGTTCCTCTTATTAGAGGCAGTTATAGGGTTCCAACCCCGCTTGGTGAGATGGCAGCAGAGGTGGTACGACCTGTGACCCACTTGCTCCTCTCATTATCTCTGGTTTGATTGTAAGAAACATTAGCAAACAATTCACCTTACTATTATTCAACACAAAAACTTGAGTGTTGTGAAAATTGTTTTTTTTTCTCTTAATATTAGATAAATTGGAAAAGAAAATAGTGCAACTTGGTTACCCTTTATTGTTCTTCTCTCTCTCCTAAAAGTAATGTTAGTATTTGAAACTTTACATGATGGTTTTGAGCTTCGAGAGCTCCGGTTTGGTGATGAATTTCTTATAACTTGAGATCTCCTAGAAAGCACTCTTTCCAATGGATTGGCGCCTATTGGTTGTTTTATTATCTCTCTCTGTCTTCTTCTTCACTTCATAATGAACTTATAAAAGATTGAGAAAAATTAACCAAATCACATTACAGACAATAAGACTATATTTGTTATCATCATCACTGGAACTAAAACATTGTTGATTACCTGATTTTTTTTCATACTTTACTGAAAATTAGAAGATCTGAATTTTCTGCACGTTGGCGGGTGCTTGATATTAAAACTATATATCACAGAAGTGAAAAATAAAATAAATATAATTACAAATAGATTTATACATCAACTTATATATCATATTTGGTATAAATATGTATATATATATATATATACATTTACTATCAAAGTTAACTGTAAGTGTACATTGATAATGCAAAACTAAAGCAATACGAATCAAATAAAAAATTGTTAATAGTTAATTGATTCAATTTTTATTTAAGTTTATCGGTTTATTAAGTTAATTAACATACTGATTTTTACCAGTTTAACATATTTTAACTATAGAAAACAAAAATGTAAAATTTATTAAAAATTATATATTTAAATAAAACATATTTAAAATTAAGAAATAAGATACATTTAAAATAAATAAACATTAAATAATGTATAATATCATTTTCTGTAAAATAATAATGTTAACTTATTATTTAAAAAATAAAGTGAAATAGTTAAACTATCAAAATAAACAAAATAGTAAAAAGTATATTTATGGTTTTTCTTTCAAACAGATGTAGTAAAAATAAAAAATAATAATATAAAAATGTAAAATATTGTTTTCTTTTAAAATAAAATAATATTATATTTTTTTAAATCTTTCTTCGCATAGCAGAAAACTCCTATTCGTTTTTTGTATACAAAGAAATAATTTTTTTTTTGTTTTTTTTTAAATTTTATTTATAATGATTTACCTGTAGTTGTCTATTAACATAGCGATACATAATCTAAGTTATAATCGGTGCCGCTAGGAGACGATGCAATAATCATGATCATGCGAGAAGCTAAGACATGGATTTGGTGGATTTGACAGAGTGAGAATTGTAGATGGATTTATTCTCTTCTTTGACTATTTTTTTTTTCTTTATATCACAATGTGTTTCGTCTATCTTTGTTTGTTTGATTTGTATAGCTTACAACAGCTTCGCAGTTGATTTCAATAACTATTTGCAATCTCTATAAATTTCAAGACTGTACCTTAGACATTGGTCGGTTCCTACACCTACTTTGTCAGTATAGAGTTTTTCATAGTTACACTTGTCTCTTGTTATAAATATATTATAATAAACTAATCGTTTTTATCACCTATTAGTATGATATTCATTTTCTGCGTATTGGTTTTTATTTCTTTAGCTCAATAATAAAACCAGAAAAACATTATCAAAGCGCCAAAAAAAACTATTAAATCAATCACACATTCGTATCACAACTTTGTAAATTAATTAATGCATTTATGCTTTTTATTCTTGAATATCTCAAAGACCATTACATGTCCCAAGTTTCCTATCCAATTGTCATCTTATGGACACCACAGGTATGTAACCCCACTCTGTTTCAGCCACTAAGCACTTGGAAGGAAGGATGATTGTTATATATTTGTAACCAAAATCACTATATAACACCACCGTATATGACCACATATACTTTGACTGATCAATTCAAACTCCCATACCCATATGAAAGCTTCTCTTAGTTACGTACTCAAGTAAAATATGTAGATTCTTTTTTCTTTTGCCACCATCTTCTGTACCTATTACCACCTAGAATATACAACCACTGGAACGGGAAGGAAATATAATAGTTAGCAATATAAATTCAAACTTGGTTATCAGAAATTAAGAAGAGGTAGTGAGTCTAGAACACGCTATGATTCCTCTGTCTAGACCTTCCAAGTAAACTCCTTTTGAGAAGTCTAACTTTCTCCCGCCCGCATCAGTCACCACACCACCAGCTTCTTCCACAATCACAACTCCAGCTGCGTGATCCCATATCTTCTCCTTGTAACTCGACTGCGCAAACTTTATGAACACTTCAGCGTGCAATCGCTGCATACTTAACCATGCTGTACACTCTCATAGGCTGTTTCCTGAAGAGAAGATTCGTTGGAAAGATAATATATATAGAGACTTTTGAAAATAAAATAAAATAAAATAAACAAATAGTAGTTTACCTAACTCCCATGCTATTGGCAAGTCCTGCGGTGAACCTCTTTCTTGACCGAATAGTTAGGACATCCTAGTACTCCCAACAGGACTTTACCGTCCTCTATCAGAGCCAAAGCAACCGCGTACTGATCACCACGAACAAATCCTAACGTCCCATCTACGGGATCAAGAACCCAGTGTCTTCCCTTTGGACCTCCAGTGGAGTTGCATCGACCAATAGCCTTTAGAATGTCATGCGATCCCAAGGGTTTATCTGGCTTGGGAAGACCGTATTTGCGAGCTTCAGACAATGCTTCGTTGACCGCGTTGGAGACAGAATCTAAAAGACCTAAAGACTCGGACTTGGAGAGGGAATCGGTGTCCTCTTCAGCGACAATAGAAAGGTTCTGAGTACCAAAAACCTCAGCTAAAACCCAGCTCACAATCGCTTGAACACCCCAATCTGTTAACACAACAAAGCCAAGAAACCAATCACAGTATGAAACTCTGACACTAAACACACACACTTTCTCACAACTAAAAATTTGGCAATGTCGGTTGGAACAAACAAAACTAAGCAACAATGGACACACAGAGCCTTCATTGAAAAATACAACAAAATATATTTTTCGACTACTAAACTACTAATAATGCAAACTTTACAAAAGATCCTCACCTTTTACAGCAAATCACTGTCGTTTACAGGTTCGTTGAATCCTGCTAAAAATCATAAACATGGGTGAGTGTGCCGATTGAACAAAAGAAGCGGAGACCATATTAACATAGAACTGGTTTTACAGTTTTCAGGAGAAAAAAGAGACATACAGTGTAAGAAAGTCAGCAAATGCACTGATCGCAGTGATCAACCATATCTTGTTAATTTAATGAAATCAATCTTAGAGCAAACCTATGAGAAATCTGATATGTGGACTGTGAAACTGGTTTCACCATTTTCTGAGAGCTTCCCAACTACTGCCTGAAATCACCAGAAAAGCATAGCTATTTATTAGTAATTCGGGATGCCCAATTTGGCAGAGATTGAACAGATTTTCATAGCCATTGCTTGAAATTTCGGAAGTTGTACCTGGTTTGGGTTGAGGCTCATATCGTGGAGCACCATTAGATGAAAGAGGTCGTAGAAAGTGGATCGAAGTGAGATTCGAGGAGGAGGAGATTTATATAACAGGAGAAACAAAGGGAGGTGAAAGGATATTGGTTCTCTCATGAAGATAATATTGAAGGATGGAATTGAATGAGGAGGAGGGAATGGAGGTGAAACGTAAACGGAAATCTGCAGTCTTACGGATGAAAGATATTGAAGCAACGAAGGAGATAGGAAAGTGGTAGGTCTATATTGTGGGCTTTAACCTAAAGGATTCAGTAGAAATTTTGTAAGGCCCAATGATTAGGTCTGATTTTTAGTGTTTATAGAGGACGTGTCAAAATCGTGTTCTCTTATTGGTTTGAATTTATTTGCATACGTGGCATAGCTATATGATGAGAATATCTTCCTTTTAGTAGTGTTAGATGATTGTATGCAATCATATGATGTCTGCCTGTTCTAGCAGCTACCGTAACACTGTAGTTAATGTTGGACCGACACATAAAATTAAAAATTTATTCGAATATTTATTACCGTATATGTCCTTTCAAAAACTGTCTCTGTCGTCTTTCTTGTCATCATGTCT
The DNA here is from genome assembly GCF_020379485.1 of Brassica napus. Classification (NCBI taxonomy): domain Eukaryota; kingdom Viridiplantae; phylum Streptophyta; class Magnoliopsida; order Brassicales; family Brassicaceae; genus Brassica; species Brassica napus. The sequence goes on along the minus strand of NC_063436.1, from coordinate 22,752,892 downwards.
GTTACTTTTCGTGTGGCAATGTCCGAATACATCTTTGTGTTGGGTTCACTTTTGTATTCCACTAGCTTAGTTGTACAAATTCAAGCCCAATAGCATAAATGCTAGGCCCAATAAGAGTTCCAACGTGATAGACTGATAGCTTTTTGGAATGGTTACCTTAATGTATGTATGTCTCTCTCTTAACATGTAAATCTTTTGAAAAATCTTATACCAACCATTTCTTTCACTGTGTATTTTATCACAGATGCAAATAAGAGAAGCTAGTCTAGTCACGTTTAGCCTAATAAGTAAAAGAAAAAGGGAGCTAATCTCGTTTCAAAATGTTTTTTTTTTCTACAAACATAATCTAAAGAAGTTGAATGTTGTTCCAAATGTGGATAAAGCCTCCTCACGTCCTCGTCCTCTTTTGCTCCTGAGGAATGAATCTAACCCCTTGCTTTCCTAGCTCCACTGTCTTTACTTCTCCATTCTCAAGCCTCACCGTTAACTTCGATGCGCCTCCATCTCCTGCTACTTCACTCACCACTCCTTTCTCCCTGTTTATTATCCACTCAAACTGTTAGAAACTTAGAATAGATGAAATAAAGAGTATGAAAAGCTTATATACATACCATGAATCATCTGAGTCATCGTGTATTTGAACTTTTTTGCCTTTTGCATCCTCCCCCAATTTCTTCAGAATCCAACTAGCATCCAACAAACTCTCTTCACGTGAAAGTGACACATCTTCATCTTCGTTGAACCCTGATTTTTCAGCTGTTGGAGGTGATCCTCTCTTTCTCTTAGACCTATGCCCTTTCCTAGACTTACTTCTCTCGTAGACAATCCTTGGTGCTTCTCGTTGTTCTTGGCTCTCCGGATTATGCTTCTTTATTTTCAGTTTCAGCAATGGTCTTGAATCTTTCTGCAACAACTCTTGTTGTCCACCATTTATACCTCCTCTAACCTTACAAGTGTCTACCTCATCTTGAGACACTCTCTTTTCTTCGTTACACTTTCCTAACAAGCTCCGTTGTTGCTCTGAAGTCGTTTCTTCTGATTCTAATTCCCCATGCTTTCCTGAAATTACCAAAGCTTTTTAAATTATCTTGTCTGTGTCAATGTACATCGTAGAGTGTATTTTTTTTCATATCATGCAAACATAAACATACCGTTGGATTTGGAGGCATGCTTTGATACATCGCAGCTCATCGGGTTTGTAACTTCTGCCTTTCGAGTGCCTATACTTCTTATCACCAGTTTCTTTGCCTTCACAGGGTTCGGCTCTGAAGAGTGTTTCTCATTATCTGAATCCTGATGCCTTCTGCTTTTTATCCTGACAACTCTCAATGGCTTCTCTTCTTTACCACTGACCACAACTTTTTCAGCAACTTTTCTTTCGACAGAACCAGACTGATTGATAAGAGGGGCACCACCAGTTTTCCTTAGTGCACTAGCTCTCAGGCTAGCAATTAGATCTTTTTCATCAATATCTTTTCGCTTCCAAATTTCCTGTGCAGCATCCTCAAGATCCTTGATCTAGGCATATCACAAACACAAATCAGAGAGACAAAATGGGATCACTAAATTCTCATTCACAGCAATCCACTAGCATTGGAGAGATAGTAAGACAACAAACATTTATAAAAGACTGACTACACTACACACCTGGTAGCTTTCTCCGCGACAGGTAGAACATTTGTATTGAAGATGCCCATCCACTTGAAACTGCATATACCTCTCATCGCTGCAACATTTGTTTGCAAAGTTAATGTTATTTAGGGGAAACATTCTTTCAGGATGACACAGAAATGCAATTGTTTATATGAAATAGATTAACGATGTGGACCTGATTCCATCACAGGTGCAATGAACCCAGCGCTGGCAGAAGTCACAACACACCATTGGTGTTGCTTCCGAGTCCCTGTAAACCTACGTGACGAAAGCAAAAACAAGTTGGTCGTAAAATAAAATAAAAAATGTGGCCAAACATAACCAAACATGAATAAGGAAAGCCGAGAACAGAACACAACAACAGAGAGAGAGAGTGCAAGAGCATACCTTCAAACATACAGGACAATAGTTTCCCTTAACAAACAGCCTTCCACAAGCATCACAGCAAGTATGGCCCAAAAACCACCTGCAAGTTTAAAAGGAACGTTAAGATGTCAAATGCACTTGTAATGAATCAATCAAAAATGACACATCACAAAGCAAAAGAGTTGAATACCGTAAGCTCTGGCCATTCCCAGGGACTTTAGACCCACAGCTGTAACATTTGGTGTGTTTATGACACAGATATGGTCCAGAAGCAACAGTCTGTAATATCCAGGGAAGAGAATAAATCAATTTTGCAGAAGAAAAGATGAGAAACCTTGTATAGAAGAAGCAAACGAATACTATACCTTGTGTCGAGGTTGTTGGCAATCACAATGATAAGCATCGTCACATCTTTTGCAGAACATCAACTTCTTTGGATCCCCTGAAGTTCCACATCCCTGACGAAAAACATAATCAAGAGAATGTACTTTCATGATGAAAATTAAAAAAAAAATGTCCAAACTAACCTCACAGGTTCGGCAAGAGGGGCAAGCCCAAGAGCTCCAATTAAATAAATCTGCAAGCAAAAAAAAACCGCTATAAGAATCTTCTAGGCATAAGAATCATTAAGCATCAGATTCCCATGAAAAGATACCTCTATGTTGAGCCCAAGTCTTCAAGCAGTTTCTATGATACTTCTTCCCACAGCATTTGCAAGAAAGCATCTTTGCTCTCTCACTCTTCCCAACTTCAACCATATAGCACATGTGACATGTAATACTTGCACTGTGATGGTCATGGTCTTCTCCAATGATCTCCGTGACAGGAACCTGCATAGATAAAGACATAACAATGAAACAAATGCTCGAGGACAACAACAAAACACGCACGGTACACAAACGACATCATAAACCGTTACACTTCATCATTAACTAGCAAGTCTAGCCTATCTAAACGAACTAAATCACTCTCTCAAGTTATTATTCATCACACTCAATTAAGTTCAAAGACAAGTAGAATCACCATTAAGTTGTCATAGTCAGGATTCGCAGTAGAATCCTCAGCTACCTTCTTCTTCTTCAGCAGCACCACATTGCGTTTGCCTTGCGTCGATGCCTCAACCTTCACCTCCGAGTCCTCCCCAACCGCAACAACATCTCTAGGCACGTGGATCTGAACGGTACCGTCCTTGAAAACACCACCAGCATCGAAAGGGTCTCGCAGGAACATTTGGAGAGAGTGGATGTCGTTGAGGAACACATCCTTGACTTCTTTGCGGTAAAGATTCCGAGGAAACCCCAACAAGCAGTCACAAATTTTCCGGCTAGGGAGAAACGACAAAGGAACAATTCGTAATTAGTAAAACAACGAAGAGGCGCCAAAAAGCGAAAGAAGAGAGGAGACAAAACATTACCAAGTGATTGGACAAGCTACATGAAAGACCATGGTCGGGTTCGATTTTTAGGGATCTGACCTTTTTTTTTTTTTGCTGTTAATAATGAATTTTGTTTTTGGTCTCGCGAACTTTTTGTAAATAACTTATATTCTAAGGTCCTAAACGGAAATATATTGTTATTAGCCCGATCCGTGCCTAAGTCTAAGAACCAATGATAACGAGACGCGTGGGCAGGCACTGTAATAAACAATCAGTGTAATAACCAATAACTAACGAACGCGTGGATATAAGCTGTTCATAGCGCCAAATTCTGATTTATTTTTTCTTTGTTTTCGCACATAAACAAAAACGTATTTTTCAAAGGTTCACTTCACTCGTCAGAGGAAGCTAAAGAGCGTCTCTGCGGCGAGGACAAGCGAAAAATCTCCGATCAGCGTATGGATGCACCCGAAAGATGCGAGAGATTCGTCGTCCCTGAAGGCACCAAAAAGTATTGAACTCGAAAGCTTACTCTATAATCTTCTTCATCTCTTTCTTGAAATAGGTTTCTATATACACTTTTGTTCTTGTCTGGTCTCCCTCAGCTTTGTTTTCTGAATATTGTGACGAAAATGTTGTGTGTTTCTGGATGCCAACTTCCTCATCCTCTCATGTACAAAATCATAGTCAGGGTATGTTTAATTCGAAGGAACATTACTATCATCTCTGTTTAAGGTCCTCCTATCTGAGAGATTTTGGGGGTTATAACCATTTTTTTTAAGAATTTCCATTAAAAAAAAATTATGATTTGAGAGTTATGCCTATGTAAAACGCTTTCAAAAAATTTGGGAGGTCAAGGCTAATGTTATCATAGAGCAGTGCCCATATATGGCCTTGTCTGTGTTGTATACACTTCACTTCTTTTGTTGAGGAGTTTTAAAAACAGTTTGTTTTGTAAGCTCGTTGTGTTGACTTCTATTGTCTTGTTTTCTGACTTGTCGAAATATCTTTGATTTTGTCTATGAATTGGCTCTGTTTTCAGGTTCGCACTACAAACCAGTCTTCCCCGATGCAAGCATACAATCAGGCCATCAATGACCTGGACAAGGAGCTTGACACTCTCAAGAACCAGTTTGAGGTAACAATGACTCACTTTCTAGAGTCCTAAATCGGATTTTACTGTATGAAATGTAACCCATTTGGTAGTGAAAGGATTAGCTCTAGATAAGGTTATCTGTGTGTGTTTATAATCAGTTTGTTGTTAATTAGTGAGATGGATTATGGAATATCAAATGCTACCAGGTCTTATGTTTTACCCTTCTGTGTATTTTTTCAGGCAGAGATGGCCAAGTTTTCGGATCATTAGTACTAAAGTAACTCAGAGTTCTCTAAGCACCAACCACAAGACTTATAATGCTCTTGTGGACTTTTTTTCCTAATCATGTTTGTATAAATCAGAAACAAATCTTCATGTAATTTGTTTTAACTCTATGTTTTGTACACCATTTCAGACTGCTAACAAGGCTATGCTTAGTATTGCCTCTTCTTTTTTTTTTACCATTTTATCTATGAAAACCACTTAATCTTTGAACTATTGTACAGAGTCTCTTTAAGAGTTGTGACGGTCAAGCTACAATGTAAATGCATTTGAACAGATATTTACAGGATGGTGAAATCATCATGAAGCCCTTCTAGCTGACCACGTGTACGCTGCTGCTGAATAATCAACATCGATGTGTTGTGTGAGAAATCTGATCCGGAAAGAACATCGCCTATGGGACCAAGCTCTGGACATTGCTGCCAATCATTTAACCCAGTGGTTAACCCGCTACTCGCCCTTCCTCCTCCTCTCCCAACAATCACCAGCCCATACTCTCCATCCAGTGATTTTAGCGCTGTGAAAGTCTCTGAAGAGTTCGTCAGATGCTTCTCCATGTAAGACACTCTTCCTCCACCGGCTATATATCTTTCGTAGAACTCAGCGAAACACTCGTCGTCAAGCTTCATCTCCTCCTCTTGCTCCACCACGCTCGCTCTGTTCAGTATGCTGCTGCGTTTCTGCGCGTTCTGAGAGCTCTTGTCTTCCAGGAAACGTATCACGCTTAGCTTCACAGCTGGGTGTCGAGCCACTTGTGCAGCAAAGGCTAGTGCCTCTCTGTCGTCTCTACCACCTATGAATATTATGGCAATGTCCATGGACGCTCCTGGTCTCCATGCCTCTTCTGTTTGCCCGAACGACCTATCCACGAGGATTCCTATTGAACACGGTGCGTTCTTCAGAATCTGCAACACACAATGGCATTATCTGAATCTCCAGTGACTAGATAGATAGGTAGGTTGGTTGAAATCTCACCGAAAAAAATCAGACCGGTTCGTTCTCTGTTAGTTCGGTTTCAAAAAATTTTACCGAAGTTTTTGGTATTACGGTTAGTTCTATAAAATTTTTGGTTTAAATTGAAAAAATTTATAGAAAAACAGGCTAATTTTGGTTATTGGTTAGGATTTTAGTTAATTCGGTTTGAAATTTCGGTTAAGATTGATACTGTTCGATAATTTTTTTTCTTTAAAAAAAACAAATTAACCGATTACTGAACCAAAAACCAAAAAAAAAAAAAAAAAAAGTTGCTGAACTGAACCAAACCTTCAAATCGAACTAACCGAAAACCGGACTTTTAATTCGGTTCGGCAGGTTCAGTTCCAGTAATAACCGCATGCCTATAGATAGTAAACAGCAGAAGACGATTACCTTGCGGTTCACATGACGGAACCCGGTATGGCCAGAGTCAAGAGTGCCATCAGGACTTCTACGTTTATGAAACGGTAGAATTATAATAGAAACCATAAGTTCATCAGCCAAACCACAAATATCATGTGCCATGGTCATAAACGTTGACAATGCCAGCATCCTACGCACTGTGACACCTTGCCCACTTCGGAGCTCACCATACCCATTGACAGCAGCGGTTATACTCTCACGCATCTCCGTCACCGTCCTGTCTGTTACCGTCACTGAATCATCATTATTCTGACCCGATCTGCCGTCCTTTTTCAGCGTGGCGGCGATCTCATCAGTCAGCTCCACCATATCAGTAGCGTAGTATATGGACCCCGGCTCACGTCCTCCATGGCAGATCTCCATGAGGTTGAGCGTTGAGCCGATGTTGTGGGGACCGTGTAGACCCATCAAGACTCGAAGCTCGGTTGTTGGATCTAGCCATTGTAGCGCCATGATGTGTACGGGGACTCGCTTTCTTGCTCTTTTGATTATGTCCATGACAACAAATGGAGAGTAGACCACTGTTAGGACAATGACGAAGATCATCATTGCACCGGTCGTGTTTTTCACCCTGTTTGTCTGCATTTAGACCAAAAAAAAATGGTTTCATCTCTTTGTCAGAAAAACAAACAATATAAATAGTCCCTCCCTACGAGAATTGACTCCGTGTGACGGAGTGCTACTAGACACTTTCTTACTACTAGACCAATAGCTCGTTAGTGGTAAAACATTTTTGTTGTAATGATAAGTTGAGTGGAAAGGAGAAAGGTTGATGTATATATACCCGAATGGCTAAAGCGGCCAAGTAGACATGAAAGTGGCCTTTAGTGGTAAGAAGCAGTCCAAGCGATGCGGTTTCTCGGACATGGTATCCGAGTAGTACACCGCACAACACTGTTCCGACGACTTTTCCGGCTATGACAGTACCAAGAAGAGAAAACAATCTCGCCCAAGCCAATTTATCTCCAATGTCAAAGTTTCTCATGTGGATAATGAATCCAACCCAGAAGAAGAAGATAGGGTAGAACACCGTGCTGAGCAAGTAATTGATTTTGTTGATGATCCATTTGGACATCCTTCCTTGGTTCGGAAGGAAGAGACCAGCCGTGAAGGCGCTGAGGATCGGGTTGTACATTGACTCAGGCGGCCAAGTAGGGAAGCTACATATTAAGACGACAAACGCTAAGGACATAACGAGGTGAGAGCCTTTGAGTGGTTTACCCTCAGGGTTCTCGTTGTTGACCCAGTTGAGAAAGATTGGTGAAACAATGGAAGTGAAAGTGACTTGAGCGAGGAAGAGGCAGAACATGAGTAAGGCTCTGAAGAATCTGTGGAGAGGACGAGGGAGAGGTCTCTCCGTAGGGAAAAAAATGAATCCGAAGCAGTAGAACAAGGTCGAGATCATGTCGGTGTGGACGCCCGCGGCTGATGCGAGCTTGCCGAGATCAGATTTTCTGATTTTGAGATTGGAGATGACGCGGGTGAGGATAGGCGAGCCGGTGCTCGAAGCCATGAGGGAGAGAGCTAAGGAGAAAACGAAGGGAGCGGTTTTGGTGTAGTGGAGGAAAGGCGTTGTGGCAAAGGCGATGGCAAAGGTTGTGAGCATGCTTGTGTATGCCATGAATGCGTCTTTGGTTGGTGGTCTGAGGAGGGCGCTTGGGTTCATCTCTAGGCCCATCACGAACATATGGCAGATCATTCCGAATTCGATAATGTTGTTGAGGGTGGTCGAGTAAGGACCCGAGAATGCTTCTCGAAACTTGGGAAGGTTGCCTAGAATCAACCCTATCTGAGGCACATAACAAGTTAGGATTGGTTTTGGAATATCATCAAAAGAGAGAAGGGGAAGAGATTGAGACGTACGGCAAAATCGGTGGTGAGGTAAGGTTGGCCTAAAGGCTTCATGGCATGATGGAGGAGAGTTCTGATGACGAAGATAGCGATGAAGCCAAGAACCTTCAAAGCCTCTTCAGGCTTGTCTAGGTTAAGGTACCATTTGTCTCCACATACGTTTTTTGTTGTAGTTGTATTCATCCTCTCTCTATCTGTGGTTAATTCTTACTCGTTCGTATAGTATTTGTGTTGGGATTATTTGTTTCTTGGGGGAGGAAGAAAGCTTTTCAAATTGTTGTTTTTTTTCTTCTTTTGATTTTCAGTTACGACTTGGTTTAGAGGTTTGGGAAATGAGAGGGTGTGATTGTTTTTTACTCAGAAATTGGCGGATGTGCTTGTTGATCCCTTCATTTACGTTCCTTCTCTCCCATTATTCCACCATTCATGATAGAATAGTTGATGAAACAAACCAGAAAAAGTTCAGGGAAAGGTCAAATACTTTGACGTTCAGTTATAATATGGTCGCATATATCTGTCTAGTTTTCCAATCAATTTTTTTTCCTCAAACAAATTATATTAGCACTTTAAAACATTACAAAAGCCACATACAGACACTGACTGAACACTTAGCAGTTTTCCAATTAATTATTCTCATAACTTGTAGTATGATAATCCATATGACAAAAAGAATCAATATAACAAAAAGCATTAGTTTTCTAAAATAGAGACTAAAATTTTTGAAAATAAGAAAAGTGAAAACTATGTATATTTTTAGGTGTACACGAATTTTAATATAGAGGCTAGAATATAAATAGTTGAAGAAGTAGAAACTCTTTTTTTTTTTATATATAGTAAAAATATATGCAAGGAAAATAAAGCTGAAGATGCTGTAAAAAAAACTTTTTTTTATGGCTAGAATAGCTGAGGTAAAAAACTATCTTTTTGAAAATACTATATTCCACTAAATTTTAGTTTTTTTTATGATCAAATTTTAGTTAGTTAGTTTCTTTGGTATACTAACTTACAAAGTTTTTCCAAAACATTTTTTAATAAAAAAATTGTCCTAAAAAAATAAAGCTCAAAGACAGAACTCAATGTGTTAAAAAAAATGTGTTAAATGAGAAAGATATAGGAGGAATTGGGTGGTCCTTATACAGCATAGAAGGTACCCAAAAACTCCAAGGATCTTCCTTAATCAAACCCACAAACTCTTCATTAGAGGCTGAAGCAACAGCAATGCTCATGGCTGCACAACAATTATGGAGACTGAGGTATGAGCATGTTGCTTTTATAAGTGACTGCAAACAGCTTGTAGATGAGTTAAATCAGTGCTTAGCTGAAGAAACCATCAAAACTGCTCGTACCACTGAGGCTTTCTCTATGGTAAAAGACATTAAAGTTATGGTAAAGGCTTGTAATTTTACTTTTCATCATGTGTTTAGATCGTCAGTTAGCAGTGTGAATGTATTAGCTAAAAATGCAAGGCAAAGTGGTAACGGATATGTACTCACTTGGATGTTTTAATAAAATTAAAATGTTCACCAAAAAATGTGTTAAAAAAAAAAAAAAAAAAAAAACAGAACTCAATTTTTATTTCTGGAAGGTTCGTTTTGACTAAAGTGAAAAGTTGAAGGTCTTTATTGTCATTTTATTTTAACCAAAAACTGAAGAAAAATAAAAGTCATCCGTCTCTTCCACTCTCCGGTAGATCTCTCTCTCCCTCTCTATCTATCAATCTAGTCGTCTTCGTGAGTGACTTGGAAGACGAATCACACTTCTCCTCCGTACTCTGTAATCTCACTGAGTCTTCTTGTTTCGATATGTTCGATGCTAAAACTTCTTGTTCTCCCTCCCATGGTTGCTGTTAAAAATAAGCTTTTATTGTTTTTTTTTTCTTTCAACTGTCCGTATTTGTCCATAGTCAAATCACCATTTCATATATAATCCAAACTGTAATGAATTGTTCTGTCTCTAGTTAAACATACATCGTTTTAGTAGCTTTAGTTACAAAGTCTTCTTCTTGTATAATCAAATTCAACACTTAAAAAAGTTGTTTGTGTTCTTATTGACTTTGCCAATCATTTTAACACTAGACCCTTACTCATTCAGCTCTTCGAAGTTGAATAGATTGGAAACAATGGATGAATCTCCTCTGGAGCAGCAAAGTCAATCTCATGGTATAAACTGCTGCCTGTTCATTCATTCATTCTCTGAATATAAAGTGGACTGCTTTATATTGTTTGTGATCTTACTTTTTTTTTGTTTATTTGTTAAAGAATTGATTGACTAGTATTTTTTTTTCCTGCTGCATCATTTGGTTTCAGAACAAGAGAACGAAATAGTTACTGAAGGTAGTGCCTTTGGTCATGGTGAGCCTCCTTCTCAAGACGGTAGTGTTCCTCCCAAAGTTGATAGCCCAGTGGAAGTGCTGGATGAGAAAGTCAGTAAGCAGATCATTAAAGAAGGTCATGGCTCCAAACCATCCAAATACTCCACATGCTTCTGTAAGTACCCCCACTTAGCTCTCTGTTGATGATCATCTTCTCTAACTTCCCTTTATTTTTCTTCTGTGGTGGACTCTCTTGACTGAGTCTCAACATTTTTTTCCTTGATATGGAATTGGAATTGTTGTGCTATAACTTGTAAAAGGGGTTTGTTTAAAATTTGGTGAATAGTTTCGTTTGGGTGTAAGGAACAGTTAAATCAAATTTCTGACCAAATTTCATACGGGCTCATAGTGCATTATAGGGCATGGACCAAACACACGCAGCATAAATTTGAGGATACATGGCAAGAGCAGCAACCTATTGAACTGGTTCTAGGAAAAGGTATGTGTCTCTCCATTATGTTTGCTTTAATGTTAATATACATTTTGTTAAACGAGATTGTGCACTTAAGGAGTGGTGATGTTGTCTGTGAAACAGAAAAAAAAGAAATGACTGGTTTGGCCATGGGTGTTGCTAGCATGAAATCTGGTGAACGTGCGCTCTTGCATATTGGCTGGGAACTTGGATACGGGAAAGATGGAAACTTTTCTTTTCCCAATGTTCCTCCTATGGCTGACTTGTTGTATGAGGTTGAAGTTATTGGCTTTGATGAAACTAAAGAGGCAAGTTTCTTTTTTTTTTTTTTTAAATTGTAGTATTATCAGTAGTTTCTTATTTCCTTACCCTGACAAGTGACAACTCAAAAACCAAGTGTTATCCCAAGCTCTTTGTTTTGAGCTGACTTAAGAGGGGATGGATTGTACAGGGAAAGGCTCGCAGTGATATGACTGTGGAGGAAAGGATTGGTGCAGCAGACAGAAGGAAAATGGATGGGAATAATCTGTTTAAGGACGATAAACTGGAGGAGGCCATGCAGCAATATGAAATGGTTATAGATCTTCCTCTCTACTGAGCGAGTCTTAATAGAGCTCTTTGGTCCCCTTAACTCTTATAAAAGTTATGGTTTTTGCTGTCTTAGGCCATTGCATACATGGGGGACGACTTCATGTTTCAGCTATATGGGAAGTACCAGGATATGGCTTTGGCAGTTAAGAACCCATGCCACTTAAACATGGCAGCTTGCTTGATCAAACTGAAACGTTACGATGAAGCAATTGGTCACTGCAACATTGTAAGCATTCATTGTAAGCGGTTATTACTATTTTTTTTCTTCTTCTCAAAATCTAATGAAGCTGTGAAACTTATCAGGTGTTGACAGAAGAAGAGAAAAACCCAAAGGCCTTGTTCAGACGAGGGAAGGCCAAGGCAGAGCTAGGACAGATGGATTCAGCTCGTGAAGATTTTCGAAAAGCTCAAAAGTATGCACCTGACGACAATGCGATTAGAAGAGAGCTGCGAGGCATTGCAGAGCAAGAGAAAGCTGTGTACCAAAAGCAAAAAGAGATGTACAAAGGAATATTTGGAGGAGGGAGAGATGAAAGTGGTGGCAAGGGAAAGAGCCGTAACTGGTTGATAATGCTATGGCAGTGGTTGGTGTCCCTTTTCAGCAGAATCTTGGGACGTAACAGGGTTAAAGCAGATTAATGTAATGAAAGGCAAAGAAGATCAACTCTTTTTATTTTCTTATGTTGTAATGACTTCGAGAGACATGGAACTTGTTAATCTTATTAAGGGAGAATTTACAAAACATAGTTGAGAACTGTGGTTTAAGAAGCTAATATGGTGAGCTAAACTACCATGAGGGATTGGGGAGGGTGACATGGTCCAGGCGAAGTAAGCAGAGACTCATAAGCATCAGATTTTTCATGTCTTCTTTCTTCCTTCTTCCCAATCTTGTCAGCCTCTGACATCATCCTTGAAACAGTTCTCTGGATTTCATCTAGACTTCGCTTCAAGGCTCTCCCACAACTTTGAAGTTTTTCTGATGACTGGATCAGCTGAATGTGAAAAAAATAAAACTACAATATGTAAAAATCACAGAGATAAAGAAATGGATAATGGAACATCATTGATCTGCAAGTGAGAACACAAAGCAGGAAAGAGACATTTAAAGCTGAGAAAACACACAATTCCAAGCAAACCATGATTACTTGAACAGCCAATCCTAAAACGCTACAAGAAGCTTTTTTCTGTGAAACAAACTTAAGGAGAATATGTAAGAGCAGTCTAGAGTTACAAGAGAAAGAACTGAAAATATAGTTAAAACCCAGTCGGTGGTTCCATCAGCGTGAGTCATGATTAAACCTTGCTGCAATTTGCCCAAATCAAATCAAATGTCAGCAAGTGAGACCCCAGGAACTGTGTAACACATAAGTAGCATTATAATACCTAGGAGCATATAGTAAGCCCTGTACATAATGGATGTCCCATCAATAAGCATCACTTTGAAGAAGCAGCGCTAGTTATCAACTCCAGTATAATAACTCTGAGACTTTAGAACTGAAATAGCATATATAAGTAAGCAAAGCATCATTACCTTGGTGGTACGTGCAAGAGAAGGAGAGATGATGAGAGAGTAGTTTCTCCTATTGCATAGATTTTCGATTCTTTCTCCATAACAAACGGGAGTGATGAGACAGATGCGACGTCATGAGGCCAAGAAGCATTTAACCTCAGCGGAGACACAATCACAATCAAAAGAAGTTCTTGTTGAGAGCTTGAAGAAAGACTAGACGAAGAATCCTGAGAGCAAAGCCAAGACAAGGACTGTCAAGGAACCTTCCAAAAATGAGGAGAGGGTTCTATAATGAGTCTATATATATATGGACCTTAATAGCCATTATATAGTCCCGCTTGAGAGTTGCTCTCTTCTATTACAACACAACCCTAGAGAGTACAGAGAGTGGAAACTCTAGAGACGAAGATCAAAGAAGATGACGCAGAGGAGCAATCAGTTCAAGGGGCAACAGAAAAAGAAGACTGTTGCTCTTAATCGCCATGGCAAATCCGTTCAAAATCACAAAGGTATATTCACTTCTTTTTTTTTGGCACATCCCTCACGATCTCTGTTTCTTATCTTCTTCCTCTACTTCCAGGGAAGAGATATATGAAACCGTCCAAGACAACGAAAGAGTTAGACACAGACCGGGTATGTTTCTATGTTCCTGAGTTGATTTTATCACAGCTTGTATCATTTTAATTTTAAGTAAAAATTGTCTATATTGATTTTGTTAACTGGAGCAGGAGCTTACCAAGTTCATAAACCATTGCCATGAAGTGAAAGCTGCCAACGCTGCTTGCAAAGAAGGTGGTCAACTTAATATCCTCAAAGCTGAGTCTCAAACTGACACATCCAAGAAGTCTACTAATAGACAAAACAAGTGTTAAAAACTTTTTTGTAATTCTCACTAATATAAATCGATTTTGTGTCTTTGAAACATTTTATATTTCATGGTTTCCAGTTTTGTTACAAATACACAGCTTGAATCCTTAAACAGTACCAACTATTATTTCTTCACGAGTGATTGAATTTCCATACGCTTATGAATTTACCACTGTGAGCTGTTACTACCTTCTTCATTCCCATTGCTATGCAGCTGATCTGAGGCCGAGTTTTCCTTTCGATTTTATCGATCTCGACATCTTGAGATACTCTTTTTCCTCTCCTTTTCTCAACCACGACTTGGCTCTGCCTTCTCAGAACTGTTGAAACTTTGTCGTCCATTATACAGCTTGACAGAACTCTGCCACTCTTCTGATCAACCACTCGCAGCACACCGTCTATTCCACCAGCAACCATAACCGATGTATCGTTCTTTAACTGTTGTATTGAGTACACCACATTAGGACTCACTCGATTTTCCCACACCTGTCTCATTTTCCTGTGGTAAAAGCTTTGTTACTACAATGCATCTCAAGATAGTGTTTTTGTAACACAAACCCAGCGGTTTTTAATTGACATACCTGAGGTCCCAGCATGAAACGTATCCAGCGGTTGTTCCAGAGAAGGCGAGATTGGAGCCTTGGTTAAAACAGATGGTCTGTATACCTGTGAAGAATCAGAGGGGATTGCTTTTAGGCATTCTCACTGGACATGTAATCTGTAATGGAGTTTTGAGTTTACCTCCTGCAGTTATCGTGGATTTAAGCATAGCCACTGGTTGATCTAGTAAAGGGTCTGATACTGTTACTCTTCCGAGTGAAGACCCGCTAAGAAACAGTTGATTGTCGCTCAAGGATAAGCACGTTATTGGCCCACCGTGAGTCCTGTCATCAGATAGTTTAGAGTCTCATATGAAATTGCAAAGAATTCTCATAACGACAACACAGTAGGCATATCGTACCTAATGATCTGAGAACATGTCTTACTGTACATATCAAATACACGAGCTGTTCCATCCTCGCATCCAACTACAGCTTCTGGGTCAATGTAACTGATTGATAAAGAAAACAAAAATCTTCATTAGCATAGATAGAGAAGCCAATCTACAGGCAAAATGGTATCAGAGTCGAAGTATCATAGCAATCATTGTCAGGTATATCACTGAAACAGGAAGGTTCCGTTCTACAGAACTAAATATTCCAAGAGTATCTTTTGGACATACCGCATACAAAGTCCCTTAGGAATGGTGCCTTCACGAGACGGAAAGATGCTTCTTTGTCCATTTCTCCTCCATATGCTAATCCGAGTACCAACCAATCCAACAATCTCAAAAACAAAAAATTTTAAAAGTTAGGCATTATATGCTACTGCTCGATATAGTTTGTGTTTCCAGTTTCCAACTTATATAGACAATAACATAATGTAAGCCAAAAGCAAAACGTATTTCCACTGTAAACATTCACTTACAAAAGTGACTAATTCTAGAGATCTAGCGAGACAAACATCAACATGAAAACAGATAACACTACTATAATGGCGCTTTCAATAATTCAAATCAGGGACTCAGCTGAGGTTTATGTAGCACCATTGATCATTAATTCCTTATTTAGCTCTTCAACTGATGAACAGTTTTCGTTGAATGTAGCTTAAAACATCCATAACCAGTAAGTTTTACACATGAATGTACTTGAGGAGGTTTACCTTACTCTCGTCAAAATCGAAGTCAACCAAGGAAGCAGCATCAGGAAGTGAGTATTCCTCCATGCATTTATAACTATTCAACGACCAGAGACGCATAACCTGATAAAGCAATCACATCACCTTAGCCAATATTATCATCTAATAACAACACGATAAACACAAACAACACACAGAGCAACACTCACCTTATCACCTACACCAGTTAAAAGCAATCCCTTCTTCATTCGACACTGAGAGAATCTGATCATACATCAATCAACATTTAGAGCTATGCCAAAAAAAAAAAAAAAAACGAATTGTGAACATTGCCTCACCGGTGTGAGTGAGCTTCCCACCGCTCAATCTCGATTCGACCTCTTAGCAACGCCATCTTGTGATGCTTCATCGCGAAATCCTCCACGTCTATCTCGCGTGGCTGCTCCAGCGACGTGGAGCCGACCTGGTGCATCCTCCGGCATGAGGACTGTAGCAGCTTCAGCTTCTTGATGACAGCATACCTCGAATATATCGAAAAAGTTCAACAGGGTAGGGTTCCAAGTTGAGGAGATTGAAATTGAGGGAGTTTACCAGGAGTTGCAGACGACGGTACAGTGAACGAGATCGAATAAATCGAGAAAGGAGAAGATGATGCATAGTATGTCGGCGTCTAGAGATTCGATCGATGTTGGTGCTCTTCGTCGCGTCTTTCTCGCCGAGGATTCGCCGGCGGTCTCTGTTATCCCCATTTCTCTTCTTCTTTTTTTGCGAGGGGAGGAGAGAGACCTTTCGGTATGAGCCAGAGTCTCTCCTGGGGTTTACCTAATGATTCAATTTTTTGAATTTATTTGCTATTAAAAATTAATTTAGTTAAGGATCCAAAAGCATAATCAAAACAGAACAAGAGAAGATGGATAATATTTCTGAGAGGAACAAAAATTGAATGTGACAAATATATATCATTCAAAATCTTGTAAAACTTTTAATGTAATAAAATAAAGGGATTAGTTTTTTTTTGACAAAAAATAATATTTGACTAAATTAATTAAATTGTGTTGTTTATTTGTTTTTAAGTTAATATGATGATCACACACTGTCTTTTCTATTAAAGAAAAGTTGCAATGTGTTTTTAAGTTGGAAGCTTTCATGAATATGTAATCTTGAAAGAAAATTGCACCTGATTTTTGAATTTCATAGGCTATTTGTTAAGAAAATTTGACAATAAATTTGTTGCAGAATATTTGATATGTTTTTAAAAAAGTATTTATTGGTTTGTTAAGTTTCATCATTTATTAAAATAGAGCTTAAAATAAATATGTACAAGTATTATTAAAATTATTTTGTTTAAGAAAATTTTAAATGTTTTTTCATGTTTTGCGCTCGAACTTAATTATTTGGGCAAATCTCCAAAATAGCACATTTCTAAGTTTATATCACAAAAATAGCACTCAAAAACTAAAATGACCAAAATAGCATTTTATCTTTTGAAAAATTTAAATTTTTTTTATTTTTCAAAATTTGAAATCTTATTCCCAAAACCTCACTTCTTAACTCTAAACCCTAAAACCTAAACTCTAAACCCTAAACCCTAAATTCTAAACCCTAAACCCCACCTCTTGAGTGCTATTTTTGTGACTTTTGGCCTTAAGTGCTAGTTTGGGAATAAAAACTTGATTTAGTGCTATTTTGGTCTTTTTCTCTAATTATTTTATGATCGACAAGTTTGTCTCTAACAACAGAAGAAGATTTAACTAAAATTAATAGCATTATTTGTTATTTTTAAAGTACTATACATGTTTAATATTATACACATTAATGAAAGATTAATTTGAGTTCATTCCACCACTGGATCAACATGAAAGTAATGAAATGTAAGCGAGACCAAAACATATAGGTCGGTACAAGTTAGAAATCAGAGGTGGTACATGTTAATTAGAAATCAGAGGGTACTAGGAAGAGGAGTGTTTCGAATAAAGCTAGTAAAGATAGTAAAAGCACGTACAGGCTGGTCGATAGCCACACTATGGCATGCTGCTCTCACAGTTGCAAACGTAAAATTCCCTTTGTATTCCTCTATGAACCCTCCCACTTCTCCTCCAGAAAACCACTGACGCCATGACTTTTCAACCGTTAGATTCATATTCTTGATCATGTCCCCGTCACCTGGACCACCAAGTCCAAGTCTCCACTGTACACAATGATTCGAACGCCCTGACTCAGTATCTTGTGGAGGAGATCAGAAGAGGAACCAATATGAGGTCTATATCATCTTGGCTCCAAGAATTTGTTATGGTATGGTTGCAAGGATGCCACACGTACGGTAGATTCGTGGGCTTGACATGTATCGCTTTCTGAACCGTTTCACTGTTCAGATAAGCCAACAAGTAGTATTCACTGCATGGATCATACACCGCTACTGTGATGCTTTTCTGGGGTTCACTAGTCAACGTGGTGTTTTTGTATACTGGAGTATGTTGTACCAGTCCACATTTCATCAGATTTTCTATTTTCGACATCGCATCGAAACATTTATCAGAATGAGATTGTTCTAGCCATAGGAAAGGAAAAAATACTAGTTGCTTGTATATGTTCTCTTACTTGGGCTCTTCTCATTCAATATCTTTGGATCTTTTGAGATGGGAGAAGGTTTTAGAAGAAAAAGAGAGATGAAAGATTTGAAAATTAATGGCTACATCTTATATGTTTGTGTTTTTTTGGTTTTTGACAACTATTTAAACATATACTGGAAGCTCTAAAAGATAAGTTGTGTTTATATGGTTATAAGGAAAAAATAACAATTTTTGGTTTTTATTTATTTAATGAGACATGAATGATTTTTAAGAGTAAATAATTAAAATCCTTCAATGTTAAATAATAGGACAATTCTCTCAAATAGTCATTTTTAAGTTTTTGTCACAAAAATAACATTCGAAAAAAAAAACCAAAATAACCCTTTTTATTTTAAATTTTTTTAATATTTATTTTTTATTTTTTAAAATTTGAAACTCTATCCCTAAAACTTCACTTCTTAACTCTAAACTCTAAACTCTAGTGTAAATTAGTTAACCTTAGGGTAAAAATATAGTTTTACTCTTTAATAAAACTTATTTTGGTTTTTTTTTTATAGAGAATTATTTTTGTGATAAATTTTTTTTAAAAAAAAACTATTCTAAAAAATTTCTCTGAATAATATGCAATAACTATTTATAAATTACATCAGTGGTTTGTATATCAAACTGTTGTGTTGTATATCAAACTATTGAGGTGCCCTAATCTTCTGCGGTGTCTCCATCTCATCTTTTGCTTGCAACTTCGTAATTACATATACATATATAGGGGTGTCAAAATGGGTCATGACCCATGGGTTGACCCAACCCAATTTGACCCATTAACCCAAATGAACTGTTTATTTTTGATCCAATGGGTTAATGGGTTAAAAGATTAATGGATTAACAGGTTAATGGATTAACAGGTTAATGGGTTAACAAGTTAATGGGTTAACAAGTTAATGGGTTTATTGGGTTGGGTCAACTCTAACCCATTTTGTTTTCAATTAAAAAAAACCATGAGTAAACTCAATTCTAAGGTTTGATAAAATTGGAAAATCATGAATTTCTCTAAAGTCCAATCATTTATTCCCGCAAAAACCAATTTTCCCGCCAAAACGTATTTTCCCGCCAAAACCGCAAAAACGCATTTTTCGCCAAAACTTCAAAACCCCATTTTCCAGCCAAAACCGCAAAAAACGCAATTTCCCTCCAAAAATGCATTTTCCCGCCAAAATCGCAAAAATCCATTTTCCCGCAAAAACGCATTTTCCCGCCAAAACCGCAAAAAAACGCATTTTCCCGCCAAAACCGCAAAAACGTATTTTCCCGCCAAAACCTCAAAACCCCATTTTCCTGCCAAAACTGCAAAAACGCATTTTTCCGCCAAAACCTCAAAACCCCATTTTCCAGCCAAAACCGCAAAAACGCATTTTCCCGCCAAAACCGCATTTTCCCGCCAAAACCGCAAAAATCCATTTTCCCGCCAAAACTGCAAAAACGCATTTTCCCGCCAAAACCGCAAAAACGCATTTTCCCGCCAAAACCGCAAAAACGCATTTTCCCGCCAAAACCGCAAAAATGCATTTTTCCGCCAAAACCGCAAAAACGCATTTTCCCGCCAAAATCGTAAAAACATGTTTTCCCGCCAAAACCGCAAAAACGCATTTTCCCGCCAAAACTGGGAAAATTCACTTTTCCGCAAAAATGTTATTTTCCGCCTAAACCACAAAAAACATTTTATCATTTTGATCAACTTGGTCATAACTTAAAAATAATTTATTATAAAGATATTGGGTCCATGGGTCAACCATTAACCCATCTAACCTTTTTAATTTAATGGGTCATGGGTCAACCCAACCTATTTAATAAATGGGTTGGGTTGACCCATGACTCATTAACAGTAAACCCATTTGGATTTTGGGTTGGGTTGACCCATTTGACCCATTTTGACACCCCTATACATATATAATATATACATACATATAAATGTAATTTTAGATATTTAGAGGGATCAGTGACGAAAAAAAGAAAAAGAAAACTTACCCAGCGATACAGCTGGTCTGCATATCAATTACCGGCGCTTGAATAACACGTCCCAACGTAGGGCGTTTGGAAGTCCACAAAGTCCAAATGAAAAATGGGTTGTGTCTTGTGTCAGAGAACACGTGCAAGGACTATATGCAAACCATCTTTTAAAACAGTTTACAATCTTTCTCTCTCTCATCTTCTCCGACCACACACACACACAACATAGAGATCCCATATCCAGAAGAAACTTCCTCATAACTCAGATCTACTCTCTCTCAACAACATACACAAGCAACTAGTAAAGTACGTACACCTTCTCTCTCTCTCTCTCTGACTTAAACTTTTTTCTGATGATAAAATCTTTACATGATGAAACATCTTTCTTCATCTATTCCCCAAAGGAGCAGTAAGCGTCAGTCACTGGCAGAAGTTTCACTCTTGGCACTAATTAATAATGTCGATCAACTTGACTTTTTCAGGCATTTAAAATTTACTTCTTTTTTTTTTTGGTAATCCTTTAACGTCACTTTTTTTTTTATCAAAGTACTTTTTACTTCACTCATCGAATGTTCGAAACTAATAAACGTTTACATTTGCATACATAACGTTTACTTTTGCATACAATAAAAAACTTCTTTTCTTCTTTTATCATAGACAGTTTTTTTACCTTTCCCTTTTGTTTCAACTTTTTTAACTTTGATTAATTCATCTTTACTGGTTGTCTCACAGGAAACAGAGATGCATGTTTATACTGAAAGGTATTCTTCTTTCTTTTTTTTGTCCAAAAAAAAAAAAGAAATTGTAGTTATTGCTCAAAAAAAAGTTTGTAGTTAAAAAAAAGATTAATTAACTTGTCCTTGGAACTAAAGTCCAACACAAGGAACAGAGAGACCTCTTAACGACAACAACTACTCTGTACACAACAAGACAGCAAACACTCTCTCTCTCTACAAAACCATCACTCCTTCTCTCTACTCTAATTCAAGAGAGAGAGAGAAAGACATGGATGGGTACGAAGCAACTAGGATTGTGCTCTCTAGGATCCAAGCTTTAGACCCAGAAAACGCATCAAAGATCATGGGTCTCCTCCTTCTCCAAGACCACGGCGAGAAAGAGATGATAAGGCTAGCTTTCGGTCCAGAGACTCTTGTTCACTCTGTAATAGTAAAAACCAAGAAAGAGTTAGGTCTCATGACAAGGTCTCCTTGGAGGAGTCAAGAGGAGTTAATTAGCCCTAAAAACAACAACAACCGTGGTGGCTCTTCTCTCAACCCTGCTTCTCTGCCCTTCTACGCTAACGGAGGAAGATCTTTGGCCAACGAGTTCGAGTGTATAGACGATGTGAACTCAAGAGCGAAGAACCTTTTGGACTCTGTGCATGCCCGAAGTGGTGGATGCGTGTTGGACGGTTTAGGGTTTGGTGATTCTGATTTAGGGTTTGGAGGTGTACCATGTTCTTACTTCGCTAGAGGCTTCTGCAAAAACGGAAGTAGCTGCAGATTCATCCACGGTGATGAAGGAGCCGAGATGGTTAGCTCTCCAAGGAGATTCGAGCTTCTTAGGTCTAACTCTGTACCTCCAAGACTTGCTCACCACTTCATCACTCGCTCTTCTTTCGTGATAGGAGATGAGTCACAGAATCTTGGAAGATGGAGGTCTGAGAGGATTGATCTCTCTGCTATGTCGTCTCCAGCTTCCAGACAGATCTATCTGACATTCCCTGCCGACAGTATGTTCAGGGAGGAAGATGTGTCTAATTATTTCAGGTAATGGTTGCAAACACAATCAGTTAACATGTAATTGTTTTCTTATGTGACTTTAAGTTGTTGTTATTGTTGGGTAATAGTAATTTTGGACCAGTTCAAGATGTGAGGATACCATATCAGCAGAAGAGGATGTTTGGGTTTGTGACATTTGTGTACCCTGAGACTGTCAAGAGCATTCTTGCTAAAGGGAATCCTCACTTTGTGTGTGACTCAAGGGTTCTTGTTAAGCCTTACAAGGAGAAAGGCAAAGTCCCTGACAAATACAGGTACTTAACCTAGTAGTAGTAGTTGTAGTAGTAACTATCATACTTTTGGGTCTGATTGTTCCTTGAATCCTTTCTTGTAGAACTGACCAAACACCAGAGCGGAAGCTGTCCCCGACGGGTCTTGATTCTAGCCCCAGGGATGCTATAGGTAAAACAAACACTAAACCTCTTTGTCTTAACCTTTTGCTTGTCGCCATAGTGATTTGCTTGTGGTGCAAGGATGGAGAGGGTTTTACAACAAGGAACAAGATGTTTTGTGGAGGAGCAAGTTTGAAGAAGAGATTCTTGAGCTTCAGCTTAGAAGGCTAATGAATCTGCAGCTTCTTGACGTCAAGAAGCATTTCCAACTCAATTCCCCTACTACTACTACACACATTCATTCCCCAAATCCTTTTAGCCAGACACTTGCATCTCCACGTCCATCGCCTGTGAAAGGAAGTTCAAAAGAAGGATATGATGATGACGCAATGAACCTACCAGAGAGGTATGTATACTCATGAGTCATGACCAAGGTATTGTTTTTTTGTGTGTTTGGAGCTTTAAGTTTGAATAGCAAGTTTTTTTTTTGTGGGATTGTGGTAACAGGCTGAAGGATAGCTTGCCTGATAGTCCATTTGCGTCGCCCTTACTTCTGTCTGCAGACAACAACGGATCAGATTTGTGGTCACCTTCTTCTGATAATGACGATAACTCTACTCCTTCTACACTCTCTGACTCCTCCAATTCTTTCAGCTGCCAAATGCCTAGGTTTCAAGATTCAACCACGGTTTATGTTTCTGCTATCAAGTAAATGGTAATCTAACATTTCTTTAATGAAACAATAGGTTGCTGCAAGTTGAGATGTTATCCGGTAGGGGTGGACCGACCTGCCGTGTTGGGATATAAGCAGGTAGGAGTAGAGTAATGGCTGGTGAGCACACTAAACAACAATCTTATTATGTTAAAATTTTATTTGTCTTTGTTGTTGTTGCAGGAAGAGAGGTGAGTAAGTAAGAAAACAGAGGAAGTTAAAGAAACTAATAATATTGAGACTCATAGCAACCAAAAGATGCAGAGATGTAAAAAATGAAGCTGTATAATTTGATGTAAGAGATAGAGAAGAGAGAAAAGATTGTTGTACCATTTCTCCAGCTTTAATGTGTAACGTGATGGACCACACAAGATGATGTAATATGATATGATATAAATATATAAAACAAGAACTAGTGTAGTCTCTAAAGATTTACAAAAGAAAGAGATTACAATTTGTGTTTGAAAAGTGTGAGTTGCTACCCTCTCACTCTAATCACTCTCCCAACTTGAAAAAGACCAAGATATTCAGTTTTGGTTATATTTTCTTCAACTATAATCTTAAGATTTGGTTGTATGAGGTAGGTTTTGTGTCAATGTTATTAAATGTAACTTTATTGAGGTGGAAAGTCTAAAAGGAGTAGGTGCTAACATCCATGGTTATTACCGTGATTTAAATAAAAAAAGAAGCAGAATGTTATGGACATATTGCACATGCAAAGACTAAATTTATGATAGGTATTCAAATTAAATGAAATGTGTGATATTTTGTGTATCATTTATGATTTTGGCAAAGACACGGACAGTGGCGTTAGGTGGGGCACGCGAGAGAGAGAGAGAGAGAGAGAGAGAGAGAGAGAGAGAGAGAGAGAGAGAGAGAGAGAGAGAGAGAGAGAGAGAGAGAGAGAGAGAGAGAGAGAGAGAGAGAGAGAGAGAGAGAGAGTGCCATAACCTAACAACAGTATGACGCTTCTATTATGTGAAATTTGGAAATAAGACTCTCCACTTCTTTGATAAACAAAAAAGACTCTCCAGTTCATCATACATCATCTATGATTAAATGAATGTGAAGGCCATATTCTCTTTTCGGGTATAATAATACGCATATGTGATGTGAATATGTGATATGTGTGTCATACAGCGATTTTCAAGGGTCTTGCTATAGATTGTAAATATATATAAAATAATTTGACGTAAACGAACAAGTGTGATTAGTATAGATCAACTGTGTATAATGAGCATATATACAAAAGCTGAATGCTGACCACTATGTTGGATACGGGCCGATTAACATTGAGACCTAGGAGTCGACCCCGCCCAACAGCTCTAAAAGAAACCCATAAAAGAAATGTGACCCATTATAAACTCGGTCACATCACAATAGCCGATCCACCAACTCTCTAGAACGGACTGACACACGCAATCAAGTGTCAGAAAGGAGAAGAGCCCCATTTGCTACGATGACATCATGTAACATGACGCCGAACACATGTATCAATTGCTCCACCGATCATTGCTCCAAGTCAGACGGTAATGATTAGTTAAGTGGTCTCCATGCAACAAGACGCCTATAAAAGAGGAGGGAGTCAAGCGAGAGCAAAGGAGACAAAGAGCAAAAGAAACAGAGAGAAAGGGAGATAGAGAGAGAAATAGTTTTGATGACGAGTTCTTTGTTCTTTATATCCCTTTTCGGCTTGTAACTTACGCTTCATATTAACCAAGCTTTTGACTCCCAAATTTCTTTGATTACTTAATATGTTTTAATCTATGTTACCGGATTTAAGATTCAAACACACTACAAATATTAGTGTGTATTCTAGCATTTTAAGTGATTGAAATAGTATTATATTCATGGTGAGATTAATGCACAATGTGTTTATTTAATGACATGAATTTAGAAGATTGATTATTTTGTTGTGACCTGGTCTAACAGTTACTTAGTAATAGCAGAAGATGCATTGTGTTCAGCTTATCTCTTTTATTATTTGATGTCGCCTAGCGGTATTTTGTTTTTTTAATCTATATTATAAAAACAAAAATAATAAAACCGCATCGAATTAGAAAACACAGGAGGAAGAAAACAATGGGATCCCACGAGCCATCACACATGCAGTGCCGTGTGGTGTGGGGGAGATATATGCCAGAAGTTGTGTTTTGTGGAGACATCTCCATAAATATACTGTTTAAAATAAAATAAAAACTCCATAAATATACTCCGAATATTGTAAATTAGACTATATGTGGAATGTCAATTTCATGTCCTTTCCCATGCAATTAACAAGCGTAACGGAGACCCCTTTTTTTTGTTTAAAAATCATAGAATGTATGTCACTTGGTCAGTGAAAAAAAAAAAAAAAAAAAAAGTATGTCACTTGGTCAGACATTGTTGGACAGAGAAAGGCCTGAATTCCTGAAATTAGTTAATGTAAGTATACCTTAATATTAGAAAAGTATAAGGCAGGTTGTTAAATTTTGATAACTGAAGAATACTTTATTAAATGTTCAAAAAAGAAGAGTTCATGATAATTTTAGTCTAGAAAAACTTAAAATCGGATCAAATAAACCTCAACACTCTTCGCATTTGCTAGTTTCATAACATTGTTTTGGAGTTTTGGAAACGACATAAATTTCTATAAAAGACCAAATATGTTTACCAAAGTACCACTCTCAAGTACCTTTCACATCCCTATAAATAGTTAGTAACAATTAATGTGAAGAGAGTGAGTGATGAAATAAATGGGTGGTAGCATCGTTAACCGTTGGTTTTGGTTTCAGAGAAAGATGCACATACTCATATCCTTTTAATTATGATAAAAATCGAAACCTACCCAATCCAATCCGACTACAATTAAATGAGACGAAGAGCTAACTTTAATTGGCTTTTGAAATCGATCAACAATCATCGGCCGGCTAGAAAGGATAACAAGCATTTCATATCATCCATAACCACAGTTGCTTGACTCCTGCTGAGACTTTCAGAGCTATTGAAAGAGAGATGAGGGATATCATCTCGGCTAGAAAGGATAACAAGTATTTCAAATCACTCATGGCTCTTTGGTTGCATTGAGCGCAGATTTTAGTCTACTAGATTGACTGCATTGTTCCATCTTGTTTTTTTTATTTTCTTTTTGCCAAGATGGGTCAACTTTAGATATTACTTTTATAAAATCTACTTTTTATAAACCAGTGGTGGTAGTCCAGTGGCGCTTGAGGGATTAAACCCAATACGGCGAACCCTGGTTCGAACCCCGCTGGCCACACGGATATGGGCTATTGCTTTCGGCTCATTTGAATGCCCAGGAGAGGGTCTATCCGTGGGCTGTACCTCCACCCGGGGGTTAGGTCTGTGTCTTTAATAGACTCGGGTTTAACCCTTTTGTTTACAAAAAAAAATCTACTTTTTATTATATGATATTTACAATTTAGCAAAAAAAAAAAACAATCATCGGCCGGCGAGATATCACAACCAACGGGCTGCGCCAATATGACATACCCCAATTGAGTTACATTCACTTTCATGTCAATCCAAAACAAAACTTAGAAAAGGCAAGACTTCCCTTTCGATTCACTCTATATGTCTACACTAGGGTAATTTTTTAAAAAAGAGCAAATGATGACATAACTTTTGTAGCCAAAGTAGCCTAGATTAGTATTAGTAATTAAGTATTGCCTCTGTTTCATTTAATTATCCTCTTGTACACACAAATTAAAATTATATTTAATTTTGTATGTTTTCTACGTTAAAACATCATTACTAATACATCTAACCACATTTCAATCCATAGATGAATATAAAATCAACAAAACTTTACATTGAAATTATAAAATAACATTTATTTTGAGACAAAACAATTATTCTGCATAATATTGTTGTGGTCATAATTAATATTTAAAATAAGCGATGTGCATGCATAAGTTATAGACGACAAAATCAATGTTTTCTCCCTCAAGTCACTTGCCTTAGGATTCACATAAAATTATAGTATTATCTAATCTCTTCGACTCTAATGAAATAATATTGAGATTGGCCAAGATAGAGTGGAGCAACAAAAAAGAAGCAAAAGTTGTCTTCAACTTTGGTCCGGTGTGGTTCCCGCTCCCAAGATGGGTCATCGCTGCTTCAAATATTCTTATCAAGCCAGTTTGGTAAGTTTCTGAAGGGTCATAAGACTTACTCTTGGGCCCATTTAATACCCCAACCGTAAAAGAAGTTAAGCCGTCACGTAACCAGAAGTTGAATAGACACGAGTCACACGACACCACCGATCGTGTCAGCTGAAGACGATGGGACTCCAGTATAGGACAGGAGATTCTGTGAGGTGATTGAATCAATGACATGACAAAAAAGTTGTTGAAGCTACCGACACTTCAAGAGCTGGTACACATGCAATGTAATCATTTGGGAGGACTCTGCTTGCCAAGAAACTTTTTACAATGAGAAGAAGCGGTTTTGGTCACACTCTAATGGCCTTCACCCTTCAGTCTCTGATATTTCTCTGCCTGATTAGGATCTTTACATCAGTGAAGTAGATCGGAACACCAGCATTAATAGGTCCATGCAAGAAGTAGATAATGGTTTAAATAAAGAGTGAAAGCAGAGAGAGAGAGAGGACATATTACTGAACCGCATATCAATAGGTCCATGCAAGAAGCGATCACTATATACTACAAGACCATATTCAAAGCCTTGTCAAGGGCTGTGTAATTAAGGACAAACATACTTTCATATATTTATCTACACACATAACAAAAATTACACTACTCCTTTTTGACAAGAAGTGCTTGGAAATAAACAAGTGAGACAAAACAAAAGAGGCAACACAAAAAAAAGTAAAGGAAAAGACATCAAAGAACAACTAAAAGGCAAAAGGATAGAGACATCTTAGCTAGAAGAGGTAGAAGCCAAACTCTCATTACTAAGCAACTCTTCCCAGAAACCATCGTCCAACTCTCTCTCGACCACCATATCCTCTTCTTCCTTCACATTCCTCTGTCTCCCATACCCTTGCATCTCCAGAGCCAGAGCCTCAAGTTCAGACACCGAAGAACCTCTTTCCCTCTCTTCTACCTCAACCTCAACCTCCTTAAGTCTCATGTCTCTCTCCTGGAGTAGCTGATACAGAAACGTAGGGCCCTGAAACGCCCTAGCCAAGAACGACATCATCATTCTCTGTTTCTTCTCTGCTCCTTCGATCCTCTGCTCCATGGATTTGATGTAAATTCTCGCGGTTTGTTGCTGCTGTCTCAGACTCGCCAGCTCCATCAACAGCAGTTGCTTCTCCTTACGAAGCTCTACGCAAGGATCTTGAATAATCGATGATGAAGCAAAGGAAGCTCTTCTCTTGATGCTCTTCAGTAAATGTCTCTGTCCCAAGAGAAACCCTTCGTTTGCAAACTC